>NW_024100449.1:1035000-1505481 GCF_016545835.1 Crotalus tigris
TATTACCAACACACTCCTCAATCCCTCCTCTCTACCCAATGCAAGGTGCCTCCTCCGATTCGACACCACACAAGTCCTATCACAGAGTTCCTCCTTTTTATTCTCCCTGTTGGGCTGCTGGTCTACCTGCCATTTTTGCGTTCCATTGCCAGTTCCTATCTCATCTCCCTCCTCCAACTCCCCTCCTCTCCTAACCTGCCGATTCATACACCCTTTTTGTCTTCTGTTGTCCATTCCTGTCATCCCTCCCTTCTCCAATTTTTCCCTTTCCCTAACCTGCCTACTTGTGCACCATTCCTGCCTACCATCCTCCTCTCCTATTGCTCTTCCCTTCTCCAAACTATCTCTCCTCTTCTGCTGGTCTACCTGCTGTTCCTGTTTCCCATCATACCTTCCTATCAACCTTCCTCTCTCAGGTAGTTTGTCTACCCCCTCAGTCTGCCAATCTCCCTGTTGTTTTAACAATAAATAACTGGAGTATACTATTCCTGGAGATCGAAGATTGCATCATTGAACATATATATATACACACACACACACACACACACACACACACACACACACACACACACACATATACATACATACTTTGGTTATTCGGGATGTCACCACCACACGTCCACGCAAAAAGCAAACCCAAACCCACACCAATGATGAGACACGACCACAAACCAGAAGCCAGACCACAGCTGCATCATTAGCCACTTTAAACCTCTCCAATCCATACATGAAGCAAACTGACACCCACCATGTAGATGAGGCATGACCACGAATGCGAAGCTAAACAATAGCAATGCAGTTCACCATCTCAACCCCCCTGCAACTCAGACTAACCTGAGCACAACAAAGCCCCCACCCAAACAGAACACTCCCCCATCCAATCAGAGCACAGCCAACCCCCCCATCCAATCAGAGCACAGCCAAGCTCCTAACCAATCAGAACACACCTCCATCCAATCAGAACACAGCCAAGCGAGTGGGGTTTTTTTTAATGCACCCTGTCGTCCCAAATATGGGAGGAAGAAATCTTTTGCCTGTATCAGCTCAATCTAGAGCCATCCACAGGCAGCAGTCGCTACTGCAACATCATTTGTGGTTTTTTTTGTTTGTTTTTTAAATGTGCAAGCAGCCTAGGTTCGAATCTCAAAAGGGTATGTCTGGCTGATGAGAGCTAATTAGCTCAAAATAGCTATTCCAGTCTCCCTTAATTCTTTATTAGCAATCCAAATTTTTTAAAACACACACACACACACACACACACACACATATATATATACACACACAAACATACATACATACAAACATACATACACACATACACACACACATATACTGAATTCTTCCATATTATCTGTTTTCTGGTGTTCACAGAATTCATTTGAAAGTAGGGGCATTCAGCAAATTTTACACATTCATTGCAGCATTTTAATTATAGATATACATTGACATAATTCTCTTTTCTCAAGGAAACATGGAAACAGTTATTGAATGGAAGAGCATAACACTAATTCATAATCACGCTAACCTATAATTTTCTTGTTGATTGAATAATTCTATGGAGAAAGCCATGATAAACTGTTAATAGTACTATATTTTGGTATAGAAATGGCTTACAGATCTATTTGGAGTGGAACTCAGTTTGACCCGAACTATCTTCTGGTTCATTTTGCCTAGGCACAAGATCAGGATGAAAAAAGTAATGCCAATGCAAATTGTCTCCCTATTCACATAGCAATAGCCAAGGTTATGGCAGTAATTCTTTAATGCAGTGTGTGTCAGCAATAGATAGATAGACAGACAGACAGACAGATAGATTCTCTCCATCAACCCAAGTTTCATCTTTAGAATACCACAGTGAGTTCCAATCCATCAATTTGTGGTAAGATTTTTTTTCCTTCCTCCTTCTGCCATTGCACTAGAAAAGAAAAGGAAAAAAGAAAAGAAGTTGGTTGGAAAAGTACTGCAATATATGATCTGAAAAACTTAGGTTGGTGGAAGCAGAAGTACAGCAGTCAGGAATAATAAGCCTTCTAAGTTGTTGCAGTTGTGCTCTCTTTTGTTTTGGTAGTTCTCCCAAATATTGGCTATGTGGCAAACTATTATCCACTGTGGTTATATTTAAACAGAATGCTCTTCTTTTCAAATTATATGTATGTATACCCTCTGAGAGGAAAATGTCAGTACGAAAGTAAATGTCAGAAGAATCATTAATACTATATTGTATGGGGATGAGTATACATTATAGAATGGAGCTCCATTACCAATTTAATTTTCACCACACATTTCTTTACATTGTTTTCCTTTTAAGATTATTCAGAAACCCTTTCATTCCAAAAAGGTTCCTAAAATATACAATTTAAATCTCAAGAAAAAAAATCTGAATTATCACGGCTTCTCCTGAAGAGGCATCAGTATTAAATTTCTGTGAAGGAGTGCAGATTCTTCCAGATTTTTTCTCTCTCTGAAGAAAGACACTTTTGCCCTCATTTCCTGCATACTCAGTAGTTAAACTAAAAACACTCTCCTGTGGGTGTGCTCTTAAAAACATTGGATCAGAGAAAAATTTAGATGTTTCCACCGACTATCACATAAGAAATGTGGTGTTCTCCTGTTATGTGTCTTCTTTGTTCCTACCAGGGGCAAGTCAATCAAATCAATACCTAATTAATTTTAACAACAAAAGCATCTATTTTTAAGTACTTTTTATTCTAAAAACACTTTCTTCACCATGAATGCCTCATAATAATTCTGTGAGGTAGACCATTATGAGTTCCTTACCAGACAAGTCACTGACCCAAGGCAACATTGAACCAACAAGCAAGGTGCAATTTGAATGCTGGTCATTCAAGTACAGATACCAATAATAGCTCTTTACTGACAACAGGATTCATAAAAATATGATCAAATATATTTCACAGTTTGACTAATATGGGATGTGTTTATGGTGAGCAGGCAGATAATCAGTGGCCTTGATTTATTGGCTTTGTATTTTTATCCAAGCCATAGATTGCAGCTATTTCAGCCCTGGATCTATTCTGGAACCTCAAATATTGTGTTTTATTTCCTTATTGAGAAACAAATATTTTGGTCCTCTGGAAAAGAAAAGCCAAGCCATCTTTTCTTCAAACAAATGACACTGTTATATTGCCACAGTTAATTTTCCTGACCCATTTTAAGCAGCCTTTGTACCCCCAGTCTGTCCTACAGTTTTTTTAAGAGTTATTATACTGACATATCAAATGAAATGGAGTTTGAGAGAGATGTTGAGCTGTATTTTATACTAAATGGAGACACATCCATAATTATTCTATATAATAGGTGCTAGAATAATTTTATATACTTTGGTTCATAGAAATAACAAAAAAATTACACAGAATTCTTCCCATATAGCCTTACTATAGATAGTTATAAATGTCTATCCAAAAATTAACAAATATATATATAGATATATATATATTTTTAAAAGCAAAAATTTGAAAAGAGGCCCTGTTGAGACTTAATATATAACAAAAAAGAGAAAGTGCTTCCGACATAAATGTAAATGATTGGACTAATACATAAATATATTTCAGGCAGGCAGCAAGACAAGATTCTGAAAGTATTTTTTTAAACCCAAGAATTGTTCTTTATTTTCACATAGGATATCGGGGGCGGGAGGCGGGGAGTAAATATATATATTATATTATATTCCATTCTGACAGAAAGGGAAGCAAAAATTTAGCCAATAAGCTACCCAGCCAGGGTAGAAGTAAGAATGGAGGAACAGTCTGGAGGTTTTTTTGTGGGGGAGGAAAGAAACTTTCCTATTTATATGTATGCGAAGCTATTAATAACTCAGTGCCATTAAAAGCCTGAGTGTTTCCACATTTCATTCTTATTTCAACAAAGCTTGCACTTTTAAACTTTTTTTTATTTTTCCCAAATGCCCATTTTTGTTTGTGTGTTTGTTTTCAACATAGCCATAGATGAGCAAGGGGGGAAAACAAACCTTGAAGTATCACAATGACACCAAATCATTTTGGTGCTTACTCTGACCTTTCCCTGACATATATTTCTTATTTCTGTGATGTTGCTACAAATCAATATTACGCGAGGAGTCTGAGATATATCTCTCTATATATATATTTTCTTCAAGTCTTGCAGAATATGAAACAAAATATATTTAAAAGAGTATAGATTTGCATGGGGTGGGGGGTGGGGTGAAATCCCAAGGTGGAACATATAAGAATGGCTGTTGTCGGTGTCAAATGTTAATTAATGAGCATGTGTGAGGATATATGGTATGTGTGGATATGTGCTGTAAATATCTTTTCATGTGTGATATGTAGCAGTGGATTGAAAAAATATATAGACATATAGATATACTGTGTATGTGTATGGAACTGAACAATGACAAAAAATTCAGATACTATTTTATCAGAAGATGCACTTTTTTCACCTTGATGAAAAGCCACTGTTCGCAACTATGCAATCTTTCCAGGAGTCTTTTCTTTATCCAACTTTAACTGTCCAAATAATTTTCTGTATTTTTTTTAAAAAAAACAATACATAGAGAGAAAGGTTTTTTTTCCTTTTTTTTTTAAACAGAAAACACAAAAACAGTTCCAAACATTGGTTCAAGGTGAGAGTGCTACAGTGACTTTTCTCAAATTATAAGAGCTAACAAAAAAACAGATATAACAAAAAGGGTTTAATTTCTGTTGGGTGTTTTAAGCAGAAAAAAAAAAGAGATTTGATGTCTCAAATTTCTGTTGAGTGTGTTTAATATACATTATTTTGTATCATTCATTTTTATCCATTGGTTTCATTTTGATTTCTGGAAAATATATTTTTCAACTATTACAACAATCTGATTTTGCATTGTAGATATTGGGGATACTAACACTGGGGCAAAATCTGGCTTAACTTTAAAATCTAAATAATGTGCATGTTTTTCAGTAGATAGATATTATATCCATCAAGATGCACTTTATAGCTCATATTTTTAAAAATGTTGATATAAAATATACCTCCCTATAGTTATGTTAATTGAACTTCATAGTTTTTTTTTAAGTAAAAACTTTAGGTAATTGCTGTCCACCTCAGCTACCTATGTGATTATTTTAATTGCTATTTTAGTCTAAAGCAACTCCCAGCATTCCCCAGCCAGGGATTCAGAAACATTGATCTAAAGCCCCTTCTCTGTTCTTACGCATGCTCTGGACTAACATCAAATAATAGAGTTGGAAGGGACCCTGGAGATCTTCTTAGTCCAACCCCTGTTCAAGCAGGAGACCCTATATCATTTCAGATAAATGTTTGTCCAGTCCCTTTTTGTAAGCCACCAGTGATGGAGCCCCCACAACCTCTGAAGGAAAGCTGTTCCATTGGTTGGTTGCTCTCACTGTTAGGAATTTTCTCTTTAGTTCTAGGTTGCTTCTCACCTTGGTTAATTTCTATTCACTGCTTCTTCTCTTGTCTTTTGGTGCTTTGAAATAGTTTGACCTCCTTGTCTTTGTAGGAGGCCCTCAAATATTGGAACATTGCTATCATGTCTTTCCTAGTATTTCATTAGACTAGACATATACAATTTCTGTAACTGTTCTTCATCTGTTTTAGCCTCCAGCCCCCTAATCATTTTTGTTGCTCTTCTCTGCACTCTTTCCAGAGTCCCATGTGGAGATTCTAGAAATGGACTCATGTGCATTTAAAGTGCCTCATTTACTCCATTGGAAGATGACAACTCTGTTGGCTCCATTGAAATGAACAGATGTGTTTTCTTAGAAAGAGAACTCCTTTTTCTCACTGGAACTCTAATAGCTACACAAAATCAGAGCCAAGAAGAACAACAGTAAATGCTATGTGATGCAAGTCCCAAGCAACCATAAAACTTTCAAACACAAAGAAAGGAGTCCTCTGAGTACTTATCTTCTTTAAACAAACCTCTCAGTGGGGAATGACTTATCACTGCAGGTATGGAGCTGTCTCCATCCATGTACTTCAAATATCAATCTATCATAAGCATGTATTTTGATTAAATTCTCAGTCTAGTTATTTTTGGCACAACCTAGTATTAATATCAACATAATTATTGCCATCTTTATTTACTAGTGTGCTTTCCTGAGGGTTTCCTTTGTAGAACATGTAGGCTTGAATTTTGCTTTTCTTTGGATTTTCTTCAATTTTTTTGTTTTCTTCCTTTGTCTTCAAAGCTGTTTTCTATTGGTTTGTTCCTTGAGGCTCAATTTGGCTCCTAACATAAAATGTCAAAGTCAGTTAGCAACAAACATGGATACAGTATTTAGAGCAGAAGAAAGCAGCCTTTGTGCTACTGCATTTTCAGCAAAATAAATTGGTTCAGCAGCCATACTTTCAACAAAGCACAAGACAACAGAAACAGAATCTATGCTTTCTAGATCTTGACAAACTTGAACAATCTTGACAGACTTGAACATTGGGCACTATCTAACAAAATGAAATTCAATGGTGAAAAAGTAAGGTTCTACATTTAGGCAAGAAAAACCAAATGCACAGGTATAGTATAGATAGTACCTGGCTCAATAGTAGTAACTGTGAGATGGATCTTGGAGTCCTAGTCGACAATCTCTTAAATATGAGCCAGCAGTGTGCTGCAACTGCCAAAAAAGCCAACACAGTTCTAGGCTGCATTAACAGAGGGATAAAATCAAGATCATGTGAAGTGTTAATACTACTTCACTGTATAATGCCTTGATAAGACCACACTTGGAATACTGCATCTAATTTTGGTCACCACAATGTAAAAAAGATGTTGAGACTCTAGAAAGAATGCAGAGAAGAGCAACAAAGATGATCAGGGGACTGGAGGCTAAAACATATAAAGAACTGTTGCTGGAATTTGGTATGTCTAGTTTAATGAAAAGAAGGACTAGAGGTGACATTATAGCAGTGTTCCAATATCTGAGAGGTTGCCACAAAGAAGAGAGAGTCATGCCATTCTCCAAAGCACCTGACAGCAAGACAAGAAGCAGTGGATGGAAACTAATCAAAGACAGAAGCAACCTAGAACAAAGGTGAAATTTCCTGACAGTTAAAACAATCAGTGGAAGTTGTGAATGCTCCAACAGCGAACGTTTTTAAGAAGAGATTGGACAACCATTTGTCTGAAACTGAATAGGGTTTTCTACCTGAGCAGAGGGTTGGACTAGAAGTCCTCCAAGGTCCCTTCCAACTCTGTTATTCTGTTATTCTATCCATATAGTTATCTATTCATATGCAATCCTAATTTACAAAAAGGAGCATTTTTAATGAGTTATGCAAAATGTGGGTCCATCCATTCAATCACTCAACTTTGCTTCTGGTCAGGGAGGTAACAGATTTCTTTTTGATGAGTCCTTGATGCTCTCTGAGCTTGGTTGTTTTCTTGCAGATGTTTTATTATCCAAACTAGGTAATATCATCAATGCTAGATCTCTTTTTGTTCAGACAAGATAGAGAGATTGCTTTCAAACTTCTTTCTTCCCCTGTGATTATAAATCATAGGTACTACTATAGAATGGAACAAATGCAATAGTTCCTGTGTCGGAATGGCCCAGGAAGAGATATGGACAACTTTGATGTGAGCTACTTCTGTAAGTAATTCACACCAAAATTCACTTGCACTAAGGCAACGTATAGCATGCTTATTTTTCAGACATAAAATTCAAGTATCAAACTCCAGCATCTCAGTTTTTAAAAAAAAATAGGTACACTTAATGCAACTATTGGCTTCTTATTTGTAGTTAAAGAAAATTTTGGAGTGTGATTTGCAGACTATGAGACATATAAAGAGGGACCTGGACAGCATGTGGCCTGCAGCTATAGGCCATATGCTGTCAAACTCTAATTTAAAGAATCTTAAGTTATAGAAATAAATACAATCCAAAAATCTGGGAATCCTACTCTCTGCCTTAAAAGGCAATTTCATTTTGAATTTGTAACTTGTCTTTCATTCCAAAGGGAAGCTCACCTTAACGAACTATAGTACAACATAATCAATGCAATGCTTATTAAAAAAATAAACCTAGATTACACACAATATAATAAATCCACAATAAAACACACATGCACACACACACACAATAGCAGTGGAAAGGGGGAAAGGGCCCATACACCTAGAGCCTTACCAGATAGTTCAGTCTCTCCATGCCAAAAGCTGCCCAGCATATTAGGAAATAATATAGCTATTCTAATTGTTTCGGCCACTTTACAGCTATCAAGACCAACCTCCGCTGATATGGCTTGCACACTGCACTGTATCATATTTTATTAATTCCAGAGCAAAATAAGGCTTTAACTGGAAATACATAGCCTTAAAAGAATTACAAAGCTGCTTGTTCTTGGTTTGATATAAGTAAGTATAACTAGGATATCCTGTCTAGGAAATTGCGATACCATTGCTAAAGTAATATAATTTTTAAGTTAATTTTTAACTTAAAGCTGCATTGTCGTTGAGTCAAACCACTAGTACATACAGCCTGTATTGTTTAATGGATAGCAGCTATTTTTGCATTTATACTGCAGAGCTACTCAGAGATGACTGAAGTAAAATAATATTCTGAGTAAGTAGGCAGAGGATGGGACTATTGTTATAATTTTTATTATAAACTTTAAAAGATATTAATTGAAAAGATTATTAAGGGAGGGAGGGAAGGAAGGAAGGAAGGAAGGAAGGAAGGAAGGAAGGAAGTCCATGGTTGATGAGTTCATATGTTTATGTCAGATGTTCACAACTTGAAGTTACAGAGCCATATGCTACTCTCAAAGCCTCAGTGCCAGACATACACATAATAAATTCACACACATCCTCCATTTTTCCCACCAAAAACTAATCAATGAAAATAATTATTAGATTATTTTAGAGGAAAAAAATAACTTTTCTCAATTATTCTCAATTCTTTCTTGTTCCTAGTAGCTTGAACAGAAAGATATGGAAATGTTGTTATTTTCCATATAAATTCATAACCAAACCTAAAAGATTTTTCCTGGATTATTGAAGTCTGAAGTTTAAACTTTGGGTCTGCAGACTAATGATAATTGTTTATACATCATACCTGGTAAGATAAATAAATAGAGATAATAAAATTATAAGCTTTATCAATGGAGGGGAGATTTTTGTATCTATACTTTGCATGTTTACAGTGCAATCCTATGGAAGGGGCATTTTGCACATATATAACCACACAGCATCATAGAAGCCCTCCAAAACATTTTATATAAATCAAGAAAAATAGGTAGCCCAAGAAAAAACAGGAGTCATCTATAATAAGGACTGTAAGAGCCACTATATAGGATAGAAAGGCAGAAGATTAGCATAGTGAATTCATGAACAACAACTAAAGATCAGAAAACATGATGAAAACTCCTTAATCTCATGACAGACTTAACTATAGTTTCAACCTGGAAACAGTAAGCATTTTAGGCCAAACTAAATCCAAAACCACTAAGGAATTCTTGGAAGGTTGGCATTCAGACAAATCAGCCATCAATAAACACACAGAGATAAGCCACATTTACAGACCATTCAAAAGACAATAGAAGAGCTAAGAAGGAAATAAAAAGACTAGAATACATTCTCTCCAGCAACCCACATCCAGATAAGCAAGGATTAACACCAGACAAATGGGCAAACAGAAAGCATTACCCTAATCAAGAAACTACCAAGAAGAAAACCACACTCTTCCCAACATTGGCAGGTCAAGCTACTATATTTAAACAGAGAGCAAACTCCACACCCACTAGTACTGATGATGTTACCTAGTTCGGTAATGAAATGTCTGCGAGCAAACAACCAAACTCAAAGATTGCCCAGGATTCCAACTTTGAGCTATATATATTTTTTTCTGTTGGAATCATTTTTATATTGAAAGGAACTGTGTGTATAGTAAAGTAGTATATGAGAGGGCATAATAGGCACAGTGAATTCTTATGCATTCATAATATAAATAATTTATCTCAATGCAGGAAATGGTTTGAACAAAGAGAGAGAAACAGCAAAAGCCACTTTTGTCCAAAGGAGTACAGTTCTCAATTCTTTAATTCAGTTTGCATGACATAATGATCAGTACTTAAATTAGCTAGACAACGATATATTTTAAATTTCCTAAAATTTCCACATATCCTAAAAATGCCCTTTTGATAACAGAAAGTTGCTAGGTAATGAAATAATGTTAACCTGATCTATTTCTCTTTTGAGAGTGATAGTTGGTTTAAATTATGTTTAGCCAACATTTTGTCATTTCTTATTGATGCCCATCAAATAAACTACAAACAGCATCCTATCAAGATAGAGAGGGCGGGGGGGGAGGAAGGAAGAAAGAGAGAGAAATTGGTATCCACACATGTTTGCTGTAGTCACAAATTTTCTTCTTCTTAAATACATAAAATGCCACATGTTAAGCCAATTTTTGTGCCATAAAGTTCATTGGCATCCCAATCTTTTGTATCTACCTCAATATGATTTATTTTGTTTCCTTGTGATTTTATGTGGTGCAAAATGTTAAAGGTAACCTGTAGATGATATTATACACATAGAGAGATATATTTTTGTTTTGCAATAAAGCTCAATGCTATAACAGAAATATTCATCAGATGTCATAAATTTTAATATCATGTCCTATCTCATTGTAAAAAGTTAACATTTTATACCTATATAGCACAGTTATTCTCTTTTTTTTTACTCTGTCAATATAACTCATTCCTCTGACAAAAGGATACTGGTTTAAGGATTTTAGCTAGGCACTATAATTTTAGCATTATGGGGAAGGGAGTTGGTGAAAGGTTGAAATTAATAGTTTTTCACAAGTTTTTCATTTCATGCCATGAACAAAAGTTGTAAAATTGAAAAGGAATAATATTGCAGTCCTTAAAGCCTAGTAGTATAGGAATCTAAGGAAGGAAGGAAGGAAGGAAGGAAGGAAGGAAGGAAGGAAGGAAGGAAGGAAGGAAGGAAGGAAGGAAATCTAATGTTGTTTCCATTAAATTGTTAGACCATTTGCTAGATGCATTTTCAGGGCTGTTAACAGAGTGACTGATTTCCAGGGAAAATTGTAACATGCTCAGAAAAAGCTATGTTCCAGCCTTCCCAAACCTATATCAACAAAAGGGAGGGAGAACACCATGTTAGAGAAATATAATATAGAGGCTGTCCCATTTCCTAAAATGCTTATTGAACTCAGTTCTAAATTATTTTTATCTGGAAGACATATAGCCTGTGAATGATTATTATTTGTAAATAGCCCTGATTTCCTTGGCAGTAATAGCATTAACAACTAAAGTGGTGATATTAAGGTTATGTATTCAGAGCATTTGTACAGTTGAAAATGATCCAAGTTGCAATCCATTAATTACACTGAAGAGGGAAGCAGATTTTGTCACCATAATCCCCCAAATAGTTTATCTCAATATTCTTTGAGGAGGGTTATTTGTGTTATTCCTGTTTTTATAGAAAAATAATAATTTTACAAGAAAATTGATTATTAGCTCAAAATCCTATCTTTCTTGAATTCTTAGCCAAGTGTAGACTTAAGCCATTGAAACTCCTTACCACTGATATCCATCTCTGAATTTGTAAAGGGCTTTACAATCTTCCATTGTCTTTGCCCTCATAACAAACTTGCAAAGATAACTGCTGCTGTTAAGGCTAAAAATAGTGACTTGCATATGGTACATGGAAAATTCATGCTAGACCTCAACCCAATTTGCAATTGTTGGCTTAAATAGAAAGGGGAAAAAATCCAACATGACAGATTATGGGATTTGGATAAGAGGACCACTACTATATTATCAATTATTCTGTAATATGTACACCAGGACTGCATTGTTTTAGACTCAATTTCACAGGGTTAATTAACTTGGCCCAATTAACATTCTTTTATTGTTGTTGTTGTTAATTGCGAAGTCGTGTCCGACCCATCGCGACCCCATGGACAACATTCCTCCAGGTCTTCCTGTCCTCTACCATCTTCTGGAGTCCATTTAAATTCACACCTACTGCTTCAGTGACTCCATCCAGCCATCTCATTCTCTGTCGTCCCATTCT
Organism: Crotalus tigris; assembly: GCF_016545835.1. Classification (NCBI taxonomy): domain Eukaryota; kingdom Metazoa; phylum Chordata; class Lepidosauria; order Squamata; family Viperidae; genus Crotalus; species Crotalus tigris. The sequence goes on from NW_024100449.1 coordinate 1,047,038, forward strand.
TCTATTGCCCTCAATCTTTCCCAGCATTAGGCCCTTCTCCAGTGAGTCCTTCCTTCTCATTAGTGGCCAAAGTATTTGAGTTTCAACTTTAGGATCTGGCCTTCTAAAGAGCAGTCGGGGTTGATCTCTTCTAGGACTGACTGGTTTGAACGCCTTGCAGTCCAAGGGACTCGCAGGAGTCTTCTCCAGCACCACAGTTCAAAGGCCTCAATTCTTTTGTGCTCAGCCTTTCTTATGGTCCAACTTTCACAGCCATACATTGCAACTGGGAAAACCATGGCCTGGACTATGCGTACTTTTGTTGGCAGGGTGATGTCTCTGCTTTTTAGAATGCTGTCTAGATGTGCCATAGCTTTCCTCCCCAGGAGCAAGCGTCTTTTAATTTCTTGTCTGCAGTCCCCATCTGAGGTGATCTTGGAGCCCAGAAAAATAAAATCTGTCACTACCTCCATTTCTTCCCCATCTATTTGCCAGGAATTGAGAGGGCCGGATGCCAGGATTTTGGTTTTCTTAATGTTTAGTTTCAAGCCAACTTTTGCACTCTCCTTCTTCACCCGCATCAAGAGGCTCTTTAGTTCCTCTTCACTTTCTGCCATTAGCGTGGTATCATCTGCATATCTTAGTTGTTGATATTTCTCCCGGCAATCTTAATTCCAACTTTTGTTTCATCTAGCCCTGCCTTTCTCATGATGTGCTCTGCATACAAGTTAAATAGGCAGGGCGACAGTATACAGCCTTGCCGGACTCCTTTTCCAATTTTGAACCAATCAGTGGTTCCGTGTCCAGTTTTCACTGTTGCTTCTTGACCCGCATATAGTTTTCTCAAAAGACAAATGAGATGGTCTGGTACTCCCATCTCTTTAAGAACTTGCCACAATTTGTTGTGATCCACACAATCAAAGGCTTTTGCATAGTCAATGAAGCAGAAGTAGATGTTTTTTCTGGAACTCCCTAGCTTTCTCCATGATCCAGCGTATGTTGGCAATTTGATCTCTAGTTCATCTGCCTCTTCGAAATCCTGCCTGTACTTCTGGTAGTTCTCGATCCACATACTGCTGGAGTCTAGCTTGTAGGATTTTAAGCATAACTTTACTAGCATGTGAAATGAGTGCAATGGTGCGATAGTTTGAACATTCTTGGGCATTGCCTTTCTTTGGAATTGGAATGTAAACTGACCTTTTCCAATCCTGTGGCCACTGTTGAGTTTTCCAAATTTGCTTTATAATAAAATTCTTTTATTATATAGGTTTTAATCCCAGGCAGTTTAAAGGTTGTTTAATCGTATTACATCAGATTGATTTAAGCAGCCTGACTGCAGGATTGTAACCATGGTGCCTAAAAGTATATTAAGCGCTTTACTAAATGTTAATGGGAAAAATAACTGTTTTGTCCGTAAAGTGTCATATAATGTTCAAAAAATAATTACTTTGCAATTTATGTAGTGCTTCAGCATAGGTAGAACTTCCTTTCTCCATATTTTGATCTAATATCTGTAAATTCTGGCTTAATTTATTAATACTACTGGTATTTTTGTTTCTGGTCTAATGGATTAAAATGTGGAAACCATATTTGATTGATATAAGGTATTATCTGTTTTAGGTTGGGAATTAATTTAAAGAGGCAAAGTGTTATTTAAAAGATGAGAAGGAGTGACGGGAGGGGGGGGGTAGTTTTGCCAAAAATTGTATTTGAATTTGAAGGTTTTGACAATCCACCAAGTTTTCTGAGAATACTCTTGTTTATTTGGGAGGCTCTTCAAATAACTAAAACAGCCTTTTCTTTCATGAACTTCAATTTTATTAGGGTACTTCTGACTGACTTTTTCAAAACATATCTTCACCACAAGTTGATACCAGTTCCAGCTCTGTTTAACTATGTTAGATCATACCAATTGAAATTCAGATTTGGAAAGTAGAAGACTCAGGCTCTAAATATAGTCATATGGCACAATACTACTTTGTTTGTAACATTTCAGATTGCAGGTGAGGATCCAAATATTTGAAGGCTTCAATGTATATAGGAAGAATAGCATAAATTGAAAACAAGATTGGTGGTATTTATTTTTTGTGCAGAGAAATTTTAAAATAATAGAATAATTTTTAAACAATTTATTTCCTATCTATAATCTGAAATGACACAGACTAACAATAGATATGTTGGCAAGAGATCATGTAATAACAAATTTTAGAAACATTCCAATAGATTCATTCCATATTTCAGAACATCCATTGCATCACTTGGATATTATGAAAAGGAAAGATAAAACTGTTAATATTATTATGTTAACAATAATCTGGTTTGCATATCTATACAATCACTCCCTGTTTCAAATATAATTATTTATATTTATATGAATATGAATATACTTTTTAAAGGGCTTACATCTTACCTAAATTGACTTGAAATGTGCCTGTTGGGGACTTCCAGTTCTTTTGTCCTGTAAGTTTGAGTCCTCAAGATTGGTTCAAACTTAAGAAGAATGGGACAGTTGTCCTTTACAAGATTCAGCTCATTCTGTGTTTAGGAAGAACTGGAGGTATTGGTGCTAAGTCACTTTTTAATTATTACTGGATCGGTTTGGAAGAGGTGTATAACTATTCTATAGGTTAGATGTAAGGGTATAGACTAAAGAGTGAGATATTCAGACTTAAGTCTACGTCCTACCAATCTAATCCTTGCGTAACTATCAGAGATGACGATCATTGCTCATGCTAGATATGATTTGTATGCAGACAATCCCAGATACAATCCCAGCATCTGATAGGCCTGGGAAAGACTCTACCTAAAATTGCAATGGTTCATTGCTTGTCAGTTTAATCAATGTTGAGCTAGGAGGATCTGATTTAATAGGAATTTCTGTAATCTGAGTCAAATGCCAGAACCAAAGAACACAGAGAAATATACCAGAACTAGAAAAAGCACTGTTGTTCATTCAAGGGCACAATGCATAGAAATTTTTTTAAAAATTCCTCTCCTTTAGGGAGGCCCAATTTGGGCAGAGTTGGGCAGAGTCAGTTCAGTTTGAAAATTTATAATTATCACGCAATTTTTTTTTTACCAAGCTATAGGTCTAATAATTCACAGATCAGTTACTCAGAATGAAAAGTTCTCAATTTTTCATTTAGAACTCCTTAGCAGATCTTTGTATGACAATACATGATCCTGTTTCAGTTAAATCAATTCCAATATTATTTCTCTTAGATGCTTAGTGAGTTGAAATGATGTTGATATAAATAAGGATTTGAACTAGCTGACCTAAAAGAAATTTTCTGAAATTCTATCATCTTTTATAGATAGAGTATTGAATCAATTCATAGATCACTAGTGCACCCAATGCATCATGATTCAAGCTGCCCACACAATTTAATTAATACTAAATACTGGTGTGAACATTCTATTTAAAATGATTGAGGTATACTAGCCACAGCTTTTAATTTGACTTTCTCTTGTCTCTCCTTTTGAAAGTTAACAATTTAAAGTTATTTATCTTTCTACTTCTGAGAGTGGCCTGTTGATGATAAACGTGTCCTTATATGATAGAAATGTTCCTGATTTCTAAATGAAACAGTGGTTTGTTTCCCTATGGAGGAGTTGTGGTAGCTCCATGCATAAAAACTAGATGTTAAGGGAGAAGACTCAGCCAGAGTCTTTCCTTTCCCATTTCTTAAACATACAGTATATTCAAGGTGTCATTTTCCCCCCATGGGAACAAAGTTTTCAGCAGTGCATCTATCCTCTCTTTAGGCTAAAGCTGGCAATTTGTTTTTTGGCTATTTGCCTTTAAAATCCTACATAGCATTGTTCCAGATTGGCTTTTATTCCATAATGGAAGTTTAGTCAAATATGTCTTTAACTACTTTTAGAAACTAGAAACATTTTCTCACCTACAATTTAGAAACCTTTCTGGCATCTGACAGCCTGCATTGTATCAATATAATGCCTGTCTTCATTATTGTTATATCAGTCTAACCGTGATTGGATGATGCTAAAAGACATTGCACACCAGAAATGCTGAAACAAACTAGTTTATCTCTGAAGACTGGTATAACACACTTGCTATAGTCGGGGATTTGTGGAACACATCTGTAGTAGGTAGTGTTGCTTATTTAAAGGGATAGTTTCCATTTTTAAGTAGTTGTTTATCCATTAAACATGAAAAAGTAATTGGGTTCATATTTTTCCCCAGTGTTGACACCATTCCTTGGTTTTTAAAAATATTTTTAAATAAATTATTTTGGCTCTGAAGAGTGTGTGTGTGTGTGTGTGTGTGTGTGTGTGTGTGTGTAGACATATGAATATACGTCCATCCCCACATACCTACATTTTTTTAAGGTAGTTTAAGAACAATTTAACACAAGCAGTAGGCAGAAATTGACTTCAATTAAGTCATAAGGTGGGGCTTGGGGGGGAATTGGTTTAATTTCTCATGTGAACCTAGGCAGCTGTGATTTATCCATTAAATTATCACTAAAGAATCTGGGTCCTAGCATGCTGTTTGAACCCAGTAAAAATCTAAAGATTCACTTTTGCATCTCTCTTCCTTAATTTAGTCCTGTTGAAGTTATTGCTTGCATTATTTCCACTGGAACTGCTCATCACTCATTTCCTTCAACTTTTTCAGAAGCTCTTCTTGGATCTTCATCTTGTCACCTAACAGCAAAAGTTCTTCTTCCCAATCTTGTATGTAATTATTTTCCTCACTTAAACTATCTTGTTCTTTTAACATTTCATTATATACTGTTGGAGCTTTAAAATATCCTCTGGTGAGAGCAGTGTCAAGAATGAAGTGGTTTGAGTTACATCACATAATGAATACCTAAAAACCAACTATGTGGCCTTGGTATAAATTGATATTATTAATGGCATGGTAATAAAATTCAAACTGGAAAAGCTGATCATAATCTCAAAATCAAGAAAAATGTATATATCCCTTTCTTTAAGGTGTTTATGTTTATATTCTTTTTTTTTAAATAATTGTTCTCAAAAGAACTCACACTCAGTCATAAAACATAGATACCCAAAGCAAAGAAATAAAACTCTGCTATTGAATTTATGGGGCCTAAATTCATCCTATGCATTGTTATTTGATAATCAGATCCATTAATCCAATGGTAAAGCTTAATTCTGACTTTGAATTAAAAATGCCAATAAACTTCATGATGTTATTTAAATTGGTAGTGGAATCACCAATGGATGAGCAAGGAGGGTCCATCAATTGCCTGGGTGCTCAGTAGAGGACATAATTGCTTCTGCTCTAAAAAGTTTTGGTGCTGTGCTCCTTCTTTGCTAGATGTTCCTATTAACAATTATGCTAAGCTCTAGAAGAATTTAGAGTTTGGCACTGGAGCATTTATTGCATTTTGATTCCTAATCAATTGGTGCCTCATTCGAGCAAGTGCCCCATAAACATAAACATGCCGTATATTGCTTACAAAGTGGTGCTTAATAATTGTCAAGGAATCTGGTGGAATGGCAAAGCTCTTGAATCAAATTACATACAAGACCATATCCTCATATCCTTCCAACATATTTCTTTCAGTGTTAAAATTTTAAAAAGACAAAAAAAGAAAAAAAACATGCTTTTTATTAAGGCAAAACAATGTGCTTGTGAATGTGTGATATTGCTGTTATTTTGTAAATGTTTAAGAAAAAATGTAAAGTTGGATACCCATTCTGTGCTGGGTTTTTATCTCTGACTGGTGCATACACTCTAAACATCAGGGACCTACTGTACATAAAAAAAAAACAAACAGCTACAATCTACAGTTACTGTAAACCTAGAATACACCTTTTACTGTAATAAAAAACCTTGCACTGTAATGGTTATTGTTTAAAAAACTTGTCAGAAATGATTTTGTATCTTTGATTATATCTGAAATTTTAACATATTTGTATACTTGCCATGATAAATGGGAAGGGGGAAAGCATTTGACACAATAGGTTTTCCTTTGTCCAATATAATGCATGCGTTATTTTCAGATATGGGTGGGTGGGAGAGGGGCAAAGATATTCATTTAAAGGTTACCTAACGTACCAGTTAAAAAGAAAATGAAAAAAAAAAAAACCAAGCCACAGGCTGGTTCAAGCAAACTACATCTGAAGAAAAAAAATCATAATAAAGACATATTATATTTTCAGCTCCCTATCAGCGTGGTGATATCCAGCTACATTTCCCGGTAGTCCATCATGGATACATAGGACATGCAAGCCAATAAGAGATGTTTGAAATTATATATAACCACAAATCAATTTTCCTTGTCTTCCCAACCCAGTTTTGTTTTTTGAATAAAATGAACTTGGAATCGTCACAAAGTCCCAGTTCTTCCTGATTTTCAAGGCCAATACACTCTATGTATTGATCCAAACATCTTATATTGTACTGAAGATCCAAACATCTTATATTGTACTGAAGAGAATTATTGACATGGAGCTAATTTTTTTTTTAAAAAGTAGTAGTTGTCCTATTATGATTTATGAATTATTTTCATATAGTCTTTCTTATTTAGTGGAAAATATTGGTTTCCCTCTCTCGGCCTGCTTCCCTCCTTCCTCATATCATTCCATATTTTTTACAAAGAATATATATATATATATATATATTAAAACAAAGGAAAATACTCTTTTTCTTTTCTCTCTGTCTCTCTCTTTCTCACACACACTCTCTCTCTCTTTCTCTCTCTCTTTCTAGGATGTGTAATGTTGTGTTGTCCAGATTCTGTATAAAAACAAAAAATATGTATATGATGATGTATCTGATATTTGGCAGCTTCTGACTGCAACTTTAACCAATATAATTAACAAAGAACTGCATAATGTTGGTGTTTTAAAAAGTTTTAAAAACCTAGTTAAGATGTTTGTGTAAAATTGCATGGTTTAAAATGTACTTAGTGCATTGAGAAATGTTGTTGAGTTCCTCGGTGAAGGATGGTTTGCTTTTTGATTCTAATGGTGATTGGTTTGTTGACCAGAGTATCCCCTATAATGTACGTCTTGCTTTATTTTTCATCTTTCCCCTTTATTTAGTTTTGTTTCCCTCAAGACTAGCATAGTGTTATCTATTTTATATATATATGTAATACTGTTCCTTAAAACCAGGTTGTGGAAACGTTTCGTCTGGGAAAATAATGTTTCACGTCATGGTTTACATTCAGTTTTTTTTTCCTGCTACAGAAATTAAGGTCTGAAGCATCTAGCTATTAAATTATTGTAGAAGCCTAAGCTGAGTTTTTTGAAGGTATATGTAGACTCATAATATAATTGCAAGATATTTTGGAGAATCTCTAGCCCAGGAACTGAGCGGTTACAGCTTTCCTATTAGATAGCTATTCAGGCTCTGCTCAAGTACCTCCAACAAAGGATGAATCTACCATTTCCTAAGAAATTCTTGCATTGTTGAACTCTTATCATTAGAAATTCTACCCTTGTATTTAATTGCAACTTGCTTCCTTGCAATTTACACTCATTCATTCTTGCCTTTCCCTCTGTTATTCTTCTGCAGAGTAGCCTTTCTGCATTTGAAAACAACTATCATGTTGCTCCCTGTCTTTTTCATTTCTCCAGGCTAAATACACCCAGCTCTTTTTATGCTGCTCTTTTTCATGCAATCTGCAGCAGAATCTCTAAATATAGGCAGGCATGGCTGAAGGAAGTGACATCATCCCAGATCATAAAGGAATCAATGCAGGACTTCTTGATTTTAAGAGAAACTCAAGCATGTACATTTTGCACTTAAACAGCAGATATTAATAAATTCAGAGCAATGAATTCCAGGGCAGAAAAAGCTCAATATGCATGAGAGGATCTAAAAAGGAAGATATTAAAAGCATAATTTCAGAGAGAGAAAAAAGTGGTTAGCAGAAGAAGCTGATGTGACTACATAAAAACTTAAGTGCAGGACAGGGAAAGCTAAAAGGAGCTTAATGGGTAGATAAGAGTGACCAGAGAAGCTATGTACCATGAGGAAACATGTATGCACATACGACAGGTGAAAGATCATCAAAGTAGCTGCTGATTGAAAGGAATGGGTCTGAAGGACTGCTGAATGCCTATTACTACTGAATGCCTATTAACCACTTTCTGCTGAAGAAACAATGAACATAAGGCAGTGTAACAAGTGAATAGGGAGGGCTAATAGGAGTTTGGTGGGAATTCAGCAGAAGAGTTTAAGAGGGCCTCCATATCAAATTTTCCCTCTAAGATAAGAGTTGAGTACAGTTGACTTATAGCCACAAAAGCCCAACATTTCCATTGCTAAACAAGACAGACAGTCATTAAGTGAGTTTTGACCTATTTTATGACCTTTCTTGCCATAGTTGTTAAGTGAATCATTGCAGTTGTTAAATTAGTAACAGTGCTGTTAAGTGAATCTGGCATCCCCATTGACTTTGCATGTCAGAAAGTTGCAAAATATGATCACATGACCCCAGGACACTGCAGCCATCCTAAATACATGCCAGTTGTCAAGCATCAGAATTTTGATCACTTGACCATGGGGAAGTGTGAAAAGTTGTGTGTAAAAAATTGTCATGTCACTTTTTTCAGTGCTGTTGTAACTGAACCATTACTAAACAAATGGTTGTAAGTTGTAAGGACCTGTATCTGGCTAATGTGAGTGTCTGAGTAAGGAATAATAATAAGAAAATAAACATTTTGATTGGTAGTACTCTAAGAAGAAAACATAATAATGAATATAGGAATCTGTGGCAATTTTTATGCTACAGTTCTCTTCCTGCCTGAGAATAACCTGGATTACATATACAGCAAATGCAAATTAGGAGGAAGAAAAAGCCAAAGGTTTTAGTTGATGCGAAAGGACAAAAAATTCTCAATTCTCAAATATCCATAGGGAAAACAATTAGAGGAGCAACTGTAGTGGATGAGAGTAACAACCAAATCAGTAACTGGAGAATGTATTCTGCACCACTAAAACTCAAAAGCAGATATTACACTCTCATTGATTAAGCATGCTTTAAAAGACACCATAGAATTGGAAACAGGACAATAAATGCCTAAAAGCAGAAAAAATGTAACTGTATGAGGAATGAAGCTGGGGAAATAGAAACAAATGACTTTATGAAAAGCATTATGTCAACAAATCTTAGTTGTTTTGCTCTCAAGGCTTTGAAAAGAACAACAAACTACTCATTGATGTGGAAAAGTAGAAGGAAAAAGCTTAGAATTTCAACCTTGTAAAGAAGACCTAAATAGAGGCTTCAATTTCTGTGAACTGTAGTAGACCAATCTTCCATTCTAGATAGTGTCTTTCTAATCTGTAATAAAATAACTAAACTAGTCAATTTGAGTTACATCCATGAGCCTTCCACAGAGTAAGCAACATTTAAATAATACATTCAGAATTTGAAGGGCCTAGATGTATAACTAGGATAGGAGAAAAGTCTTATAAACACTAATGTATAGAAGACAAACAGAAAAGCCTTGGTAGCTGATGATTAATTTCTGTGAGGAACTGAAACAAAGGTATGTTGATTGGATCCATCAATTCATGAAATATGCTGTCTGCCAGATCAAGGACATTGCAGAATAAGTGCCAAGACTTATCAAGTCCAAAGATAATGTATACCTTCCTGCCAATGATTCTGCAAAAAAACTACAACCATATCACCATAAATTGAAGGCCCTGAGGCTCAAGTAGTAATCTCATCTATCCTATCAGGCAGTGGGGAAGGAGGGGGGCAGAATGAAAAAAGCAATGTCTCAGCATTATGATTCAAGCCCCTCCCCTTTTGTATGTGTATTATGATATGATATGCAAGTACAAAAGCAGTAAGATTTAAAGCACAATGCTGCTTTCATAATTTTGATGAAAGCAGCAAGGTTCTATAGATACCTATTCCTCACGTTCATGGAATTAGTGATTGCCTGCATAAATGATTTCCATAAATTTGGTTTCAGGAGTCATGCATTGTGGTATCTAGGCAGTGTTTTTCAGCCTTGGCGACTTTATAGTATGTGGACTTCAAATCCCAGAATTCCCCAGCCACATCTTAAAGTTGCCAGCATTGAAGAACACTGGTCTAGATGCTGGAGAGACTACAATTAGTAAATATGTATTAGCCAAAGCAAAAAGAAAATATATCAAGAGGCATTTAAATTACATATTGTGGGAGGTCATATCAAAAATACTAAACCAAATACCTCACTTAAAAACTTGTTCATTGTAAAAAGTGAAAATGTTACTTAAATGGGTCCTTTTAAGCAAGTCAAAAAGAAGACCATTAGCTGATAAAGTCCATGGCCTTCACTATATATACCGAATGCTTGGAATTATGCATAATAATACAATGAGCTTCAGCAATTAGCACAAAACAAGACAATGAAAATATATAACAGGGATCTGGTGACATGACTCTTATGAGTGGAACAAAGCAGTTGAAGAATATAATTTGTTCAAAGGTAACAGAAGACATAGAAAAGATGTTCCAGTGTTAGTTAAAAACAACATAAAAACTGCTCAGAAATCTTAAGAATTAACTTGGCAATGCTATAGACAGCATCTGGATTAAAACAAAGGGAGGAATAGAAAAATAAAAGAAATATTTTTGCTGGTTTCTACTATCATCCTCCCAATCAAAGATTGGATGTGGTGATTCGTCTTCCCCGAAATAAATTATAGATTTTTTTTTAAAAAAAAAGACATGAAGTTGTAATTATGGGAGACTTCTGTTATTTCATCTCTTGAGAGACAAACTCTGCCAAGCATGACCTTTCCAGGAAATTCCTGATTTGTCTTGATGATAACTTTCCCCTGAATGTGGAGAAAAGCACAAGAGGCTCAGCTGCCTTGACTTTAATTATTGAATAAGGCTTAGTTGAGGAAAGTGACCATATAATGTATGTTTTTATTATTTTAAGAGAAACTAAAACTAAGCGTAATCAAACAGGTACCTTGAAATTCAAAAAGTATATTTTAATAAACTCAGAGGAATGATAAGTAGGATACCATGGCAGGAGAAAATTAAAATGTGTAGGAGTTTCTGAATAACGATATAATAAAAGCACAGTCCCAATAAGGAGTTAAAATGGAAAATAACAAAAGAATTTACTCTTTGCTTTGTTAAAAGAAATCCATATGACTACACAAAAATTTTAGTGAATGTGAAAAAAAAACCACATTAAAAAAAGAGAAAGGATGGCTCAGTTAGCCAATATAGCCAACTAGAGATAACCTAGAATTATAGATGGGGTGTCAAGAAAGTGAAGTTTAGCTTGTCTTGATTTTTGCAAAAGACGCTAAAATATAGAAAGTGCTGTGGAGATATTTAAAAGAAAAATAGGAGAAAAGAAGCATTATATGACTGCTCAATGAAATTGGCAAAACCCTAACTGGTAACAAAAACAAATGCTGAAATGCTCAATTCTTGTACAGATTCACCCTTTTCCAACAAGAGAGTCTGTTTCACCAGAAAATTGTGAAGAGCAGGATGAAGGGGTAGGGTGTAAACTTGAAATTAATAAAAAGATGATCAGGAAATTTCTGTTTACCTTAAGACTGTTTAAATTTCTGATCCAGAATCAGAAATCCGCATGAAATTTTCAAGGAAAAAAATCTTGCCAGACTAGCCTCATGCAATTCTTTTTGGCTGAATAACTTCTATAATAGATTGATTTCATTTGATAAAGTACCTCATGACATTTTGATAAGCAAACTAAAGTATTAAGTGGCTGACATGAAATTCAATGGCTACTTAGCTGACTTGAAAATTAGACTCACAGTGCACTCATCAGAATTGGAGAAAGATACTGAGCAGAGTCTATAAGATTTAATCCTGGGCCTTCTACTTTAAAAAGTTTAATTAATGATAAAGATGTTGACCATTTAGTTTTTTCCTAGGTGATGTAAAATTGGATGGCTCTTGATAAGCTAGAGCATGGGTGTCAAACTAGCCACATCACGTGATGTGTCGCGTTGTATCGTGACTTTTTTTGCATTGCTGGAGCTGGGGTGGGCACAGACTCCGTATGATGCAACCAGCCTGCAGGCCAGCAGTTTGATACCCCTGAGTTAGAGAAATAAGTTAAAATAACAAATCAAATGTGGAGTTCTTAATTTAATTAATTCTTAATTTAGGAAATAAATTAAAATGTTCAATAGGAAGGCAGATATAATATCAAGTCTCGGGTTCCAATTTGGTCTAGTGGTTAAGACACCAGGCTAGAAACCAGGAAACTGAGTGCTAGTCTTATTTTGGGCATGAAAGTTGTCTGAGTGACTTTGGGCCAATCACTCAGCTCATGACATCAAGCTTGGAAGAGAAGCCATTTAGTCAATTATTATCACAACCAAAGGATCAATACTTGGTTGATCAAAAAAAAAAAGTGAATCTTGCACATATAGGAAAACACTAGAAAGAAAAGAAAATGATATCAAATTTAGCAATGGTACCGGTACTTGAAATAAAATTCTTAGAATAGTAGTTGATTACAAACTGATTGTGGGTCAGCAGTGTGATGTGTGTGCAAGGAAACCAATATCGTTTAGGCTGCATTAAGAGAAGCATTGTTTTCAAATCAGGTGAAATAATCTATATATTTTATTCTTCCTTGATCAGGTCCCACTCTGAGTACTGTATTTAATTCTGGCCAATTGACTTTAAAATAAATTTTAAATTTTTTTAAAGAAACTTGAACAAGGACTGCAAGGATGATTGGATAAGTAGAAACAAAAAACTATTTTAAAAAATGGAGCATCTTTGAGAAGAGAATACTGAGGAAGAATATAATAGAATTGTTCAGATAATTGAAAGAATATCATGCATAAAATATCCAATGCTTGTTCTCTATTGTTCCAACACAAAATAATGAATTAAGCTAGGGGATTGCCTGAAAATGTTCCTTACAGTAAGAGCAGTTGGTAAGTGGCATCAATTGTCCCTATAAGTGATAGATTCTCCTTCACTTGATATGTTAAAATAGAGGCTACAGCTCTGTCCTGGAAGATTTAATTTAGATTCCTACACTGACCAAGGACTATGGCTTAGATTAGGGGTCCCCAATCCCCGAGCCAGGGACTGGGACCAGTCCATGGCCTGTTAGAAATGAGCCGTGCAAGTGGAAGGTGAGCAAGAAAAGCTTCATATGCACTTGCAAGGGATCTAAGTTGCATTGCCCCCCACCAGTCTGTGGAAAAATTGTGTTCCACAAAACCAGTCCCTGGTGCTAAACAGGTTGGGGATCACTGGCTTAGATGACCTTTTCTAACTCTGTGATCCTAGAATTTTCCATGAGACTCTTACAGATTTTGAGCAGCATTGGACCTGGTATAAATTTATTTTAAGTATACATCAGTGATCTGAAATGAGTCCCCAATCCAATCATTAAATATTTTCAGAGTAACCCAGAAATTCTCTCTGGAACTTAACTGGGGAAAAAAATTACATAAAGCTATAAGCAGCTTTTTTCTAAACTACAGATTTAAATGAGATAATGAAAAGTCATGATATTCTTTCTCTCCCTAGGCCTAGACAATCTATAACTATTAGAATCTTTTGATTAAAAGATTAAAAATAACATAGGAAAAATATACTTCTTGAATTTCCCTAGGATTTCTTGATTTTCAAAAGTGGCTTAGCTTGGCAGCTCAGGTATGAATTGATTTTATTATTGATTACAAAAATATTTGGACAAGAGTGATTAATTTTCTCTTCTTCACTCATGTTTATATGATTAAGTTGGGCAGATTGGAACAGAATTCTGTTTGCTAATATGAATGATTTTCAGGTTATTTTACTTGTTTAAAAGCATATAGGTGTCATGTTTAATAAAATATTACCAGAGCAACATACCAGTAAATGACACAAACATCTGGTAAAAACAGGATGACCATTATAGATAAAATTAGAAGCTTAAGGTCTGGAAAATAAAAATGTCTTTTTGGAAAAGATATTAGTGGAATTATCAGCCAAACCCCTAGAGAAAGCATTCCACAAATGCTTCTATCAGTGATAAACTTACATTAGCATTCATTCCAGAAATTTATCTCAATGTTTACTGAAATCCAAAATCATTTCTTATTGCTACAGATAAAAAAAAATGGGTTGGACCCATTTATTTAAGCAATCTTAGGAGAGCAAGCCATTTAACACATTTTTACATCCATTTTAAACCACAGGTTGCTCACCTATTAATAGTCTATGTATATCGAAAGAACTAAATGAAATTGAAAACTCCATGTATATAAACTCAAAGAAAAGATTTCATAAATAGTTGTGAATCAGAGACTTGCACTATGCAATGATCTCTTCTCTCTGGCCATAGAAGAGAATTTCCACAACTGGCAGGCCTCCTTTGCCCATGAAGAACTAAATCTCTGAATAAATAGTCTATGCCATTTACCAGAATCATGCAAATAGTTACACAAAATTTCTCTACATTTATCACTTTCCTTTCTTATAAGCATCTACATAATTTATTTCTAAATTAATATTGAGTTCTTGGAGACACTATTAACCAAGAGGCTACCTGGATTTCAATAGCTTCATAAAACTTATAAAACCTATGAATTAACTTTCTAGAACAGAGTGAAGGTTTTGTAAGACCATTATCCTGTATATTAAAATTCAGGGTTCTTTTTAGACATCATAATTATTAAGGTGTTCACTTTGCTGGTCCTTCTTTATTTCATCTTCCTTTTTTGCAAGCTTTGCTAGTGCAAGATAATATCAAGAATATGGAAATTTTTGCTTTCTCCAAGCCCAGTGCTTTTTTTATTCTGTATTACCTTTTAATTTTATATAGTTTGGGCAGGCAGTGGTTTTGGAGATGTGTATATCTAACTGATACAAATAAAGAGCTATACAGATATAAGGCAATACCTAAGTGTTTGCATAGATGACAGCAATAGTCCTCTTCGCAGAATTACCAACTTCAGTAGTCAATGACGTACTCCCATCTTCTGCTGCAAATAGAAAGGAATTAAATTATAGTGTCTGAACTGATTTCAAGCTTTCTCTCTCACTGAAATATGCAGGAATAGGACAAATCTTGTTGAGGGATATGTATTGAACAAGGATTCTTAGAAGAGAGAAAGAACTTGTTGGAACTCTGTGCTGAGTTTATACTCTGTAGCAAAACCAGTTTTTTCCAACGGTATTGCAACCTAGAACTAAGGAGAAATTTCCTGAGAGTTAGAACAATTAACCAGTGGGACAACCTGCCTCCAGAAGCAGTGAATGCTCCAACACTGAAAGTTTTTAAGAAGAAACTGGACAGCCATTTGTCCAAAATGGTATAGAGTTTCCTGCCTGAGCAGGGGGTTGGACCAATGACCACCAAGGTCCCTTCCAACATTATTATTATTATTATTATTATTATTATTATTATTATTATTATTATTATTATTATTATTATTATTTTGGATCATTGCACAGTCAGCCAGATGTTCAGACTGGATTTGGCATTTTGTCTACCTATCGAGTCCTTACCCAGGACCTGGGATAGGCAGATAGGGATGTTTGATGGTATTACAGATATTGTCGCAGGATGGAAGCAGTTCCTAATAAGGCCGCCTTTTGCAATTGACTAATAGCAAATTTGTCAATGCCAATGCTGTTCAAGTGGTGCTCCAGTTGATTTGGGATTGCACCCAAGGCGCCCATGACTATTGGTACTACCCTTGCTTGCTTTTGCCACAGTCTTTCTATTTCTATTTGTAGGTCTTTGTATTTTGTTATCTTCTCCAGTTCTTTCTCTTCTATTCTGCTGTCTCCAGGCACTGCTACGTCCACTATCCAGACTTTTTTGCCTTTCTTATCGACAATTGTTAAGTCTGGGGTGTTATGTTGCAGGTGCTTGTCTGTTTGAATTCTGAAGTCCCAGAGCAGTTGAATTTTATCATTTTCTATGACTTTCTCTATTTTATGATCCCACCAGTTTTTGCTTACAGGCAAATGATATTTTTTGCAGATCTTCAAATGCACCATTGTTGCTACTTTGTCATGCCGCTGCTTGTAGTCAGTCTGTGCAATCTTCTTGCAACAGCTTACCAGGTGGTCCACTGTTTCTTCAGATTCTTTGCATAGGTGGCACTTACTGTCTGTTGCTGTCTTCTCAATTTTGACTTTATATGCATTTGTCCTTAAGGCTTGGTCTTGTGCAGCCAGAATTAGTCCCTCAGTCTCTTTCTTCAATTTTCCTGCTCTTAGCCATTGCCAGGTCTTGTTATTATCTGCTTTCCCAGCTATTTTTTTTTTTTTTTTTTATGTATTGGCCATGTAGTGCTTTGTCTTCCCATGCCTCTATTCTGTTCTTCATTTGGTCTTTCTTGTAGGTCAGTTTGGTCTCTCCAGTAGTCAGTAAGCCTTCCTGATATACTAATTTTAGTGCTATTATTATTATTATTATTATTATTATTATTATTATTATTATTATTGTATGACAAACCTACTGTAAATTTGCTCAGAGTAAAGCCATTTTCATGGTCTTGATGGAGATTACCATGGAAGTTCTTCTACACATGTATAACCCTAATCCTCAATGAATTATTGCAAATAAGAACATTGAATTGGCTCTAAAATAAATTAGTTGAACTTAGAGTAGTGAAATTTAAGAATTGTGATTATACAGTAGTTAAAGTACAATGATTTCAATAAGAACTAAATGCAGTTGTCTTAATATGGGTCCTACCTGTTTCCAGTAGTATATGCTTAAGATCATAATCTCAACTCTACCTAGTGAGATTTCCTTCTATTCAGTTTTTGAAATATCCACTCCTTTATGTGGCAATAGCTTTTTGCTTCAGACCTAATTTTGCTGATAATTGCTCTTTCCCTATTTCATATGTAATCTTGTTTCCTTTGTTCAATTATTCTGCAGTGCTGAGGCTGATTTTTTTTATTTAAAAAAGTATGCAGTGTTTCTGTCAAGTTGCATAATATTCATTTTTTCATCCACCAAGCTATTTGCAATGAAAGTCAGTGGCTGTCTTCCCTTGGACACTAATGAATGTATATATTGTTAAGCGCAGAAAACATAGAAGAGTGGCTGAGTTAAGGGTAAGAGGGGGTTTTGTAAAGCCTGTTTATTTTTTTAAAATGAGTTGAAGTATTTAATATTTTTACCACCATTTACGTGGTTTTGGGGAACCCAAATTATGTCACAATCTCATGCCAAAACTAGCCAAATTTGTTTGAGTTGAGTGTCTTTCTTCCACAAACCATATTTTGTTGATACTTTAAATGTCATTTTAAATGTTTTACTGAAACATGTATTGATGAAAAGAAACAAAAAAACCACAAAAACACAAAAACAAAATGTCATCTTGACAAAAGATTTATACATGACTCAGAAAGTATTTATTTCAATTTTGTACCTTTCCATTTTAATACATATACTGTATTGACTCAACTGAGATAATATAAACAGTCCATTTTAATAATAATGGTTGTGTCTTGTTGATTATTGTTCCCTGCCAGATTCTTTACACAACTTTATGAACTTTAGCAGTTTCAGTTAGAAACAAGTCACATTAGGTAGTAATTATTTATCAGGCACATTTCATAAACATATGTATTAATTAATCATTTAATTAAGCCCATGCTTAATTAAACTGTTGGAGAACTTCATCTATAATTATTTAGTACAACTGAATTTCAGCATGGAATCTCTGCCGTCATCTTCTGTTTATCTGAAAGCCATTTTTCCAAGCTAAACCAAGCTTCAAATGGTTGTGGTAGAAGATAACAAGACTGCATGATGTTTCACTACAATTGCAAGATAAAATATATAGGTCAGCTAAGAAAACTAGATCACTCCCATTTATTTGAAAGGAAAGCAGACTGTGCTTCTATCTTCTATTGTTATTTGTGATTATCCACAGTGTGATATTTTTCTTTAACTTCATTCATATAGGATTCATTCTAATGATAATTTTCTGGGAAGGGACAACTCAGCTCATGTCCTTAAATAAGTTTCTTTAAAATGACATCTTTCTAGATATGTTCCATAATTCTTTGTAATTATTGTCAAAGATCCCAGATTCAGGGAGGCAATATACAGTCTTCATGTCTACACAATATGCACATTAATTGGCTATACAGATGCATATTGTTAGATTTCATATATATATATAATGGTATTAACTAAAAGCTGCTTAGAATGATGTAGTTATCCCCAAAAAAGCAACACTGTGGAATTCTAATAGTCTTGTCAAATTTTTGGAGATAAGTACATTCAAGATAGTTATCTTTAAAACTAAGGCCTCTCCCTCATGTGTTCACTTGCTGCCCAGCTGGCCTTTTCACACAGCGCTCATCAGCTGGAGCTGCGTGCGCGAATTCTGGGGTCTCTGCCAAGCCCCAACACCACCGCAGCTCCAGCTGACTCTTCCCCTGTGTGGCTGCCGGCCACCTCTGAGGCTGCCAGAAGCCCCACTTCAGCTGGAGCTGCACGTGACGATCCCAGGCCCTCAGCAGAGCCAACACCGCAGCTCCAGCTGACTTTCCCCCAGGCCTCTCTGTTGCTGCTGCCACTATCTCCTCCTACTAGTCTGCTTGTGGACCATTTCTAAACACATTACAGGCCAGATCTGGCCCACGGGCCTTGAGTTTGACTTGTGAAACTCAAACTCAGAGGGTTGGACTAGAACAGACATGTCAAACTCACAACGTCACATCATATTACTGAATTATCATTGCATTCTCAGTAGCCCAATGAACAAAACAAATAAAATCCCCTAGGTAGAAAAAAAAAACCAGAAACATTGTCCATCCCCAATTTGTACATTTTAGAATGAAGACTACATGACATATTGACCCTAAGGCTGGACGCTGATTGAGATGGAATAAAATTAGGTGGCTACTTGAGTGACTTAATTAGTGAACAATACAAAAGCCATGTCCTGGGGGGGGGAAAGCTATTGCCATTTGTTTATATTCCAAGCATAGGGCAGGGGACCAAACTCAATTTCATTGAGGGCAGCATCAGCATTATGGTTGTCCTCAAAGGGCCAGTTGCCTTCTCTCCCTCAGGCTTGCCCCACAGAAGCCTCTTCTGTCTTATCCCCTTCTCTTCCTCAGACTTGCCTCACAGAAGCCTCTTATTCTATCCCCTTCTCTCCCTCAAGCATGCCTCACCAACATCTCCCTATCACATTCTTCCCCCACTCCTCCTTCCCACTAAAACCCCTCCTTTTATATCCTCTCCTTCTCTACTCCAAGTGTTCACTCACTGCCTGGCTGGCCTTTACACACAGCGTTCATCGGCTAGAGCTGCATACACTGATTCTGGGGTCCCCACCAAGCCCCGGCAGCCCCACAGCTTGAGCTGACTCTTTTCCTGAAGACTCCGTGTGGCTGCCGGCCACCCCTTAGGGCCCCGGAAGCCCCAATCAACTGGAGTTTTGCACGCCGATCCCAGGGCCTTAGCAGAGCCCCAGCAACACCACAACTCCAGCTGACTTTCCCCCAGGCCTTTCTGGTGCTGCTGCCAGTTCAGCTCACACACACACACACACTATGTACTCAATCACCTCCTCCTCCTAGTCTGCTTGCTGGCCATTTCTAAACATCTCTTAGGCTCGATCTGGCCTGTGGGCCTTGAGTTTGACATGTCTGGCATAGGGTAGCACAATGGGTATGTAAGTGGTACTTTGGTCAAACAGTTTCTCATGGGAGTGAGACTGTTTCACAATTGGGCAACTTTTTTCCACTAGTGTTCTAAATTGGTCACATTACAATATTCAATTAGGGAAAGTCAAGTAGCAATTTGCCAGGCAGTTAAACATTCTTTCTCTTTCATTCATTCATTTGTATCTACAATATTATGGTGGCAAATCACAAATTGTACAGTACATGTTGTAAGAAACCATGGAGTTCATCTGCTTCAATCCATTGCCCAGGGCAGGAATCATTTACTCTAGCATCCTCAAACATTATTGGGATTTCACAGGAAAGTTGTCAGTTGAAATTAAGGCACTATGTCCTTTGTATTTCCACGGTCAATTTAAACCATCAGAAAAAGAGAACAGGTTAACTAGGCATAACTTCTTTTTGATAAACCCATTCTGGCTTCTGCTGAATAATATATTCTTTTCTAGATGCTCATGAACTATCTGCTTAATAAATTTGCTCAAATTTTGCCAAGTAGTGATGTCAAGCTGACCATTGTTATGTTTCTTTTGCCTACCTTTTTGAAGATAGAAAAAATATTTGCTCTGGCACTACTCTCTATTCTCCATTTCTCTACAATACAAAAAGAGTTCCAATATGAGCTCTGAAATTTCCTTTATGTGTCATTGATATAATTGATGTGGTTTAGGAGACACAATCTTTTTCATGGTAGATAAGTGCTCCCTAACAATCTCTATTTAAGTTGCCACTCCCTTCTTGTGTTAGTCATTGTGCTTATGTCCAGCTGAACTATGGAGAAGACCAAGGCAAAAGAAGGCAGTAAGATGGAAGACTTTTCCTATCACCATCCTATTGTCTTCTCCAAGCAACGAGGCTACACAATCCTTTTTCTTCTTACTCCTAACATAATCCAAAAGCCCATATGATGCTTTTAGCATTCCTTGAGTATAAATTCATTTCTGAATGTCTTTTTGCAGATAATACTTCTTGCTAATACATATCTTTGGTGACACGTATCTACTATTTTCTATATATGCTTAACTTAGTTCAGTCAAATGATCCCTATTGTAACCTAATAGTTTCCTAACATGCCCCCATTTCTTCTTTTAATTTGGGGAACTTGCAGTGTTGGCTGAGTTGCTTTTTCAACAGATGTCCAGGTAATTGAAGTTTCCCATTATTAGTACATCTCTCCATTCTGAAAACTTTGTAATTTGGTCCAGGAGCATTACTCAGACCTTCTGCCTGGCTTGGCAGTCTATAGCACATCTCTCACAATAATATCATTATTGCTTTTTCTTACTTGTATTATTTGTATTTTTATCTAAATGCTTTTGACTGGATTCTCATGCTCAACTTCTTGGTTCTGTTCACATATCTTCATTTCCTTCACCTTTTATACCACTCTATTTCTTTTGTTTAGCCTGTACCTTTTGAATTAGTTGCATCCTTCAGTCTTTGCATTCCATTCATGTGTTTCTCTTCTCCCCAAGTTTTTGTTATACTACATATCATATTAGCCTTCCTATATTTAGACCTCCAATTCTCCCCATTTGTTAGCAGTACTCATACAGAAACACCCCCCCAAAAAATGAGTCATATAACATGACTGATTTCTTCCTGTTTTTTTTAATGTTTTATTGGTTTTTAACAATTACAATCTTTAGTGCTTAGTAAACAACATATTGTCTGTTAATTTAACATTAACTTCTTCAATATAAATCTGTTCAGTACGGCACAATCCAGTATTTTTTCCCTGATCCTCCTTTCTTCCCCATATTTTTTCCATTTTCCCCTCATTGCACAATTACAATTCTTTCTACCGTTAATGCATACAAAGTTAAATATAAACATCCTCATATTTTACTAATATTATACAAATAACAATAATATCAATTCATAAATCAATATCCTATTTTTCATGCTCTTATTAAAGTTTGATTTCCCATCAATTTTTAAATATCTTTGTCAGTTATGATTTTATCAATATTAATTACATTTATATAGTTAAGATTTTATTCATACCAGCCATCCTCTTATTTCATATTTCCCATATAAAAAAAACTATTTTAATTCTAAATCATATCTTTCGTTATAAAAGTCTAGTTATATCTAAGGGTCATCTGTTCTTTTAATCCTATTCAAATAAATATTTAATCATATAATGTCCCCTCTAATAGGTCAAATCTTTTGTTTTTTAAGTCTAACTCTTTCTTTCTTTCTTTGTCAAATAGCTTTCCAGGCCAAGGTAATTAAGTCGCCCAGGAATTTTCTTTCTATTTTTGTAGAAGTTGCTTGGAATGAGGAAGACAATTTAGGTAGAATTTTTTTTGGGGGGGGGGGAGTCTGCCCATTTATATTCCTTAAGGAACTCCCACTTTCCTTCTCCCCCACTTTCTCTTTTCATTTTTTGTCTCCCAAGTTGTGACAATTCTACTGACAGCTCTATATTCCATTTTTTTAAATCCTCTTATCATCAGATATATTTTGCAGACTTAAGGAGTAAAGCGCCTTTTCCATTTTTGTTGTTATGACTAAGTCTTGCAGTATTTTATTTGTATATGGTAGTTTATATTTCCCTTCTTTTATCTCTTCCATCTCTGGATCAATTTCCTCTGCTTCATCTTCTGATTTCTGGTTTATTTGTTCATACTTTGTAATTGTTGTCTGGGAAGTTTCTAATTGTAGATTTAATTTGAAGATTTGCTCATTTATATTAGCTAAATTGTTTTTAGTCTCATTATGGTTTCTTTTTGTATCCTCTTTGTGTGCGACAATTGTTTGATGAATTAGTTGTAGCATAGAGTATATTTCCTTCTGAAATGTGTTTATTTTTTCTTGAGGCATCATTCCTGGAGATCCTTGGTTAGCCTGGGTGGGGGCTTCAAATGGAGGTGCAAGATAAATTTTCTTACCACTTTTAGCTCGGTGTGAAACCTCCATTTTGTTTTTCCCCCTCCAGCTAATCTGTCAAAACCTTTATGTTCTCCAAATATAAGTCTTGTCTAGTATCATCAATCTTAATAAGAGTAGAACAAAATTTCATCTAGTTTTCTAGTCTTTATATGTAGCCTTCATAGTCCAATAGATTCTAGAATATGAGTCCAGTCCTAAAAGCAATATTTTATAGTGATCCTTTATCTCAGGTGTCCAAGAATTGTCAGTCAGGCAAGGTTCAAAATGTTCAATCACCCTAAAAACAGTTCAAAAGTCTCTCCCAGAAGTCAAAAGTCAAATTTTTCTTTCTCTCCCAATAGTTCTTGAGATTAAAAGTCCAAGCTCAGTAGGTGTTTATAGTCCAAGAAGGTCAGGGTGATAAGTATGCCAAAATATTTTCCTTTATTGCCAGCTGTTCTCCATTGAGCTAGGAGTCACCAAGCAGCCAGAAAGCTAGCTGTAGTGCTATACTCAAATCCATCACTAGATGTCATTCAAAATCCATTTTCCACTCTTAAGACAAAGGGTTGATTTCTCATATTTCACCTCAATGTTTTTTTCTAAAGAGAAAATCTTAACAGTTATCTCAGTTCTCAAATTTATCAGAACTGTAACTTTATGTTACTTCCACTTCATTATATATTTCTGTCCCCCATAAAAGAAATTAAAATGCCACTTCCATTCCTCTGGAAGAGTGGGGCTACCACCCCTTTCCTTCTCACGCTTGGAGGTTTTTAGTTTCTTGGGAGCCTTTCCCAGGAAATTCAGTTGTAGACTAGTAAAGAAAGGATCAATATTCTCACCCAGTTCCAAACATGCTGTTTACGATGTTAATTGGTGCTTTTCTTCTTCGGTTGTCAGTGGCTAATGGCTGGCCACAAGAATGTAGCCCATCTTTCCCCTGCCAGTTTGGAGGGCTTTCCTCAGATCAAACGGAAAGACCGCCATTTCTCCGTGATCGACAAGGCACCCCTCCTTCATCGCCTCTCCAGGGCGACTTTAGACTTCCTGCGTCCATCTCACCACAACGCAAACCGGAAGTCCCTGATTTCTTCCTGTTTTTATGAGCTCATTGTTGAGTGCCTCCACATCCTGTATATCAGTCCCAATCCCAGTCTCATTCCTTTGTATTTAAGTATTTTGGGGTCTCTTTTTTCTCTTCCCACAATTCAGTTTAAATTCCTCTAGATCAGATTTACAAGGTGCCTTTCAAATACATTCTTCTCAGTTCTTACACAACACATCCCTTATCTTGCAAGTGTATTCCTCCATCATGGATGTCATGGTTCCAAAAGATGAAACTCTTCAAAGAACTTTGAGGCATTGTTTACCTTAAAAGAATGTTTAATCAAGCAGCTTCCAGCCAGAATCTGAATTCCTCTCCCCTAAACATATAGTATCAAAGCACAATTCCCTTTGACAATGGAAACACATCCCATTATTGAAGATTACAAACAATCTACCATCTAAAGACATTTGTGTAGGCAATTGATTTCTTCCAGTATTTTTCTTTCTTCGTGGGCCACAACAAACTGGAAAGAAGTGAAGAAAACATCACCTGTGCTCCTACTTCTCTATCATCTCCAATCTTTCATTGCCCTGTGCAATGTCAAGATGTGTCCAAATGTGTCATTTGTTCTTACAGTTCAATAGAAAAAAATATTTTTCATTTGGTTTCAAGAGACTTGGGAGCCTGCTACACCAAGAACATGAGCCCCAGGAAAGCAACGTGACAGGTATGTGGCCAAAATTATCATGTGCTAAGTGTACAAGGAATGTTATTGGATAGTTGGGAGTTATACAGAAAAATAATTGGGAAGAAAGATGAAATTGTCAACTCTTGATGGTGAAAACCTGAACAAGAACACTGGACTATATTTTATATTTTACACTCTTGTGTAAAATGCAATTAAAACTATTATTGTCTTATAAGAAGGTCCAGAACTTTGGGCAAAGGTATATCTAACAACATGGGCCAAATGGGTGGGTGAAATACTACTCAAAAGGCATGGCCCAATGATTCAGCATTTCTCTCCTTAATGGGTTTATTTCCCTGTTGTTATAAGATAAAAAGATGGAGAAAAAAGTGGCAAAATAAATGGAAAACAATTTTGTCTGAAGAGCCCCATAAAGTTGTTCAAATGAAGCACAACAATTGTACAATAAAAAGCTTCATCTGGAAGCATTCATAGCTCATTCCCCAAATAATGGCTCTTACTTGATACTTTCTTCCATATGGCTGAAAAGTACAAATTTAGTCTCAAAAATATTTTATTCCAAAATCCATACTAGGTTAGAAACTGAGTGCGCTCTCCTGTTGCCCGGGGGGGGGGGAGGACCTTTAATGTGAAGAAATGGTTGTTCATGCTGAAAATTTCTATTGCAAAGAAATTTAATTGCAGTTTTGACTGAAGGGAAACTGCAAACATTCTGAGGCTGAGAATAAAGCACATGAAAGATTTATATAGTTTATTTATTCAAATGCAAGCATGGAACTGTTACTGAGAGCTATGATACATTCCTATTAACTTTTACTGGCTGAGGTACTCTCACATTTTTCTTTTTATTCTTAATTTTGTGTCTTTCTTATTCTCTTCCCATTGTATGTATTGGGAGAAGGATAAATAAGAAATATTACTTATCTTAACCGTTTGATGTAAAAGCCAGAAATATAATGGTGATATCCTTTATTACAGTGAGCCTTATTAATGTATCTTAATTAACAATTGTCTAACTGATGAGGAAAAAGAGAAGCAAACCTTACATGGAGCATTATTTCATTACATGAAATTCATAAAGATTTCCCATCTCATCCTCTCCTTTCTTAACAAGGATTTCCAGATTCATAGGATTTGGTGAAAGACACAGTACAAAAACAATTCTTTTGGATTTTTATTTTATTTATTTAATTTATTTAACAGTATCAGTTCATTTTATTTTTCCTAGACCAGCTCTGCAAGCAGAATTTACATTAGCATTTACATTGCTTTTTTTCTTCACCTCCTGAAATGACAGAGGCTTGACTTTTTAAGTGTTTTGTAGTATTTTTTTCTCTTTCCTACTAAATATCATAACCAAAGATGTCTCTAACTGCACATATTTTGCCAGTTGAATTGTTGCTTTAACATGTATGTATCTATCATTATTTCTAATTAATCTAAAATCTATTTACATCCTATGTTAGAGATAAGAAAAAGGCTAGAGATGTACTAGTTCTCTTCTCTCTAGAAAAAAAAACCCAAACACAAAAAACAGAAGCATCCCATTTAATAAAAAGGATGTGAGGGGGATCTGGATAGCAGAAACGCTACTGTGAGACAAAAATCTATCAGTGATGCAAAAGCTGGTTAAGTTTTGGAATCCCACATCTGAGGCTTTTTTCTAGGTAAACTGTGGTTTGGGGTTTGGGGTTGTTGTGGGTTTTTTTTAATGCCATGGGTTAGTAGTTGAATGAACTTTCCCTTTATTCTGTCTTTTGGACAAATTGCACCAGCAGACTAGAGGCTTTTTGGTCTTTGACTTCTGGCAGGGCACCGCATCTAAGCTGCAAATACAGTGCAAAAACTCTAGAGAAATTCCCTGGCTGAGAAATTCTGTTGTTGAAGTTCACTCATCTTAAAGTTGCTGTAGTGCTTTGCTGCCATCTGGAGTTTTGTGGAGTTTTACAACCAGTTATGGCTGCTAAAAACAACTCCTAATACATGTAGTCCTCAACTTATAACAGTTCATTTAGTGACCATTCAATTTTACGACACTGAAAAAAGTGACATGACTATTTTTCACACTTACCACCATTGCAGCATCCCCATGGTCACGTGATCAAAATTCAGACACTTGGCAACTGATTCATACTTATGATGGTTTCAATGTCCCAGGTCACGTGATTCCCTTTTGCAACCTTCTGACAAGCAAAATCAATGGGGAAGCCAGTCATTTAAATCTTTGTAACTAACTTAACAACTGCAGTGATTCCTTAAGGGCAGTAAGAAAGGTTGTAAAATGGGGCACTTAACAAATGCCTCACTTAGCAACAGAAATTTTGGGCTCAATTGTGGTCATAAGTCAAGGACTACCTGAAGTTGTCTGCAGGCTCTGGCCTATCTTCTCAGCAGCCTGCCCAGAACCTGTCCTTGCCTTCTGAAACCAACTAGGGTCGACCCACCTATTGGATTCTTTCTCTGTGGGTGAATGTGACTCCCACATTAGCAGCTTTTTGGTAATCAATGCTTTAAAGAAATCCAAATATCATAATTATTAAGCTATAATTGTCATTAATAGAACCAGGTTAGTGTAGTGGTGAGACAAGGGGAAAACTATGAGTTCTGATCCTGCTTTGGGTACAAAATCAGTTGGATGACTTTAAACTAGTCACCCTCTCTTAATGGCAATCTGCTTTTTGAAATCTTGCCCCCAAAATTGCAGTGGCTTGGCCAGGCAGTCACCAGGAGTCAACACTGACTCGAAATCATTAAAAAAAAAGTCATGAACAGCTTATTTGCGCTTATTTATTTTATTAGTTTTCACTACACTTTATGAAAGCGTTGGTATTTTAAGGATTGCAGATGTGCAAACGGTAGTGACCGAAAGCTTCTCTTGCTTGGGACTTCAAATGCACAAATAGCGGACTTATCCTTACGTGGATTTCAACAATGGGAAGGAAATTGCGTCCTTCAATATCAATTACAAGGCGGAATAAAAATTGCGGTAGATAAAAATGGGTTTCGCGCTACTAAATAATTACTTCAAAACGCAAGACACTTACCCGCCCCAAAAGTAAAACACCGTAAAAAAAAAATCCAACATCTACAGAGATAATTAGAGAACTTAATGTAGTCTTGATTGAGATCATCTGTTCTGCGGCCTAATCAAAGAAGGAAAAAAAATAGCTTTTGATTTTTGGCCATTCCTTCGGATTTACCCTCGCTTTTTCTTTTCTTCGCCTTCTTTTATCGGGCACTTAGGTTGGACGCCTATAAAGCGGCGGTCGCGGATGTGGTTCCGCGCCGGAAGTAGCGAAAGGTCCCCTCTTTTCCCGCAAGATGGCGATGTTGGCAGAACGTGAGTATGATGCCTGTTAAAACGGAGTAGGTCGAAAACAGCGTGAGATATGGGGGTAATTGGCAATCCCTTCCCCCGCTTCTACGCCTGTGATCATTATGAGATGTCTGTGGTTTGTGTAGATCAGCTATGGTAAAGTGAGATTTAAATCTATGTCCAGGCAGGATCTTTCTTCCAGTATGGGACGATTAGATATTGATGCCCATAAACAAAACATGGGAGTAGCAGCTGCTTCATTTTTTTTTCTTCCGCTAGGTTTCAAAAGCTTTCAGTCTCCAAATCTTTGTTTGGTTCTAGTTGAAGATTGCTCGAGCAGGGGATTGGACTAGAAGTCCTCCAAGGTCGCTTTCAACCCTGTTCTATCTTCTGTGAACATCTAAAGCCGTGTTTCTCCCCGGATGACGACTAAGTGACAGCACAGTATTATCTGCATCTTTGCTTCATTTAATAGTCGTTCAGATTTTCATAGCCACAGAACGTATATAGACGTCTGTGCTGTGCATTTAAGCAGATCATTTTTAAAGCTACTACCAGTGCTTATGCTGCCCCCACATGGTATCAGAGGAGTTAGAAACAATATTGAGATTGGGGTGAGGGAGGCTTTATCTTTGTAATTTGCTTTTTGCTTCAAGTTACAAAGGCTGAGTTGGAGAAGCCATAGAAAATGCTTCAAGACAAAGATTAGAGGAGACATAGAAAAGCTCAGATTGAATGCTGGTGTTAAATTTATCTGTAAACAAGTGGACAGTGCTGCTATATTAGTCAGTGCAATATCTGGAGTCAAACAGGATATCTGAGGAGTCATCTCACACCAGTAGGATTGGCCATCGCACTCACTCTAGCAGAAGAGGCATGCTTTGGACCCCGTCTGCCAATAAATTTTGGCTAGTGGCATCCAGGAAAAGAGGCTGTGTCCCTGACACTTTGGAAATTTCTGCTGCCAGAGATAACATCCACCCCAACCTTTTGGCCTTCCAGAAGGGTCTTAAAACTGGCATTTCCAGCTGTCCTGGGGGCCTAGAGTGGGAGTGGCTGATGAGGAACAAAGAACATACCACCCCTATGCCACTCATCCTCTTGGTTTTTAGTTTATATTCAATCCTTGTTAATTTTAATTGTTTTCAAATTTATCTTTTTATATTTTGTAAAGTGCTTAACATCATCTCAATAAGCAGCATATAAATTGAATAAATAAAAATTCTAAATTTATACTGAATTAAATTTGAGTGTTTGATATCAGAAGTATAATATACATTTCAATTATCACTATTTATCAGAGGCAATTCCTATTTCCTATCCCTTGTTCTTCATCAGTATTTTTTCTTAGAACAGATTTAGGGAATGCTGTAAATCAATGTGTGTGCAAATAGAGATTCACAAAATTACTACAAAATGGCAAACTTGAATGCAATATTAGTTGCATTAAACATTTGTCAGTAAATTGCTTAAAATTGCTTGTCAATCATCCTGCCTGGTATCTTAAAATATTGACCATTTCTTGTTCAAGCTGTTTAGAAAAAGATTGCCTACTTTCATTTTTTTGGTAAATAAACTTGCTTTTCTGGACATAATCCAAACATGAAAATAAGTATTTTTAAAATAATTTATGGTGAAAAATGTAAGTCTACCATTAGTCCTCCAATTTTTAATTGTGGAATTTGAGAGTTACTTGTTGATCTCCCTTATAAGCGAGTATAGAATATTCTGGGAAGAGATTATAATATCCTTTATATTAGGAAATACTATACTTATTGACTTGGTTAGTCTGTTTTCTCGCATCTTTTTGGAGCCTTTTCCTAATCTCTCTCTCTTCACAGAATTGAGTACATCTTGTTGAGATTCCCAGTGCCTTGTGTATTCATTGCCTAAAATGTTCTTTAAAAATCTTTACAGAAAAAGTGCTTTGATTAGGAGAAGCACTACTTGTGAAGAGGAAAGGCTTCCTATTTCGATTTTGAAAATATGACTAGATTTTACTTCATTTTCTCTTGTAGCACGTCGCAAACTGAAATGGTCTGTGGATCCCCGGAACAGTGCTTGGAGTAAAGATGAATCAAAATTTGGCCAGAAGATGTTGGAAAAAATGGGATGGTCAAAAGGCAAGGTAAATTTGTAGGTTGAAAATAGCTGCTTAAGTTTTCTTTAGTATTTTCAGGGTTAATTAGAGAACAACATGTTTATGAAATAAAATAAGTATTATAAAAGTTGCCAGAATAAGAAATTAAATGGGGATCATTTGCCCTTTGGCCTTCCTAACAAGGATCCTCTTACTTTCATCTGGAACAAATTACTTTTCAAATAAAATCTGAAGTTTACTGCAAACTGATTTCCCTTGACATAAGAACTCTGGATAAACTTCCTGAAGCCACTATCCTGAATCCAATTATTAAAGCTTGAAGATGTGCCTCAACTTGAACTTTCATTACAGGAAAGATGTCCCAGTTAAATTCTTACATTTGGACTCCCTTATGAGTGCAAAGCTGATGCAAGCAGAAGCACCTTCTAGACCCATTTGTTGCCTAAGAATCAAGAGTCATTGAGAAATTATACCTCAAGAGTTTTCAGATTAGTAAGAAAAAGCTTCTGTCTCATACAGAAGGAGCAACCGTGGGTACTCGCTTCCCTTTCTCTGCAAGAATGGATGATTGATTTCTGGTTGCTAGTTGTTTGAGTATGTGTGGGTTTTGTTTTGTTTTCTAATTATTTCAACCTGTTGAGAATCGGATTGAAAAAAAAGACAAGAAAAGGAAAAATTGACACCCTTCTGCACACTAAAAAAACATGAGGTTCTCCAAGACAGATTTGTTTGTCATTTGTTTCCACTAGGGGCTTGGGGCTCAAGAACAAGGCAACACAGAGCATATTACTGTTCAGGTGAAGAACAACACATTGGGATTGGGAGCTTCGGTGAGCCAGGAGGTAAGTGGAGGTAATAGAACTGAGACTACACAGACTCATAGCTCAAGCGCTTACACACACACACACACACACACACACACGCATATAAATCAAGTTTTTTATTAGGTTTTTTGTTGTCCTGTCTGACCCATCGCGACCCCATGGACAACGTTCCTCCGGGACTGCCTGTGCTCTACCATCTTCTGGAGTCCATTTAAGCTCACGCCTACTGCTTCAGTGACTCCATCCAGCCACCTCATTCTCTGTAGTCCCCTTCTATTGCCCTCAATCTTTCCCAGCATTAGGCCCTTCTCCAGTGAGTCCTTCCTTCTCATTAGGTGGCCAAAGTACTTGAATTTCAGCTTCAGGATCTGGCCTTCTGAAGAGCAGTCAGGGTTGATCTCCTCTAGGACTGACCGGTTTGATCGCCTTGCAGTCCAGGGGACTCTCAGGAGTCTTCTCCAGCACCATAGTTCAAAGGCCTCAATTCTTTGGCGCTCAGCCTTTCTTTTTTTTTTTTTTTTATTGAATTCTTTTCAAAAATTTTACAAATAAACATCCACCCCCCCTCCCAAACCACCCCACCCTCCCCCCCCCCGACTTCCCAGAACTGAATATAGGATTATTTAACAAATTTTAAAAAATAACGTATACAATTTATAAGATAATTAATAATAATAATAAAAATCATAATAATAATATATATAATAATAATATACGTAAAAAAAAAGGAAAGAAGAAAAAAGGGAAAAAGAAAAGAGAGAGAGAAAGAAAAAAGAAAGAGGTAGGCGAAAAATAAAACATATATAGAAAATTATATAAATAATAATACAGAAGAAGAAAGAAAGAAAGAAAAAAAAAACAATCATTACAAGTTATAAAAAGGCTAAATAATATTTTTCCATATCTAAATTATGTTGTATAAAATTTATCCATTTTTCCCATACCGCAAAAAATTTCTCTTGAGATTGCTCCTTTAAAAAAGCCGAAATCTTTGCCATTTCTGCCAAATACGAAACTTTATAAAACCACTCTTGTAAAGTAGGCAAGGATTCCTTCTTCCAATATTGTCCTATTAACAGCCTAGCGGCTGTAATCAAATTTAACATCAATATAACCTCCCTAGCATCACAATCAGTGACAATACCTAATAAAAATAATTGCGGAGTAAATTTTACCCTCCTTCTAAAAATTCTCTGAATATTCCACCATATCTTAATCCAAAAAGCTTTTATATGCTTACACGTCCACCAGATATGATAATAAGTAGCATCCAAGTGTCCACATCTCCAGCATTTCGGCTGTAAATTAGAGTACATAATGGACATTTTCTTTGGATCAAGGTGCCATCTATAAAACATCTTATAAAAATTCTCTCTTAAATTTTGCGCTTGTGTGAATTTAACATTTCTTGTCCAAATAAGTTCCCAAATATCCATTGAAATCGATTCACCAATATTCTGTGCCCATTTAATCATACAATCTTTAACTAATTCAGATTCTGAATCCAATTCCACTAAAACCCCATAAACTCTCTTAATATGGGTTGGCCTTTGATCTCTTACTTGTTTTAGGAGAGTTTCATCTTCTCTAAGCCAGCCCATTTTACAATCCATCTTCCATCTGTCCACTATTTGTCTATATTGGAACCATGAATAAGTTAGATTTTCATGTATTAATTCTTCCAAAGATTTTAACTGCCAGTCTTGGCCATCCCATCTAAGTAACTGTGCATAAGAAACCATATCCATATTAACCCCTTTCCTTATACCTTCTATGGCATGCCGAGGTATAGCCCATAATGGTATTTTAAAATCAAATTTATAATACTTCCTCCACACTCTAAGCAAAGAGATTCTTATAATATGAGACTTAAAAACCCGATCTACTTTTTTATTAAATATTAAATAGGCATGCCATCCAAAAAGTAAATCCCAACCTTCCAAATGAAGTATTTCTATATTTGTTAAATTCACCCAATCGCTGATCAATGTTAGTACTACAGCATCATAATACAATTTCATATTTGGTACCTTGAGTCCACCTCTCTCACGAAAATCTTGCATTATTTTAAGTTTCACCCTTGGTTTTTTCCCTGCCCAAACAAATTTATTAATACCTTTTTGCCATTCATCTAAATTACGATCACTCTTTAAAATAGGTAACATTTGAAACAGAAAAATAAACTTTGGCAGGACATTCATTTTAATAACTGCAATTCTACCCATAAGGGATAACTGTAAATTGTTCCAATTTTTTAAATCCTTCTGTATCTCCGTCCACAACTTTTCATAATTATTTTTATACAGTTTAACATTGGAAGCAGATAATGTAACCCCCAAATATTTTACCTTATCAACAATTTCAAAATCTGTTAACTTAACTAAAACCTGTTTATCACCATTAGTCATATTTTTAGCTAATATTTTGGTCTTATTATTATTAATTTTAAAACCAGAAACACGTCCATATTGTTGGATCAATTGTAATAATTTTACCACCGAGCAAATAGGTTGAGACAAAGTAACAACCAAGTCATCTGCAAAGGCTCTTAATTTATATTCTTTTTTATTAATTTCTATTCCTTTTATTTCTTGAGACTCCCGAATTTTAATCAACAATATTTCCAATGTTAAAACAAACAATAACGGGGATAACGGGCATCCCTGTCTTGTACCTTTTTCTATTACAAAAGCCTCTGACAAACCCCCATTTACAATAAGTTGAGCAGTCTGTTTTTGATATATATTAGATAATACTTGTAATATATTTTGTCCAAAATTCATCTCCTTAATTAAACATAACATAAACTGCCAGTTCACTTGGTCAAAGGCTTTTTCAGCATCCAAAAATATCAAGCCTGCAGAGACTTGGTTATTCTTTTCTAAATACTCTAATAAGTTAATAATTTGTCTAACATTATTTTTCATATACCTTCCAGTTATAAAACCCGATTGATCCTTATGTATAATCTGCTGCAAAATCCCCATAAACCTATTAGCTAAAATTTTTGCAAAAATTTTATAATCCACATTTAAAAGAGATATGGGCCTATAATTTTTAGGCAATGTAAGATCTTGATTGTCTTTTGGAATCAGTGATATAAATGCATTACGCCAAGATGGAGGGATCTCTAACCCCTGTAATAAGTTATTAAACAATTCACACAACGGTTGAGTCATCTCTTCTACTAGAGTTTTATAATAAATAGATGTCAACCCATCCGTACCCGGCGCTTTGCCCAATTTCAATTGTTTAATAGCTGTAACAATTTCTTCCTTAGTAATTAAACCATTAATCTCTTTTTCCTGATCTTCTGTTAATTTAGGAAAATTAACTTTACCTAAATAATTGTTTATATCTGTAGTTTGAATATTAGTACTCTTGTATAATTTTTGGTAGTATTCTAAAAAAGATTTCTTAATCAATTCTTTCTGATAAACCAATTTACCATTATAATTTATTTTATCTATATTCCTCTGTTTCTGTTTCTTTCTTAACTGATAAGCCAACCATCTCCCTGGTTTATTAGCATTACAAAATGTATTTTGTTTCATAAATAGTAAATTGGTTGCAGCTTGATCAGCCATCAACATGTTAAATTGTGTTTTTAACAGTTTTATAGCTCCTTTCACCTTTTCATCTAAAGGATTTGAAATTAGGAGTTTCTCTTTTAATTTAATCTCCTCTTCTAAATCTTTACGTTTCTGAATCTGTTTCTGTCTATGCAAGTTATTCATTTTTATCAAAATACCACGCATAAAAGCTTTACTTGCATCCCACACCATTGACATTGATGTTCCCTTATTCATATTTAAAGCAAAATATTCCTTTAAACATTCCTTTAGTTTATGGACATTTTTTTCTTGTTTAAATAAATTCTCATTCACCCTCCAGGATCTCCTGTCTTCTTTCTCGGCAAACAGTTCCATCCAAACTGGACTATGATCAGACAATGTCCTAGGAAAAATTTTTACATTCTTCACCCTGTTGTATAAATCTGTTGTAATCAAAAAAAAATCAATTCTTGAGAAAGATTGGTGTCTATCTGAGAAGAAGGTAAAGTCCCTTTCTTCCTGGTTACGTTCACGCCAATAGTCTCTCAATTCCCAATCTTCTTTCATGTCAAAGAAGGCTTTAGGTAGCTTAGCCTGTTTAAAAAAAGTAGAAGAGCCTTTTTTATCCTTTTGTATATCTAAGACACCATTCCAGTCTCCCATTAAAATCACAGATCTATAGTCCAACAAGGTTATTTTCTGATGTAGCAACCTGTAGAATTGCTCCTGTTGCTGGTTTGGTGCATACAGCCCCACGATAAGAATTTTCTTGCCATATAAACCAAGTTCAAGCATAACATATCTTCCATGAGGATCTGATTCTAACAGGATAGCAGATAAATTCTTCTTAACATAGATTACCACACCCCCTTTTTTCCCAGGGGCGGGAGATACAAAATGAGATCCCAAACGAGGATTGTTTAAATATTTTTGGTCTTTAGATGTAATATGAGTTTCTTGCAAACAGATAATATCATTGTTGTGTTGCTTTAAATAATGGTAGATTTTTTTTCTCTTTTGAGGAATATTTAATCCATTAACATTCCAGGTCAGGAGCTTTGCCATCTCCCTTGGCCTTGAGCCTGGAGAAGATCCCCTCAAATTCTGCTACTGAAGAGTATGTTGCAGAGCTTTTGGGTCTTGCTCCTCCCACCGGCATTGAGACAATTTGCTGAGTAGATTCTTTAATTTCTTTTTCTTTTTTCTGTTGTTCTTTTTCTTTGCGTTTATGTGCTGCACGGGTCATTCTCTGTTCTTTAACCTCTGCTTGGGACATCCATACCACCTGTCCAGCAGTCATCACACCTGTACCTTCAGGTTTCTGTTCCATCTCTTTATCACTCAAGACTTTGTGCATCATGGGCAGAGGTGAGCCTGCACCCAGGACCGTTTTGTAAAAATCCTTAGCTTTAGCAACTGTATTAAGTCTGTAACGTGTCCCCGCATGGCTCAGGACAATACCCATCGGAATCTCCCATCTAAATGGCATCAGTCTTGCTTTAAGTTCATTTGCTAAAAAAGCAAAATCTTTTCTGCTTCTTAAAATTTTAGGTGGAATTTCCTTTAATATAATAATATCTTGGGCAGCAATCTGGAATCTTTTGTTGTAGAAAATTTGCAAAATCTGGTTTCGCAAAGACTTCTTAGCAAAATATATCACCACATCTCTAGGCAGATTCTTCTGTTTTGCAATCCAAGAATTAACTCTATAAATTCTTTCCACTTCCCCACGTAACTCATCTTTATCTATGTTCAAAATAACAGCCAAGTCATTAATCACCATTTCCATCAAGTCTTGGGTTTTATCTTCTTTCAGGCCTCTTATTCTCAAAGCATATTCCATCTGTCTATACTGGAACATAAGAATATCATCTTGTGAAGCTTCCACTTTTTTCTCCATATCTTGGAATTTATAATCCAAAAGTTCTACTGTTTCTTCAATTTCCTCCACTCTAGAGTGCAGCTTCACGACCACTGAAGCCACTCCAGATAAAGCTAAAAGTATATCATCCCTCAAAATAGTATTATTCTGTTCTAAAAGTTCCTTCATCTCTTGCTTCATTTCTTCCTTACTTTCAGATTTATTCTGTTCCAACAATTGCTTCATTTCCTCCCTAAACTGTGACACAGCATTTACCATTATTTCTTTAATGTCTTGTGCTGATGTACCAGATGGGGGAGGTGA
The DNA here is from genome assembly GCF_016545835.1 of Crotalus tigris. Classification (NCBI taxonomy): domain Eukaryota; kingdom Metazoa; phylum Chordata; class Lepidosauria; order Squamata; family Viperidae; genus Crotalus; species Crotalus tigris. The sequence continues at coordinate 1,083,256 of NW_024100449.1, forward strand.
AGGTGGAGTAGTTTTAGGTTGCTGCACTGGGGGTATTATTTTAAGTTGTTGTTGCCCAGTAGAAATAACAGGAGAAGAGATTACCTTAGGAGCTGTAGTGGCTGGTTGTCGTTTTGAAGCCATTTTAATTTATCTTCCTTTCTTCATAAAAATACCAGTAAAAAATAAAAAATCCAAAAGATTAAAAATAAAATAAAATAGAATAAAATAGAATCAATTTAGAAAACTCCCAGAAGATAAAAAAAAAACTTAAAAAAGAAAACAGTATTAAGCAATAATTCAGCCAGTCCGTCTTTCAAAAGAAAAACTTTCAAAACGCCATTTTACTTTCACTCTCACTTTTCCGCCCGCGAGAAAAAAAAAGAAAGCTCAAAAAATAAAAAAAAATCAGCACATACTAAATAAACTAAGTAAACTAAAAAAAAAAAAAAATAAAGCTAAACTATAAATAAAGTCCTTTAAACAGTTCTGTCCGGTTTAAAATTACTCACGGTTACTTTAAATACGGAGATGGTAGCGGCGTTTCGCTTTGTTTCCGAAGAAACAAAGACAGCTGAGAGGCGGAGAAGGCAATGAACTCCGAGGGAGCACTCTTTCTACCCCCCTAAAATGTCTCTGCTTTTTAGTATGCTGTCTAGATTTGCCATAGCTTTCCTCCCCAGGAGCAAGTGTCTTTTAATTTCTTGGCTGCAGTCCCCATCTGTGCTGATCTTGGAGCCCAGGAAGATAAAATCTGTCATTACCTCCATTTCTTCCCCATCTATTTGCCAGGAATTGAGAGGGCCGGATGCCATGATCTTGGTTTTCTTAATGTTGAGTTTCAAGCCAACTTTTGCACTCTCCTCCTTCACCTGCATCAAGAGGCTCTTTAGTTCCTCTTCACTTTCTGTCATTAGAGTGGTATCATCTGCATATCTTAGGTTGTTGATATTTCTCCTGGCAATCTTAATTCCAACTTTTGATTAATCTAGCCCTGCCTTTCTCATGATGTGCTCTGCATATAAGTTAAATAGGCAGGGCGACAGAATACAGCTTTGCCGGACTCCTTTCCCAATTTTGAACCAATCAGTGGTTCCGTGTCCAGTTCTTACTATTGCTTCTTGACCCGTATATAGGTTTCTCGAGACATATAAGATGGTCTGGTACTTGTGTGTGATCCACACAATCAAAGGCTTTAGTTTAGTCAATGAAGCAGAAGTAGATGTTTTTCTGGATATAGAATTAATTAATTTAGCAGATGTAAAATTAAGTTTAATTTGATTGGGAAAGACAAAGTAATTACAATGCATTTTTGTTTGGTTTGACATAAATATTTTCACATGTGACTGAATTAGTTGACTGCTTATAATGATTTAGAATGTTGATAATTTTAATGTAAGATGTTTATTCAGTTCACACATTAACATTGAAATGGAAGTGCTAAAATTTGTATGATGTTAAAAAATATATAATAAATGATGATGATAATGATAATAATAATGTTGGAAGAAACCTTGTAGGTCATCTAGTCCAACCCCCTGCTCAGGCAGGAAACCCTATACCATAGAGCCGAGATGGCGCAGCAGTTAGAGTGCAGTACTGCAGGCCACTTTAGCTGACTGTGTTCAGCAGGTCAGCGGTTCAAATCTCACCGGCTCAAGGTTGACTCAGCCTTTCATCCTTCCGGGGTAAGTAAAATGAGGACCCAGATTGTTGGGGGCAATGTAAATATATATATACATTGCTTACTGGTGTACACCGCTTAGAGAGTGCTTGCACTTAAAGCGGTATATAAGTCTCATAAATAAATAAATAAATTTCAGACAAATGGCTGTCCAGTCTCTTCTTTAAAACTTCCAGTGTTGGAGCATTCATTTCTTCTGGAGGCAGGTTGTTCCACTGGTTAATTGTTCTAACTATCAGGAAGTTTCTCCTTAGTTCTAGGTTGCTTCTCTCTTTGGTTAGTTTCCATTTGTTACTTCTTGTCCTGCCTTCAGGTGCTTTGGAGAATAGCTTGGCTCCCTCTTCTTCTATTATTATTATTATTATTATTATTATTAGTAGTAGTAGTAGTAGTAGTAGTAGTAGTAGTAAATTTTTAATATCACACAAATTTTAGCACTTCCATTTCAATGTTAATGTGTGAACTGAACAAACATCTTGCATTAAAACATTCTAAATCATTATAAGCAGCCAACTAATTAAGTCCCATATGAAAATATTTATGTCAGACCATATAGTTTACAGTTAGCCAGCAAATCAGCATTGCAAGCTTTAGTTCCAAGTGCTACTCTTAGCTTCTATGAATTGCTAAACCCCAAAGCTTCTGAAGGCTACTATATCACATCAAGGATGTATGGATGTAATGATCCACAAATTAAAGCAGATTTGAAGCGTGACTCTTCTGCTTGTGCATTTGGGAGTGCAGACCATGGTTTGTATATCATACTTAGATTTATGATAACTGATTTGGTGGTCTGAATTTGAATCAGTAGAACATGGAAGAGGCAATGATGATCATGGTAATAATTTTATAGTTTTTAATTATTTAATTATTGTCTTTTTTGTTATCTTTTTCTCACTCCTGATCAGTTTAGATTGCAATCATTTGGTTTGTGTATTGTGTGCAGGACAACTGGATTGCTCACCAAGATGATTTCAACCAGCTTTTGGCAGAATTGAATAATTGTTATGCACAAGATGATCCAGGTAACAGGATTCAGCTTTGAGGGCAACTGGTAATGATAATCTTAATATAAAATTACATACAGTATGTTGACCACATGAGGTCACTATTGCTGTTTGAGTGCAAGCTTGTGTAATCAAAGCCCACCTCCTACTCTGTCAGACTTGCTGAACATTAGAATTTTGTGGGATTGGGGTTATAACTTTGGATGAGGTGACTTTATTCTCACATCTAGCTGATAGTTTTACCAAAATAGTGATGCTTGTAGTCTGGATGAATGATCATTTTGAAATCCTCATCTTGATGCAGATCTTCTTTATCATCAAGATCACTTTGCATCTGAATTTGGCTTTTGAATTTGGCCTTCGCATCTTAGTGTCCATTAACACACATTCCTGAAGATGTCTGAAAGAACATCTCATATCATGACGGACACAGAAAAAGCTGCCATTCTTAAGCACATGTTCTTCCTGTTTATAATGATCCAAAACAAAAAATGAATTGTCCATTCTCTGGCTAATTGGCAACAGGACTGAGAAGAACACAGATCTTTTACACAAGTCATTCACTGATGGAACTTGAAGGCAAGACTTTTATAACTTGAGAAGCTCAAGGAAGAACAACACTTTCAGTGTAGAAGCTGGAAGCAAGCTATTGCTATTGTAAGAATCAGTAAAGATGCATTGAAAAAGCAAGAAGTATGGAGAGAATACATTGGAATTTAGCATGGTAGAAGGACTGTAGGTTTTGGCCTCATGTAATTGCATTTTCTGTTTGTATTCTAGAATCTACTTGCAAAGATAAAAAGAAAACTTTTAACCTTGAGGAAAAATCCAAGACCTCTAAAAAACGAGTTCACTATGTGAAATTTGCCAAAGGTAAATTCAGATGAAACCTGTCACATGAAAAACCCCATTAAAATGTTTCTAATGTGATCAGTACAATAACCACACTAAAAAAAATCTATTTAAATATATAAAAATATTGTTGAGAGTATTTGATGGAGAATCTGTAGCATGGAAAGGATTAAATTTGAAGCTAAGGCATGTGTGTTGGTGCCTGTAGAATATTGAATGCAGTTGGTTTTGATGCACATTGCAACTTTTACTTCAAGGAAGCAAGTTTCCTCCAAAAACAGTAAGTCTTGGAGAATTTTTTTCTGATTTAAGCATCATTGAAATGAATCAAATGTTTTTAAAATGTGTATGGAGAACACTTAAATTTCTTCCTCAGGAGCATTGACCTAACCTTTATTCTAGAAGAAAGCAATAAATTGTTTTGTTGTTTTTCCTGCAATTCTTTCCAGGAAAAGATCTCTCTTCACGAAGTGAAGATGACCTATCCTGTATTTTTGGGAAACGCAAAATCAAAAAAATGCAAGTATGTGATTTTACTTGACATTGTAGATATGCATTGGGCTGTTTCATTTATTCTAATCATTTAAAAATACTTGTCTTCTGCTATACATCATTTGAAAATTATATACATTGCTGTGGCCTACCCAAGGCAGCTCCAGTTCACACAAAGCTTTCAGTCTTGAAGTGGTCTCAGAGAATACTCTTCCACGGCCTTTGCAGGTTTTTTTTTGGGGGGGGGAGCCTTTGAATAGCAAAAGTACATCCATTCTTCTGTGATTTTTAGTGGGTCTGGAAGCTGCACGAGAACATGGCCCTCTCACACAACCCCATGCAGCCTCCGCAAGCTCTGAAAATCACACAAGAACAAGGTGTACTTTTGAGAATAGTTATTGGATGTTGGTAAATACTGGGCATGTTACCTAAAACATTATGCCATATCATGGGTTCACCATCACTGAGCTACTTGCAAGTAGATTGTTAGTGCTCATTTATAAAACATAATAAAAGGCTAGGCACAACACTCCACATTTTGTGTCATTAAAAAAAAATTAAGAAGCATAGGTCTCAGTTAAGTTCTATTATCTATTCCTGTAAACCAGTGGTTCTCAACCTGTGGGTCGGGACCCCATTTGGGGTCGAACAACCATTTCACGGGGGTCACCAAACAAGGCTGTCCGCCATTTTTTTCCCCTTTTCTTTGGCCACACCCCTGGCACCCGGTGATGTATAAATGGTTGGGGGGCACCACAACATGGGGAACTGTATTATGGGGTCGCGGCATTAGAAAGGTTGAGAACCACTGCTGTAAACCAACCTTGTACAACATAGTATGTTTCACCACAAATACCATAATTCATAATCAATTGATTGGAAATTATGGGAATATTTGCCTATCCAGTTTGGGAATAATGTAAATTCTCTGAAAATGCAGGTGATGTTTTCTGGATGGTGGAATTTGGAAACAGAGTAACTTGCTAAGAAACTAGTATGAATTAATATATGGACAAGTTGATTAAATTCAGCTATGAAAAGTGTTAACAGACAAAATTAAAAATTAGGCAATTTGTAAAGTTTTGTTCCTTTTTAGAAAAATTCTCATGTTTTATCTACCTGTTTGTTGAGTATTTGTTCCAGAATGAATGTCTTTGGGAAAAATATAAAATCCTGGAAAATATATGAAAATTGCAGCCTTCCAGATAGCGAGCACCCATAATTCCCATTCAACTTAAGCCAGGAATGATGGGGAATGAAATCTAGAAACATGTAGAAGAGCATTATTTTCTTTTGCCCCTTGTTTAATATGAAAGTTCTAAGGAGCCTCAAATTTTAAGGCCTCCATACTACCTTCTGTTGGATATAAACAGTTGGAAAGGATGGTTATCTTCAGAATCTTCTTTTAAAATGGCCAGAAATAAATGTTTGGTCTCTGCTAGAAATTGAATATCAAACTAAATATTCCTTTGGTTTTAGCTTTTCTAGCTCTTTTTCTGCTTGTAAGACAGCTGCTTCAGAATAACTGAGGGAAGTAAATGGCTTTTTAAAAAATACTAGTATTTGATCATTTCAACCATCACATAAATTGTTAACTGCCTACTCCCATACTGCTTTCCTGGTTTCTGTTTTATGTCTTGGAAGCTGAGATTGTATAGTGATGGGGAAGCTTATTTCATTCAAAAACTGTATTTCAAGTTAACTTTATTATGTATATACACATAAAGCTCTTCTTTTTATCTAGTCTGGTATGTGGGATTGATTAGAAATAGTAAAACATGGTACTAGACAGTATCCATGAGCTCTTGGTATGTCCTTAGGATGTGGTTGAAGGTTTGTATTCTTTGGAAGATTGGCACTAAACACACACCATATATGAGTGTCAGGATTAAAAGAACAGGAAATGGTGGATGAGAACATCCTTGTATCTCTTCCTGCCTAGATAGGAAGAGTCCTGGTGTCCATCAAGGTTTAGAGTTCTATTGTCAATCAAAGATTAGCATAGCCAACATTTTCAATTTTGGTATCTAAGCCAGGTGAATCAGATGAGGAATGTTCCTTTGCTAATATAGTTTTCACCCTATGTTTCTTGCTATCTTATTTCAAGAGATCTCATTTCTGTTTTGTTGAATGTTTTATGTTCTCAAGAAACTCCACTGTACCTTTTCTCTTCTTTGCATATGCATCAGCTCTTTCATTGATTACAAAATACTAAAAACTCCTGTGATTGCTTTTCGGTTCCGTCAAACATGCACTTTAAGTGAATTCTTTAAAAAAAGAAATGCCAGCAACTGAGAACAGTCTTTCTCTGACTTCCTGAAAGAGGTGCCTATGTCAAGCATGATTCTTTCTACCCTTTGCCCTCTAGCTACATTGGATTAACACAGCCTCCCTTAAAATATGAGATAAGCTTGCCAATAACAATTATATATTTTATATCTTAACCTTATTGACTTCCTGCATTGCAGATCCTCTAAAACTAAACCTCTAAGCCTGATTCTTATATTTTTTCCCCATGGAAACAAATATTCTGTCAACCTCCAATTAAATCTTCAAGTGGTAGAATAATGTCCATTTCTTCCCTTATGTGAGATAAACTCTCCTATTTTTTTTTTTACTTAGCTGCAAACAAACATTTGGCCTCCTTATGAGTTGACAGCTTATTTCCTGTACAGCAAATTATAAGGCTAAGCAACAGTGTGTATTGTAACTAGTTAAGGGGAATTTCTGTCATCCTTGATGTCCTTGTTATATAAAAACCACAGCAAAAAATTGCCTACCTGACTATTTTTACATTCAGATTGTTTGCATTTTTTCTCAGGGAGATGGTGAAGTAATTGCAGTTACTGATTAGACTTCCATCAAGGAACCTTTTCAGCAGGAGAAGAATTGCTCAGATGTTTACTTTTTTATTGTACTGAGCAAAAGTTCTCAACTAAATTATTCAAATTCTGGAGAACTACTGAGAGCCCGGTGATTAAAAGCCAACAAATATCTGTCTTAAAAAAAAAAAAAGTTGGGGAAGATGCATGAACTACAGGGCTTTAGTCCAACAACAATGCCTGGAAACATAGAGAAAAATATAATCTGGAAACACCTTAAAAATAGCATTACCAAATAAGTGTTTGGATATGTCAAGAACAAATCTTGCAAAATTAATTTATTCTAATTTTTCATCTGTTAACTTTCTAAAAAATGCATTAGATATATCTTGGGTATAATAAAAAATAGCCTGTGTTGTATAAATGTATACTTCTTAAAGAATATGTATCAGTGGTTTTCATCAAACAGGAAAAAAATTGGGTGTGTTTCCACAAGGATCAGTTCTCAATACTCTACTTTTAAATATTTTTATTAATTATTTTCATAAAAGAGATAGAAGAAATTTATATCAAATGATACAAAATTGGATTGAATTCCTAATATCCTAGAACAGGAGTCCCGAACCTGTGAGCCGCGACCCACTAATGAGCCATGAAGGGATTGCAATCGGGCTGCGGAAACATGCACACACATCTTCATTTGCACAAACAGTGGTAGAGCACATACAGGTGCATTCCATTTGTATGAGTGGCAGGTGTGTGTGCACGCCACTCGGGCAAATGTAGCTGCATATGCACGTGCATGCCGATAGCTCACACGGAACCATCTGCTCTCTTTCCCCCCTCCCATTGGTCCACAAACTGGAAACATTGGGAAATTCAATCCTAGAAGACAAAACTAAAAATAAATATAATCTTTGTAGCATAGAAAAAAGGCCAAAAATAAAAATGAATTTTTTTTTTTATTGAAAATTTTTAAAATTTTACAAAAAAAAAAGTTCCCTTCCCCCAACCCTCCCCCAACCTTCCCAGAGCTGAATACAGGCTTAATTAAAATTTAAAAGAAAAAATTTTAAACACAAATGAACCATATACAAATTTGGTTACAATAATTAAACAAATCATAAAATACTTTAACACCAATACTTAAAAAACAGAAAGAGAAAAAGAAAAGAAACAAGAAGAAGAAAAAAGAAAAGAAAAAAAAGAAATTAGAAAAAGAAAAAAAATATCTAAAAAATATCTTAAACTTTAAATATAAATTATTCAAAAGCTAAGTAATATTTTTTATATCATACTTGTATTGTATAAAATTTATCCCTTTTCCATACCAAAAGGTACTTCTCTTGCAGTTGATCTTTCAAAAAAGCCGAAATCTTTGCCATTTCCGCTAAATAGGAAACTTTAAGAAACCATTCTTGCAAAGTAGGCAAAGATTCCTTCTTCCAGCATTGCCCTACTAACAACCTAGCCGCTGTAATTAGATTTAACATTAATATAGTTTCTTTACTGTCACAGTCGGAAACAATACCCAACAAAAACAATTGTGGAGTAAATTTTATCCTTCTTTTAAAAATTCTTTGAATATTCCACCATATCCTAATCCAAAAAGCTTTTATATTTTTACATAACCACCAAATATGATAATAACCACAGAAGCAAATCCTTTTAGAGCCACAACTATATCTTGCCTCAAAATAATATTATTCTCCACTAAAAGCTCTTTCACTTCCCCTCTAATTTGAGATATAGCATTTCCCATTATATCTTGCATGTCTTTTACCATTACTGATGGCAGAGGAGGGGAAGGAGGTGGTGTAGCTTTAGGTTGTTGTACTGGTAAAATCGCAGGAGAAGAAGCCACCTTAGGTACTGTAGATGTTACTTGCCGCCTTGAAGCCATTTCCAAAAAGAAAAGTTTTGTTTCTTCTTTCCTCCTTCTTAAAAAAAAAATAGAAAAAATACAAAAAAAACCCTTAAAAAAATAACAAAAAAGAATTTGACAAAGAGGGAAAGTAATCTTCCTAAAACACAAATCCAACTCAAAAAAACCTTTAAGAACAATCTATTCCATTCCGTTCCGTTCTGCTCCCTTCAAGAAAAAAAAAAGTTTCCAATCGCCATTTTACTTTCCCTCTCGATAAAAGAAAAAAGGGAAGTAAAAATCAATCTTTAAACTTAAAGTCCAAATAAGATTAAAAAAAAAATCCTTTATCCAGCTCTGTCCGCTTTTAAAATAACTCACCAGGTTTCTTTAAGCGCGGAGGTGGGAGCGGCGTCTTGCTTTGTCCCCAAGGGACAAAGACAGCTGAGAGGCGGAGACAACCTGAACTCCGTGGGAGCACTCTTTTCACCCCCAAAGAAAACTTCCTTGGGGGTCTCAGAGGCTCTACCTCTATTCAGGTGATACTCCCCTCCCTCCCTTTGCTCGGGAAGGAGGTTTTGAGCCGCGGAACAGCTGATGCCTGCTGTTCTCTGCGGTTCTAACGCTTTCTCAGGAGGACGGCTACAAAGTAGCCACCACCGCCAGCGCTAATCCACCGGAAGTCAAATAAAAATGAATTTTAATAGATAAATACAGAGTTCTTCATGAAAGAAAAAAAACCTCAAATATCCAAGTACTGAAAAGGAAGTACATGGCTTGGTAGGGGGGAAAGAAATTGCCTGCAGACAATATAAGGCAGCAGCGTGGGGCAAGTGCAAAAAGAACAAATACCATTTATGACTGCATCAGTTGAAGTATATGTTTGGGAAATAATCATCCACTTCATTGTGCTTTAGTCAAGTGCTATGTATGATTTGATTTAAGAATTCAGAAAAATTGAAACAGGATCATAAAAAGGCGATAAGGATGATGGGAGGACTAAAAACTAAATTCTGTGAAGAAATATAGAACTGAATATGTTTAAGTTTGAGAATAAAGCTTAATAAAGGGTTGGATATTAAGTATTTTTCAGATATAACGAAAAGGATGTCACATAGAAAATCACAGCATATTCTCTCTTGTACTAATGAGCAGGGCACGGGTTTATGTTACAAGAAGGCAGATTCCAACTAAACGTTAGAAAAATCATCCCTAGCATTAGATGTTAGGCTCCCTTTCATCGGATGTATTCAAACAGACACTAAGCAACCATCTGCTGGAATGCTTTAATATAGGGTCTTTATACTGATATAAAGAATACACTAAAATAAAGAATACAAAAAACTAAAATTAATATTACAGTAAGAGCCAATTAAAAAAGATACATCTTTCTAGACTTTTTGAAGGAACATCATCAGGATGTATGTATTCTAGCCTGAGAGTAGTAAAAGAGAAAGTCATCTCCCAGGTAAGCAAACATTGGACAGTGGAAGTATGTTTAGAAAAGTCTTCTACAGATCTTGGTGAGGCAGATTCATAATGGAAGAGGTGGTTCTTCAGAAGCTCAAACCCTAAGTTAAACTTCAATATCAATGCCTTAAACTGCACCCAATAATTGGTTGACAATTAGTGCAGGGTTTGTTTTTTTAAATTTTAATTATTGTTTTGTTTACTTATTACTTATGAAATGGCATTTTATTGGCAGCAAACTATAACATTTACCTGTAAGGAAAAATGATTCTCCATAATTTATTGTCATTATAATGACACTTATTTCATCATTAGAAAATTATTTATGTGCATGGTATTAAAAATAGCAGTAGCTTAAGAACAGGAAAGAAAGTTGTGATCATGTCAAGTGTACATAAACTACAGTTTGAAGAATAAAAGTAATATTTTAAAAAGTCCCATTTAATGTAATTTTTCAGGAACCCTTCGCTTGGCCATGCATGGAATATATCTCAGAGCTGCCCAGGAACTTTGAACCCTCCTGTGGCCATGCCTGGAATATATTTCAGGGCTGCCCAGGATCACAAGATGAAACATGACTAAGCTACCTTGGAAGCTAGAAGGTCAGTTTTCAACAGCCACTAGTGCAGAATAGAAAAAGAGACAATTTCCAATCAGTAAGTCAACCTCAGAACACTTTGTTAGCATGAAAAGATTACTTCAGGACTTTCTTCAGAGGATGAAAGGTTCTATAGGGCAGAAGAACCACCTGCAGCAGCCTAGTTAGGGTCACTTAAAGAGACAGGTGAAAATAAAGGCTTACTTTGGTTTCTTGTAGTTCTGTCAGGCTTGAATAGTGCTTTCTCTCTTGCTTTAAGCTGTTTCACTTTTTCAGCTGCATCTTACATAACAGAGGTTTGAGGTTGATGCAGTTTCCCAGTTGGAATTCCAGCAGTGGAATTTCTTTTAGGAGAGAATATGTATATGTATGTGCACACACAAACACCTCCCCCCATACACAAAGTCCTTGTAATTTGCATGAGTTAGCAAACAGAATGCTGCATTTTTAACAGTTACTGCTTCTGGACTACAAGCACGTACATAAATACAGAATGTTGTCAAAGCATGAATAACTGTCACACACCCTGACCAGTTAAGGAAAGGTCACAGTTGGCAGCGTAGGCATGATTATATGAAATTATTCCTCATCATGCCATCTGCAAATCTGCAATGACTGTAGAGATAAAGAAGTATTCATAGACTGTGAACCTGCACTTTCAGAGTGAGTACAACTCTGTGCAAAACATATTGCTTATTTCCTAGTGACCAACAGCATTTATAATTTTCTGGATCTAATTTTATGTTTTCCCCCTTATTTAGTTCACTTTTAATTCAGTCAGCGTTCAAGTATAATAATTGCTTTTCTGGGACTTGAGAACAACTCACACATTGAAGCTGGATGTTATTAGCATATTGATGGCACCTCTTTATAAAATTCTAAATAACATCCTCAGCAGTCTCCTGTAAAATGCCTTATAGCTCAAGAGACAAAATCTGATCTCTTTCTGGTACCATAAGTGTCCTGGGGCAAAACAGTAATCTTTAAGCACAAGCTTCTGGAACAATTGCAAAAGACTCCTAACTATCTAGTTTCACAGAACAGTTGGAATGATGTTGTAGTCAGTTAAATGAAAAGTGGCCATGAGCTTTATTTATTAAACATGCATGCAAGCCCATCTTGCCTAGAGATGACTAGGCAGCTTAAACTCAATAAAAGCTATAATATGAAACACAAAAACAATAACTAATAATACTAAAATTAATTTAAAATTAAGAAAGATGGGAAGGAAGGGAGCACAATGCAACAGGGAGGATATGGAATCTTGTCCATTAACCACCTTCAGATTTAGGAAAACTAGTAGGCTGCTTTTCTTCTACCCATTTTCTAGCATAGCAGCAGACAAAGCAAGCTCAACACTTTATTTGAGCCCCTATCTGGCCACCATCTCCTTGATCACTTTTCCAAGAAACTAAACTTTTGGGATTGACCTATAATTACGTAGATCGCCTCAGTCAAAGAAGTTTCTTTTTTTCAGTAGAGGTCTTATAATTTGATCTTTTAGGCAATAGAATGTTTGTTTCCTACCATCAGTCATTTAATCATTCATTTTAACCAGGGTGCAAATCATTTATTCAATCTGGATGATGTAGGGGAAAAGCAAATCTTTACTGATATAGGCAAAGAATCCTGAAGTTCTTTATTCAGTATTTAAACTGAATACTTTCTGGCCAATATTTTTTAGACATGGTTTGCCATTGCCTTATCCTAAGGCTGAGAGAAAGTGTCTGGTCCAAAGTCACCTAGTTGGATTCATGCCTAAGACATGTTTCGTTATACTCAGCTCAGTAATAATCAGAGGAGCTGCTTAAATCTGCCAGGGTGAAGAGAACATTTGGGAATGATTGTATCAATCCCCTGCACTGCTTCTACTCCATAGATCAGCCAGTACTTTATTCCTTTTACCAGTAGAAAAGATTGGAAACTCTCGTAGCAATTCAGAAAAACATCTGCGGCTTCCGGTTCCAGATCGTGGCGCTGGCGGACGTGCGGAGAGAATCATCTCTTCACCATCCGGTTTCCCTTTGCTGGTAGACCCTGGAAAGGGTTGAAAGTTGCCCTGGAGGGGCGACCACCATTGAGGAGGAACCTCGTCAGACCGCGGAAGATTGGCAGCGCCTTCCGTGGTCCGAGGCAGCTCCTTAGGATCGACGAAGAAAAGATCGGCCATTAACATGGCCGATCACCTAGCCGTACCAGCCGAAAGCCATAAGAACATCTAAGCACAAGAACCACTGTGGAAGATCCGGATGAGACCTTCCCTTTCTTTACCCTAACTATTTTCCTGTGAAAATCCCCTGGAATTATTTCCCTGTTTTTAATAGAGCGTCGTGTGCTTACTTGGGAAAATAAGCTTTGGAAACAAAAGGAAAGAATAATCCATTTTAATGACTATTTCTATTTTGGGGTTACTTTGGGGTCTCAAAAAAATCCCTATTACAGAATTTTATTACTTATTAAGTTGGAAAACATTGTCTTTTTTTTTAACTGGATAAAACTTTATTGGCATCTGGAAAGAGATTCCATAGCCTACTGGGGACATCTTGTGGTGAAATCTGGCACTGCAGCTGAATTTTTTCTTTGATTTTGAAGCTGAGGTTGACCTTCAAATTATCATAAAAGGGAAAAGATAAAGAATTGGAAACAGCTGGGTGGTGAAACTAACTGCTAGAAATCGTGGAGGTGAGCACTGGCTGACTGTTATTAAACATAGCCTCCACTAAAAAACTAAAAGGTTATTTTTAACCACCACAGACATGGAAGAATTTTACCCACAACTTAACTATAATCTCATGCTGGAAAAAATCGTTGAAGCTACTGAGCAAATGAACTCTAGAATGAAAGCTAAAGATGCTATGTCAGAACTACATACTAAACCCCAAACGTCAACTGAACAACTTACAGGCCAAGGAATAGCAGAGGAGGAACAGATCAACACTAAAGAGGATTTTACACAACACTACATACAACTTAATGAGATGGAGGAACTTTATCCACATCTTAATTATAAACTTATACTGGAAAAAATTCTTGAAGCTATTGAGCAAATGAATTCCAGAACGAAAGCCAAAGATGTTCCCCCAAAACTACAAACTGAATTCCATATACCAACTGACCATCCTATAAGCCAAAAAACAACAGAAGAAGAACAATCCAACGTTGAAGAGGACTTTACACAATACTACGTACAACCCATTAAGAATCTTGATGATTTAAATGAGACTTCAAAGCACACGTAACTACAAAAGCAACAGGAACTGATCTGCAAACACGATGTATTGAAAATTATGATACCCTTGACAATCAATCAATAATCACAACATTGGATATAATCGATTATGTTACTCAGAAAGAAGCAGAAGAGGAGCAAAACCAGGCTGGATTGATGATAAACATGCTTAATCAAACATTGAGGTTTGAATTATTAGGGCAACAACTGAATAACTACAAGAGAGCTAGTTTCTTTGAAAAACTGATAACTGGATGTTCTCCCTTGATTCAAATAATTTGTGCAGGAATGAAGGGAGACCTATCGGATGATATAGAGGCTCTGTTATGGAAACCCGCTTGGCATAAAAAGAAAGCCAGAGTCAGATTTAAAAATGGGATTAAAAATTTCACTTGATGGGTTAAAAAGGTTTTTTTTAGAGATAGTGATTGATTTAACGTTTAGGATTTAGACTTATAATGGAGATGAAAATTAATTGTTAGATTATAGTTTGAAATTGTAATATGGAAAAGGTTTTGAGATAATGGAAGTTATTATATTAGTAAATGAGTTATTAGGACATGAAATAGAATATATATGTGAAATAGAGTAACAATGTAATTTTTGGAATAATATATCTATCTTAGGATAATTATTTTGTAATGGAATGAGAATAAGGAAATGGATTGTAACAATGGAAGATATGGTATCAGTAAATGAGGAGCTGTCAGGAGAAGAAATAGAATATACCTGGGAAAAGTAAGAATATAACTTTTGGAATAATATGTTTATGTTAAATATCATAATTATTATGTCATGAAATGAGGGAAATTAGGGTTACCCGGAGTGTAAACAATATGCTTATTTAAAGCTAAACCGGAATATGGTAATTGGAATCAAGTAAAGCTTAAAAACTGGACTTGGATTTCTACAAGTAAAATGTTATTGATAAACGTATTAATTGATTAAGCTTTATTTAGAAATGTATTGATTTGAATATGTTATATTAATTAAGAGAAATAGAGAGGGAACTCTGAGAGTTAACCTCAGGTATATATATATATATATGTACGACTTTGCTATTGGATAATTTATTACCCCATTACCACGTTGTTTCCTAAGCACTTGGATGTAAAAATTGAAAAATTAATAAAATTTGTTTTTAAAAAAATAAAGAAAAACATCTGCATATATCAGTGCCTATATCAAACTAATTTAATATTTTTTTCACTCCTGTATATGTTTTACCTTTTAGTTTCAGATCACAAACAGTTTCTTATTATGCCTGTCTCTTTTTAAACCTCTTTGCAGTAATATGCAAAAATAATATTCTATCAGTTCCTATCTGATTAAATTCCCTGGATAACACACACATGCACTCTCTCCTCTGCATTTCCTTCTCCCATCCAGCTGTGTTTCCCATCAAAACTTTATCACTAGGGCAGGGGTAGGCAACCTTGGCTCTTTTATGACTCGTGGATTTCAACTTCCAGAATTCCTGAGCCAGCATGGTGGCTCAGGAATTCTGGGAGTTGAAGTCCACGAATCATAAAAGAGCCAAGGTTGCCTACCTCTGCACTAGGGAATGTGCTCCTGAAAGTAACATACACTCTGATTTCATTTTAATAGGGATGGGAACATGCAATTAGAAGAATGATGAAAAATCATGGTGTTCCAACATGGACACAGAAAACTATTATGCACATCTACATACTGATTATGAGCTATCTTGATTAGTAAGAGCCTTCCTTTTAGACATGTAGTTTCAACATATTAGAGGTTGGAAAAGTGACACCTCCATCTTCCGATCCCCTTCCCTTATTTGGTCATGGCAGATTACAATCCTTCTGGATGATACTACTCTCTTAAGACAATTTCCTGATTACTAACACATTCTTCTGTTCAAAGTTTCCCTTTCCTGATGCACACATTTCCTGATGTTCAGATAAATTGAATGAAGGGGTGAGCTGCTTGTTTAAGACTTGAAACAGAGTTGGCAGCCACAAAAATTTCTAGTCTCTAAAATTATTAAAATTATGCTGAAAACAATTCTTCAACTTAAGAATTTGCTCAAAGATATTCTTTTTCTTGATTTTTCTAAATTTATGCCTGGCTCTCATCTATTTTTGCACCTGATATTTTTAATGACTCCAAAGCCACTTGTTAAAGACTGAAACAAATTCCACCAGGCCAAACTCTGCCCATACCTAGTATACAATGACTTTGCAAGGAGAGGGTTCTCCGTTAAAAGCCTGGTATATCCAACTTAAAAAAAATAGAAATAATCAAATTCTGTATTCAAGATGCTAGAAATCAAATATAAATCAAAATAGATAGTGGCTGAACTAAATGGTCAAATAATCTGAATTATTTAAGGGAGACACTTGTCCATCAAATAATCAGCTACAGTTCAGCTTCCTCATTCTGGAGAGCATGGTGTATGCTACAACAAAGTATTTATGAAAATTATTTAAAGACCTTGAAGTGAGAACTTATAGGTTGTGAATGGGAGATGGGACATCTGTTTGCAGCATGTTTGATCATAGTTGGTCCTGGAAGTTCTTTACATATTTAGTTTTGGATTTATATTACTATCTTTCAAAAAAGTTAAATGATGGGTAAAAACAGCTTTTTAGGATGATTTTCTAAGCAAATGAAACAATGAAAATAATATAATTTATAAATTACATATCAAAAACCAGAAAAGAAATTAGATAACACAGGGGCAAAATGTTCAGTTGAAAGGATTACATGTACAGTATTTGTAATGATAGCTATGAATTTAAACTCATTTAAAAGGGAGTAAAGTTATTAGAATTTATCCATTATGATAAGTATACATGTTACTTGCAGTAGTGAAAGCAGTGTATGTAGCCCACCAGCTCCTGGATGTTGATTTCTCAAAGGCATCTACCTGGTCTCTGTGACAACAGACTCTTAGGCTAAGTACACTGACCCAGCATTTTCTTATATTCAGTGGATAATATTCATAGCATCTATATATCAAATTTCAAGGTCAATAAGAAAAGGCTATTTTATGTCTGATTTTGCAGGGAGGGAGGTCTCAAGCCTTCTCACAGAATAGCACTGGGAAAGAGAAAGATTGAATGAGATGGCCCTTTAAAAGTTAACCACAAGAACAATTATTGAGTTCTGTACCTGCAGTCAAACACTGTACATGCATTCCTCACATAATGCAAGTCAGTGTTCTTCAACTTGAGGACTCTCTCAGTGTATGGATTCAGTCTCAGAGTTCCTAGCCAGGTGGGCCATTGTTGAAAATTTTAGAAATTGATGTTCACTCATTTGGATGACCCTAAGTTGGGGAAGGCTAATATACATGGATGAGGAAAAAGTTAAGCTAGTATTTGCCGTACTTTGGTATTATGCAAACTTTTCCATCTGTGTGTTTTTAAATGCCAACAATCCTACAATATACTGTTTTGAGGATCTGTTTAGGATATATCTGAATAAATAGATGATACTATATATGGCAAATGTTGCTCAATTGCCTCCTATATGGGTGCACTTGTGACCAAATTTGTTGGGGGTGTGCGTATAAAAATAATAAAATTAATAAAAGCCAGAGATAAGGTAGCCACACAGAATCAAGCATAGTGCTATGATAGAATTTACAGTTTCACCCTTCCCCTGCCAATTTCTTCATTGGTGAAGAATCTCTTCTCTAGCTATTGATTCCTTGGGGGATTTGTTAGGGCCCAGTGCAATACCAAGAGTGGGGAGAAATTGGGTTTTGATTTATTATCTGGCCTTCTCATTTGGTCACTTCGATAGGCTAAAAGAGCCGAGTTAGCTTTAATGTGTCGCCATTAGAGACCAAACATTAGCTGGGATAACCCATCATGCTTCACAGTGAAAAATGTCCCCTGATTGGCTAATTAATCAGTCAAAGGGGAATGACACGACTCTTCGGCTTGAGGGACTCTGCTGTGGAGGTAAACAGCCATGTTGATAAATGGTCTCTCTGCAAATTCATATATCAGGAAAACTTAAGTCATTTTTTAACTGTACTTTGGCTGAAAGCAGGATTACTTGTTTTCTACAATTTTCTCCATTTCTCTTTTTCTCTTTTTCTTTTAAAAATTCTGCTGGCTTTGCTTTTTATAGTATTTGGGGGCACAGTGAAAAGTATGAAGAAAAGCAAACCCCTCCATGGTGAAGATGACTAGAGGGTTGCTGTCAGGTTCTTAATGGGACCTGATCCCCTAAACTGTCTCCAGGGCTGCTTGCCATATCAGAGCCCAGCTTGGCACAAGGGAAACTTTCCCAAAGTGTTGCCTCACTCCTAAGCAGCTTGCTAAGCAATGAGAATAAACAAACCTAAATAAGAAGTAACTTTGTTGGTTTTGGAAGTTTTAAATTTATGGGTGGTGGAGCCAAACTATAGAGGCCTGTGTTACTGAATACCAGTGGCTAACTATGAGTCTCTCTGTATTTTAGCTTTTCCAATTCCTTTGTTTATGAGGGAGAAACACTTCACTACCATGTTTCCCTGAAAATAAGACCTATCCCAAAAATAAGCCCTACTTATTTGTACGGCATGAGGTGGGGGGAGGGGGAGATGCTCCTCATGCCCCTTGTGCCCCACACCTGCTTACCTTGCTGCAGAGCTCCTGCTGCTGCTACTGCCACAAGGCATACTGCATCACTGTTGTTGCCGCCACCATGAGGCATGTCCCACTGCTATTGCCACCGCCACGAGGTGTGTCCTGTTGCCGCCGCAGCAAGGTGCATTGTGTTGCTGTTGCCGCCGTGAGGTGCATCCCTCTGTGCCGTGAAGCATGTTATGCCATTGCTGCCACCTCCATGAGACATCTCGCGGGACGTGCCTCACAGTGGTAACAACAGGATGCGCCTCGCGGCAGCAATGGCTACAACACAACACACCTTGCAGCGACGGCAATAGCAGGACGTGCCTCACAGTAGCGGGTGCAGCAGGACAGACCACGCGGTGGCAACGGCAGCAGGAGCCCTGTGGAATGGTAAATGGGTGCAGGGCATGTGGGGCAGATGCTGGAAAAAAAAAGACACCCCCCCCCCCCCAAATAAGAACTAATGCCTCTTTTGGAGACAAAAAAAGTATAAGACTGGGTCTTATTTTCGGGGAAATATGGAATGTAAAAGAATCACCAATAAGACAATAAAAATAAAGCTTTAAAATCAGTTCCTGTCCAACTCTGACCATTAGAAGACATAGCCATCTTATTCTATTTCTTGTGAAAATTGTGCAGAGATAAGTTTCCGTTAATGGAAGGAGCTTAGGTGCTTTTGAGGTGTCTCAGGACAAAGTTTGATTAATATCTGCATATACTCTTAACATAAGAAAAGGCATGCTGATATTGGAGTTCCATTATATAATTTTCTACCTCTTGTTTCTAATGGCAGTTCATGTATCAAAAAACAAAGACAAATAAAAAGTAAGGCAAGAAGAGGGAAAAGCTGTTTCATTCTTTTTTAATAAAGCTGTTCCTCTATCATGAATTGTGGCATCCCAGCTATCAGGGAGACATCTTAATAACTGTGTTAAGTAACTGAGAGGCATCTATGGGAGTTTATTTCCCCTTCCACCTTGAATGCAGGTGAAGCAAAATTGCAGATGAGGCAAGAGAGGGCATAAGCATATTCAGTGCACCTTTAATGAGTTTGTTAGGAAAGCTGCAGTCAACTACCACGTACTGCTAAAAGATTTTATCCAGCTAATGCTGCACTACAATAGATTTGATCCCTTTCAACAAAGAATTGATCTCCATTTCATGCTGTGGTTTAAACAAAGTTGCATTATATCTAAGCTGGAAAGGCTGGCAGTAAACTGAGGTCATCTTCCCCAATCTGATGAGCTGGACTTATGACTTTGGAAATAAATTAAATAATCAGCCCATGTCAATGCATACAAAAAGACCAGGTCAAAGGCAGCCAATTAGAATTAATATTTATTACTATTTTGGCAAAGAGAGAAGCAATTATCTCCAGAGTCTGCATATAGCCCTTTCTCTCCTCATCTGTGGATCCCAAAGCCCCCAGAGATTGTGTGCTAAAACTGAATAGTAAGCCAGGAAATTTTGTGGTACAGACAATACACCACAAAATAAAACAATATTTCTTTCCACCTATTGATCTCCCTCCATCTCTTTGGTTGTCCACAGTTTTCATGGCTTTGATCAAACTAATAAAAGCTGTGCCATGCCACAAGCTCCACTCCTTTTGGTTGTGCATGCCACATCACAGTGCATGTTCAAAGGTGGCAGAGCTAATTTTACCAGACTGGCTGAGTTTGATTCCCACTGCCCATTTCCATTGTTCTCTTGTGCCAAATAGATTGAGTTAATGTGAATTAAGTGGTGAATTCATGAGTGGTTCACCTCTCTGGTTTGCCTGTCAGAAATAAACAGACAATGTACCACAAAATCAGTGGCAAACCTGCTGATTGTTCGCTGCATAATTTTTATGTGAATAATTTCAAACTAGAGCTGGAAATTAGTGCATAAAGTGTCTCTGAGACAAACACATTCCTGATCACTTTTAAAAAGCTTTGGAATTCTCAAAAACTATCTTTATGATTCTCTCTCCTCCTGTAACTCTACCATATCTGGGAGGGATTCCTATAACCTAGCAGCAGATCAAACTGAAAAGAACTGCTCAATCCCAAGTTTGCACAATGCCTATAAAGTTCTTTTTAAAAATACCTTGTTATTTCAAAACCTTGAGAATCAGATTATTTTGAAGCCTCATAACTCACCCAGAAGATCTGCCATTAGTTCCTGATCATCTGCTTTGGAGGTCACCTTCCCAATTCTTGTGATATAGGGAGGAGACCCCACAAATTAATGTCTCAGAATTTTCTGTAACATGAAGCACTTCACTGATAGATACCACATGTTCTCTTCAGAGAAAAATGGATGTGGGACTCCCTCTAAAAGTTAGAAGTGTAAGGGACAAGAAAGACACAATTATTTTAGAAAATCATTGTTGGGGGAAGCTTGTTCTATTTGAAGAGTGTAAGCTGGATATGTTAGTGTGAGAAGAATTTCAAAGTGGATTTTTGTGTCTCAGGAAGCTGAGGTCAGAGAGCAGGTGAAGGAGTGGAATTTGCCTGTGTAAATCAGTTGCTGCTTGTAAAGTGAAGTAGCAGCTCCAGTTCTGACAATTTGTACTTAATGCATCATTTGAGCTGTTGACTCTATGACATGTATTCATTGCAGCTCAGGCTCCTCTAATCAACCCTTGCAGGCAGCAAAGTAATTTTCCCTTCCCCTCCTTTTTTCATAGTATGATGAAAGGAGGAGTTAAGAAAAAAAAAAGTACTATGCATAGGTAACTTAAATTCAGGTGTAAAAATAATTGGCATCTCCCAATGAAATATTGTGGTATTTTCTTTGTTCAATTTAAATCAAGAAATGTACAATAGACTTATGTGCTGAATTTTTAATTTTCAGCGTACATGACCACATTATCTGAACATTTTAGAAGTCTTATTCAGCATATCTAAATGGTACCAGGGGAAGATTATAGTAAAAAGCTCTATGATGTAGAGCCGCCCCCACCCCATTGCCGGCAATGGCAAAACCATCCCGATACGTTGCATGACGTCACAAGTTTGACATGTCTGATGTATAGAAAAGCAATGTTGTAGAATAGTGAATATCTGGACCAACCAGAAAGGGCCTGGATTGAAATATTTGTTCAACGGTCAAAGTTGGTTGGTAGCATTTGATGAGATGTGTGCTGCATCAGTATACTCAGCAACTTGGAGAAGAAAGGCCCAGTACAAGCCATCTAACTTCCAAAGCAGGAGCAGCTGATGGTAGTCTTCGAAATACCTTGAAAATGTAGCAACTGTATTTATTTACTAACTACTTCACTTTACTTTATGCAGAGGGTTTCTACAACACATCAATGCATGTGGTTAAGCTTGGCTTGGTCAATATTGGTTTTGGCCATACCAGAAGACCAAGGATAATGAAAGAACCAAACTATTAAATGTCAAAGGTAAAATTCAACTTATGCCAAGTGAGTTACGCAAATCTTGGAAGTGCCAGGTGGATTGTCACTTTTCATGCGTCAAGAGATCCGGGTGGCAGTAGGGTGTTAATGCTTTATAATTTATGGGCCTAGTCAGGCATTCTTTTTCCCCCTTTTTTGCTATCCTTGCATTGCCCAGAAGTTAGGGTTTTTTTTAAGGAAGCCACATTACTCTGTCTTTTGACTAAGTAGTTGGGAAAACAAAATTCACATTAATCATTGGTGGTGGAAGGAAAAAAAAACACCTTCCAACACTTTTCTTTGTCAATTATTTCTTGGCATAGTTCTCTCCTTGCCTCCTCTTCTCTACCGCTCCTTGCAACCCCCACTCCGCCCCCTCCAAATGGGCATGAAGAAGAAAACTTGCTTTGGATAAATAGGGTTTCTGTTCCTTCAGGAGATGTTTTGGACACCTTTCTTCCAGATTAGCTAACAGGCACAGGAATTGGTATGACGCTAGGCATTTCTTTTTTTAAAAAAAATCTCCCTAGGTTGTCAGCCTGAGATTTATATTGTCATATTTCAAAAGGGGGAGATAATAATAGGGAGGACTTTGATGTTTGTAGCTGTTAGTTTGGGTTGTTTTTTAAACTTTTGGGTATGCAAAAGGCTGAAACTTAGAAAAGAAAAGATATGAAGAATGAAACCAGGCTGGCCACTGTGGCAGAAATAAAGGCCGAACCTTTACTTGAAGGCCGTTGTGATGAAGTCAAAAAGGTCAGTGCTGGAGACAGCTTGCAGTTGAAGTTAAGAGAAGAATTGGACTTGAGCAAAAATAAAGCCCCTCCTCTAAACTTTGTTTTCCTAATTTCATGTAGGAGGAAAACTACATGGGGGGGTCAGCATTTTTTTAATCCAGTAGACACCATAGCTCAGTGGTGGCGAACCTATGGCAAGGGTGCCAGAGGTGGCACTCAGAACCCTCTCTGTGGGCATGCGCACCATTGCCCCAGTCCTAGGCCTTCAGCTGGGTTTTATAAAATCTTTTCACTTTAGGCCTCCGCCGCTATATGCAAAAAAAAAAAAGGATTCAATCAGTCAATTTCAACTTCTCGTGGGGAAAAAAAAGATCTTGCAAAGTTGGAATTGATTGATTGAACTTTTTAATCCCACCCAGTCTGCCATTACTACTGCAGCCACGCCCACCCAATGGGCCATGCCCACCCAATGGGCCACGCCCACCCAGCATTCGACGATGCATAAGTGGGTTTTGGGTTGCAGTTTGGGCACTCAGTTTCTAAAAGGTTCACCATCACTGCATAACTGATTAAACTTGGTTAAAATCTTATGAGGCCTTATGCAAGACCTTAGATCTTATGATATTTTATCCATTGTTTACTTCAGTGGTTCTCAACCTTTTTAATGCCGCGACCCCAACCGGTTGTAAGTCGAGGACTACCCAACCGGTCATAAGTCGAGGACTTTCCCTGCCCGGGAGCGCTACGCATGCGTGGTGCGCCCCCTGCACCGGCCGAGGCATAGCTGGCAAGCGGCAGAGATGGTGCAGGCCGACCACCGGCTGGGCCACCAGCTGGCCCAGCCCAAGGGAGGTAAGGCACCCGCCGGGCCCCACGCGTGCCAGCAACTCTCCCTGCACCCGCCGGCCTCCCACCTCCCACCCCTGGCCCTCTTTTACTTACATTTTTAGTAGTTGCTCAGCAGGGAGGGGTGGAAACTTCCAGACAGCTCGCCTTTGCTGCAGACAGTTTGCAGTACCATTTGCAGAATGGGACTTTTGGCGGGCTTAGCAGGGCAGAGACAGCCTGGACAATTCCTATCGGCTTTTGAAAGCCAATAGAATTAGACTCTATTCAAGAGAGTCTATTCTATTGGCTTTCAGAAGCCAATAGAATAAAAGGGAGTAGCACAACTAAGGAAAAGGGAAAAAAATGGTGGACTGCGTTGTTTGGCGACCCCCGTGAAATGGTCGTTTGACCCCAAATGGGGTCCCGACCCACAGGTTGAGAACCACTGGTTTACTTGTTTCTTTGTCACATCATAATGAGGATGATAACAGTATTTTTCATCAGACAGTATGTCAATCTATGTTTTGTTAAAGAATTACATGACTAAATGAGCATAATGGTCCCTGTAGTACAATAACATGTTTTCAATAGTGACCAAGAAAAAAGAGAATGTTCACTTCTGACTTAAGGTAAAACTGCTCTGAAAGTGGTAGAGTAGCATTTGCTGTCCTCCTTTACCATAGCATTTATAAATCCATCTGGGGTAGAAAAGAGCAAATTAGAAAGCCAAATATCTTTTAACAATGGCAGTGACTATATTCAGTATATAGGAAAATGTACCTGCTTATTAATAAGCAGGTACATTTTTCATACCCCAACTGTATTCTCATGTTGCCTTGAGCCATTGACTGGATCTTGATAGTTGAGAATTTGGTAGCAGTTTTTCCTCTTACAAAAGAAGATCTTTAGACAAATGGGCCCATCTGATTCAGTATTTTCTGCCCCTTTCCAAAATCTCAGAATCAAATCAAAAACCCTGAAGGTTAAGCCTGAGGCTTTTTGCCTAGAGAGTAGTATTTCCAACATATATCTATTCACTGAAGGATGTTTGTGGGGGACAAGGAAGAGGGCGTTTTTCTTTGTGGCCTCCGTTTTAAAAATAGATCAACATTTTGCACAGTCCCATTATGAAGCTCATTCAGAGCTTGATTTCATCTTTAGCCGATACCCAAAAGCCTATTTTTTTTTCCTACCGTATTTTTCTGTGTATAAGACGCTATTTTTTTCTGCAAACACCCTATTCAAAAATCTTATACACGAAAAAATAATGGTAACCTCTGCAGCCCATGGCATGCCTGTGTGGGTTCTTTACATGCCGCTGCCATGCCGCCTGGTGCAGGTGTCAAGCCCTGTGGGCTTGCCACCAGCGGGAGGGAGGAGGGTGCAAGATCATCGGATGGCAGCATCCAGAGGCAGCGGATGGGACCAGCAACATGGATGGCAGTAACAGCCTTTTCCCTTCCTCGTACCTGTATGCTGGCCAGGGACCCTGTGGAACGCAGCTATGAGGCTGTCCTGCTCGATAATAGCAGCCAGCCGAACTTCCAGATTTGCTGGCTCAGCTGTTCAGCACTCCACCGGCGCAGAGAAATGGTGGGGAGTTTAAAACCTGCCTTCGCTTCCCTTGCCTTGCTGTCATGTCAGTGCTCATGACAGTTTGTTTACCAGGGTTGGAAGGCTGCTGCTGTGAACTGACTATGCATGCTCATTGTGCCGGATGCTGGTTAGGTGGGTGGGAGGTGGGGCTGGCGTCTATTTGCTTGGAACTTGCATGCTAGAGTGTCTTATACAAAGGTGCATCTTACAAACGGAAAAATATGGTCATTCCCAATAAATGAGCTAGGGATGGGGTAACTTTTTTTCCCCTTTCTCTCATTTTTTGATAGGGCCTAATGTCAAAAATATTCTTCATCAATTAAGGCAGTAACTATGACATATGTATGTTCACTTTCCCACATATGCACATAGACACTTGTTTGGCTGCCACAGGCTAATTGCACCCTCTTGTGTTTATTTTATAGTTCCCCAGAGACAAATGCTTTGCTAACTCCTGCTGCTATTGCTTACAAAGAATGCCTTTAAAAATTGGCTGGCTTCTTTTTGGAACTCTTTCTTGGCTGATGTTCCAAACTTTTCCTGTCCTGGTCTCTTAATATCTAGAAGTAAACATATTGGATTCATTGCAGGGGGGAAAAATCACAGTCTTGCATTCTTTATTTCTCTTCATAGGCAGAGAAAATATATTTTTCTCCTTTCTTTTAAATTGTGACATGCCTCTTTGTTCCTATGAAGTAATGGCTGTATCGGGTGCAAAGAAATTATTCATATCTTAAGTTAGGCATGATTCCTGTTAACTCCAGAGGACCTTATTTCTAAATCAGTATATTGTATAGGAACAGGTAGTTAAATTTCACGCATTACATATGTAATTGATGGATATTCGGTGATAACACACCAGTGCAGATCATGAATGGACAAACAAAAATAGAAAATTGGCCATATTAAATGATTTATAGGTCAGCTCACGGCCCTTTGTGTTTGGGTTTTTCCAGCCCTTGTTTTAATGCTGGGATATCATAATATGTCCATGGATATTCCATACTCAGGGATCAAGCAATTTGTAACCAATTTGCTCTTAAGTTCAATAAAACAATGGTTCTGTCTAGTCCAATATTACCTATTATTGCAATAGGTCTTGTACAACAGGGTTCCTCAGGCCGTGGATTGGCATTGGTCTGTGGCCCACTAGGAACAAGGCCAGAGAAGCAAGTAAACCATCCTCCATGCATGTGCAGGATCCAGCTAGCACATGAAACCATCCCCCCCCCCAGTCCACAGAAAAACCGCCCTCCACAATACCAGTCCCTGGCTCCCAAAAGGTTGGGGGCCGCTATTGTACAGTCTCTCCCTCCCTCCCATTCTTTTTTTTTTTACAATTAAAGATACATGTAATTGGATGTGGTATATATTAGTTTTAGCCTGATTATTTGACATCCCAGCCAATAAAATTCCCTTTCCCTGTCATTTTTAAAAGTAAAATGAAAACTAGTACAGATGGGTGCAGAAAGTTGTTTTGGTTCAGAAAAAAATGGTGCAGGCAAGGTTTGCTGATTGTCAGGCCTTACGTACAAAATAATGTAGCTGAGAAGCTACATTCCTGTAGCAAAGATCAGGAAAGGAGACGATTCACATACAGCCCAAAGGAAAAGGGTAGGGAGTTTTAAACTGTTGATGAGAAAGGCAGAGAGGAAAAGAAAGCTCATTTGCAATACATCCATTCAAAAAGATTATCCCAAAGGTTAGTGTGTGGCTTGTATCTAAAAATATATGCTGATAGATGTGGGGGACAGTTGGGTGTGTCTGTGTGTTAATTTTAGACAAGTTTTCTTTTTTCTCCTTTGCATGTTAATGCAGAATTGCTGTTGTGAGGCCAAATATTTGCCCTTTGCTTTGGTGCTGTGTGTATTGTTTTGAGCATTTAAATTTGGGAGGAAGCATTACAGAAATAAATCATTCCAGGAATTAGAGAACTAAATCAAGGGGTGCTAGCAAAAGATAATTGCAGTCATGAATAATGATCAGTAAATAGATTTTTATTAGAACTTCCTTATGCTCTTAACAGCAGGCTTGGACCATGAAGAGATAAATTATCTGACCTAAAGAGGCACATACATTGTCAGGTGGTATATTGGCAGCCATATATGTAAATGCACACATACAAAGACAAAATACCTTGCCAAATACACATTCTCTTCTGTTTCTTGGATGATGCAAATGATAACGGATCAGGAAGAAAGTAACATAGCTGGTTGGATTAAATAAGACAACAGCTTGACTGTGGAGAATTGAAGTTTCAAGAAGGACTTGCTCATAAACATACCAGGTATTTGTTGACTGTAGCTACACATGAGAAACATAGCCAGATGAATCATCAAAGACTAGTTAACACTGGCTATGTCTTCCACATTACTCTACAGCAACTCAAATGCAGACAAAGTATGGGTGTGTGCGCACATTCATATGTACACGCATCCATATACGCTGGCTTTTGATTGGTAAGATTTCTTTGTACCTCTTTCCCTCCTCAGTGTATATGAGGAAAAACTTGGTTTGCCAGTTTTGGTGTGATGTCTGTGTTGCAGAGTAGCCGGAAAAGCCGATAAGGCTCCGGGACAGAAAGCTCTATGCTTATCTCAGTGGAGCACATGGGCTGCTGAGAGTGCATCCTTTTCCTGTGCTAGTATCAGGAGACGTAAACTGACCATCTCCCAACAGCTAGGACTTCAAACGGGGGGCCATACCATCTACAGGGCAAGAGTCTTCTCCTGCACAACTTCAGAGGCAGGGGAGGTGAAAGTAGGGCACTCCTTATTCAGGAAATGAGGGGGGAATGTTTTGGATTTTGTGCAAGAAAATTTCTGATAACAACTGGGGAGGGCAGCTAAAAACCTGTAGTTATATTTTATTTTAAACCAGTATAATTTCAGCATGCCAATTTCTTAGTTAAGCAGGGAAAGGCATACTCTTCTCACTCTCCTTCCCTCTCTCTATAGTTCAGGTAGTTCTCGACTTAAAACAGTTCATTTAGTGATCATTCAAAGTTACAACGGCAATGAAAAAGTAACTTATGACCATTTTTCACAGTTGTGACTTTTGTAGCATCCCCATGATCATGTGATCAAGATTTAGATGCTTGCCAACTGGTTCATATTTATGACAGAACTGAAAAAGCTTCTTGGATAAGAAGTGAAATGTCTTCAAGGAAAAACAAAGTCCAATAGCTTTTTGAAAAGGCACCTTTAGGACCCAATTGGACAGTCATTTCTTTGTTCACACTCAGTGTGGATTGATAAAATGGGAAAAAAACTGTTACTGGAGTACTGAGTTTTGGAGTTTTGTTTTAGTGTGTGTGTGTGTGTGTGTGCACACACGCGCGCACGCCTTTGAGTCAGTGTTGACTCCTGGCAACTGCTTGGACAAGTCCCTGCAGTTTTCTTGGCAAGGTTTTTCAGAAATGTTTGCCCTTGCCTTCTTCCTCAGGCTGAGAGATAGTGGCTGGCCCAAGATTACTCACCTGATTTTGTGACAGCAAAACATCTGAAGCTATGTTATGGTGAGGCAGTATTGTTTACATCCATAGCAGGTGCTCTCCAAGGTCATATGAAGAGGTAGATTTTCATTTTAGTTCTACTGAGAATTCTGGGAGTCACTGCCCTAATATGTCTAGAAGTGCCAGATCAGGTGAAACTGCTTTAGAATGATTTGTAGCTCTTGGATTTAGCTCATCTTTCAGAATATTTGATTATTTCTGCTATTCCATTACTTCGGGAGGGCGGAAAAAGGCATTGAAAAGGCAGCAGTTTTCAAACCAATACTCACTTAGAAGCTGAATGGATTCAGACTTGGGAAAAGATCCTAGTTACATGAGTTGGATAGAGAACTGCCAAAGTTTGTTTTCAGGCATCTTTAGACAGCCCACCTTTAGACAGCCCACCTTTCCCCACCTTTGCCAACATTGCAGTGTTGTAATTGAAGGAGAAACCTATATTTTGCCTAACTAGCACATTCAGTGTTGCTAGTCTTTTATTGTATGAACAGAGATTAGTAGTTAGGGTTGCAAATTGCTCTCTTTTTGCAGCCAGTCCAGAAATCCTGTTTGGTATAGTCATTAAGATGCTGGCCTAGAAACCAGGAGACTGTGAGTTCTAGTCCCACCTGAGGCATGAAAAATGGCTGGATGACTTTGGGCCCATCGCTCTTTCTTAGTCCAACCCACCTCACAGGGTTATTATGTGGAAAATAGGAGGAGAAAGGAGTATTAAGTATGTTTCCCTCTTTGTGCTAAAGTAATAAAGATGGGATTTTAAAAAAAAAATCTTAAAAAATCCTATAATCTGAGAGTGGCAAGTGAGCTAGATGTTAACATACTATAAAACAGGATTGTTTAGGTGGTTTATTTATGTATTTATTTATTTATCAAATTTATTAACTGCCATCTCTCTTACACAGGGGCTCTGGTGGTATACAATTTAATCAATACAATAAAACATTTTAGAATAATTTAAGATTAAAAAATTAAAAATGTAAAACAGCATTATAAAATTGAAAGATAAGGAGCCTAAGAGTTGCTAATCCAGGTGGTGGGGTTCTTCTGAAGCCAGCGATCCCCATGGCTGTGTGGGCCCCTGTGTCCTCCACGCAAGGCTACACAACCAGATTTTGACCCCTTTGCAGAAGGCCAAGAGATTGGGGGCTTTCCTCACCTCTGGGGGCAAGATGTTCCTCAAAGCAGGGGCAGCGGCAGAAAAGGCCCTCTTCCTTGACCCTGCCAGTCAGAATTGTCTGACTGGCGGAGTCTATAGCATGCCTTCCCTGCCTAAATGAGTGGGACGGGCTGATGTGATATTATGGCAGTTGGAAGTCTATCCAAATTTGCCAGTAGTTGCTTTGTGTCACCTACAGTTTAATACAACAAGCCGCCCTTCTCTTCCATCTTGTGAGGGAACATCCTCTTCCACTGAGCAAATTTTAACCTGTTTTCTAAGTAAGCCTCTTCCAGTGATCCCTACTTGATTGGGACGATTGCATTATACCTCATAATCCTTCATCCCACAAAAAGAACTACTAGAGCAGGTCCTGAAGTAATCCACTGTTACTATGTGCTCTCTTATTATTCAGCCACCCCGCACCTGATTGTCTTCCAGATGTATGGCCCCGTCATCACATTTCTTAGGAATTTCAATAATTGAAATTCACACACGTGAAAGATGCCCAAATGAAACAGTTCAGTTAATTTTTCTAAAATTTGTATAATTTACTTAACAAATTGCTGGATTCCAGTCAAATTATTTATGCATTAAACCCAGTATACTCTGATTTGCAATGGCACTCCAGAGTCACCATCTTATAAACAGGAGATTCTCAGGATTGAACCTTAGACTGCCTACATGGCTGTCAAGTCTGCAATTAGTCTCTCCCATTCAAATTTCTCTAGTAAGAAGCTGATCAGACCAAAAGAGCCAATTAGTAAAATATGGGATAGCTCTCCCAGTATAGCAAGAAGAAGGCATAGTCTTTCCCTGTTTCTATCCACAAATTAGTAAAATTTGTGGTGTTTTTCTCTCCTTATTTATCTTTGTGTCACCTGTTGATTCAAGTTAATCTTGCAGGACAGAGTCCTAAACTTTTATGGAAATGACACTGGCCTTCCAGAGATGAATATCCCAAAGGAATTGCATGTCCCAGGATACTCTCTGCATTGAACAAACAAAGTCTGCTTGACTTGGGTTTACATCTGACTCCATTCCCAAACCATGCCTTTGGGCAGGTACTACCAGAAGATGCGATTTCCTTTTGGCAAGGGATGCCTGTAATATTTTATAATGGAGCAAACAGGAGGGCTTCCCTCTTCCCTCTCTTTGGAGCTATCATTTGTGAGCAGAATGTTGTCGCTTA
This sequence comes from Crotalus tigris, assembly GCF_016545835.1. Classification (NCBI taxonomy): domain Eukaryota; kingdom Metazoa; phylum Chordata; class Lepidosauria; order Squamata; family Viperidae; genus Crotalus; species Crotalus tigris. Next base: position 1,114,253 of record NW_024100449.1, read on the forward strand.
AAGTTGTAGCATGCATATGTCTCTAGCTCATGTAGCAAAATTGATTGGAGATTCAGAGGAGATTCAAACCTTGGGCCTTTTCTATACACAAAGTACATTGAGCCTTTTTTGCATCCTAGTTTTCCTTTTGTAGGAACAGTTCATACATGGAGCAATCAGAAAACTTTATAAGAAACTTATTGGATGTATTATAGACTTCAGTGGAAATGAGGGAGCCTTAAGTTGTCTACTTATATTTGAGCACCATGAGTTGTTTTTAAGACTTCTTGTTTTAAATCATACGTATGAATGCACAACTCCTGCTCAAAGAGTAGGAGTTGTGGCTAAGAGGATCTTTCCACAACTTCGTGTTGTGCCATTATCTGGATCCTGAGGCCCAGTGCATGGTCACTCATGCCCTACTCCTATCTCGACTGAATTACTGCAATATGTTCTACATAGAGCTACCCTTGAAAAGTATTCAGAAGCTGTAGCTGATGCAGAATCCTGGGAGCCCCTAAGACTGCACATATAACACTGTTACTGCACAAGCTGCATTGGTTGCCAGTTTCAGTTAGCCAATTCAAGGAGTTGGTTGTTAACTTTAAAGCTCTACAGTAGCGGCCAAAATTGTGGAAACCTTTTGGGAAAAGTGTACATTTGAGGTTTGATGGCTAATAACACCACATCTTTTTGAGTAGTACTATAAAATTGTATATCAATGGAAAGATAATTTAATCAAGAATGTAATGCAACAAAGTTTGTTCAATTATCTGTATTCTGTGAAAGGTTATAGTCAAATAACCAGAAAAAGGAAGCACAACTTGCTTAGGTTGATATCAGGTAGTTTTCCTTCATCTGATTGTAGCCAATGAGCATGAGCGTTTAGAGAACCAATCAGGTGTCATCTTGTTTTGGCAATGAGCCAATCAGATCACAGTAGGATTCAGTTATTGATGTCATGTATTGAAGCTGAGAGGAGGACATTTGTCAGTGTGTTATGTGGTCACTATTAAATTGGTTGGGTTTTTTTGTGTTCTTTCATTTAGTGAGGTTGTAAAATGTAATAAAATTAAAGTAATGGTGCAAAGAGTTGACTGGTCGCCTAGAAAGCGATGTAAAATAGTATTATTAAGTGAACAAGGCTATAGTTATAAAGAAATTAAAAGAAAAATTGGTGGAAACTTAACCAAAGATGGCATTTCTAAGTTTTTGAAGAGGTATAAGGAGACTCAGTCACTACAAAACCATACTGGTAAAGGCAGTAAAACGTGCACAACAGGAAGTGATGATAGAAAAATTAAAACTGTGCCTATGTGACAGAAGAAAATCATCTGGGTGTATACAAGATGAAATGGCGCAATGCAGTGTGAAGTTGAGTGCAAGGACTGTTCGGCGCAGACTGCAGGAATTTGGCCTAAAATCTAGAATTCCACAAAAAAAGCCACTTTTATCTCTCAAACAAAGGTTGAAAAGACTAAACTGGGCTAAAACCCATGTTACCTGGACAGAGGAACAATGGTATAATGTTATTTGGAGTGATGAGATCGCGATCTCCCTGTTTGGGAGTGATGCCATAAAATACATAAGAAGAAGATTTGTACCCTGATTGAATTACATGTACCGTGAAACACCCAGTCAGTGTTATGATTTGGGATTGTATGACATCAAAAGGGGTGGGCAGAATTTATATGATTAATGGGAATATAAATGGCCAAAAATACATTAATGAAATACTTGAGCCCAAACTGAAGCCTTCCACACATGATCTTTTCCAAGACAATGAAGCATTTATATTTCAACAGGATTCAACTCCATGTCATGTTGCTGCTGTGTGCAAAAAGTGGTTTCAAGATAATCATATTTCACTGCTGGAATGGCCTGGGAATAGCCCAGACCTTAACCCAATTGAAAATCTGTGGAGCCAACTAAAGAAACTTGTTAGTCAGAAGTGACCCAGCAATAAAACCCAGTTAATAGAAGCGATCATTCAATCTTGGTTTCACATTATAACAGCTGCAGAACTAAAGGACTTGGTTCACTCCATGGGAAGACTTGTAAGGCCATAATTCATGCTAAAGGTTACCCAACTAAGTATTAACTGACATGGTGATAATTTTTGTATATCTCGTTTTTTCTATGGTGATAATTTTTGTATATCTCATTTTTTATGGTGATAATTGTTGTATATCTTGTTTTTTCTATGTGTTTCACTTTTCTTCTTTATAACTGCTATTCTAATAGCAAATCCTTCATAAAAGTTATTGCGTTACATTCTTGATTAAATTATCTTTCCATTGATATATAATTTTATGGTACTACTCCAAAACAAATGGTGTTATTAGCCATCAAACCTCAAATGTATACATTTCCCAAAAGATTTCCACAATTTTGCCCACTATTGTACATGGCATGGGTTCAGGGTATCTGAGGAGCCATCTCTCTCTAATGGGACAAGCCCACCCCACTCCTGCCAGCAGAACAGGCCTGCTACGGTTCCTGTCTGCTAAGGAATTGAAGCAGATGGGATCAAGGAGAAGAGCTTTTTCTATCATGGCCCCATCCTTGTGTAATAGTCTGCCACAGAGGTAAGAACTACTCTCTCCCTTTCGGCATTCCGGAAGAGTATTAAATCCTGGCTTTGCCAGTTTGGCTGGGACCCTGAGGGGCTGGCTGACAGACCTCATCCCATCCCATCCAACTCTTGATTCTTTTAGTACAGTTTTTAATATAGGTAGTCCTCGACTTACAACAGTTCATTTAGGGACCATTCAGAGTTACAACAGCACTGTAAAGAGTGGCTTATGATCGATTTTCACTCTTATATCTGTTACAGCATCCACGGTCAAGTGATTAAAATTCAGCTGGTTGACAACTGGTCATATTTATGATGATTGCAGTATCCCAGGGTCAAGTGATCACCTTTTGCAACTTTCTAACTAGCAAAGTCAATGGGGAAGCCAGATTCACTTAATAACGACTGCACTAATTCACTTAACAACTGTGGCAAGAAAGGTCATAAAATGGGACAAAACTCACTTAGCAACTGTCTTGCTTAACAACAGAAATGTTTGGCTTAATTGTGGTCATGTCGAGGACTACCTGTAATATTTTAATGTCTGTCATTTTAATCTGTTAATATTTTAATTATTTTTCACTTGTTTTTATAACTTATAAGCCGTCTAGAGTCGCCTTGTGGGGAGATGGGTGATATACAATTTTTAATAATAACAATAATAGTAATAATAATAAACCAAATCCAGTCTGAACATCTGGCTGACTATGTAACAAATCAGAAAAATAAATGAGCATATTTACATACACATGCATTCACGCAATTTAGCATCTTGTATTTCCCGTTACTCTGGGCTTTGTTAATTATTTTATTTATTATGTTTTATGCCAAATAATTGATTTGTTAATCACCTTCAACTCCTGGCAGTCTGTTGGGTGGGTCTTCTGCTTATTTTGGACTTAACTTGTTAGCCATGTTGCCTCTGTATTTTAGATTCGCTAAAAAGATGTGTGTGATGGTGGTCTCTAAACCTTCTGTAATCAAAACAAAATGTTCTTCATGTTGAGGTCTCCTTTGAAACAGGGAGCTTAACTTTTTCCATTACGCTGTGCTTCATTGAATTGTCTTCGTTGCCATGATTGGTTGCCAAAAGGGAAACAGAGTAACAAATCATGTAATTATGATGTCAGATCTCAGGATAGGCGGTCAAGGGAATGAATATAAAGGAGAGATCTATAAAATATGTGGAGATTTTTTCTTCTTCTTTTGCCTTTAATGTTAGAATCTGGAGTTGTCCATTGAATCTGTTGGCAGGAGATTCAGGACTGACAAAAAGAAGGGATATCTCCACACAGTACAATGTAATTTAAGAAATTTGTTGATGCAGGATGCTTTTTAATTGGAAGCAAAGGGGCTTAGGAAGAAAAACATGGTGGAGATAAAGGCTATTCCTATCCATTAGTCCGATGAATGGATGTGATTTTTAGGTTGAGAGACCATTATTGCAGGAAAGAACTCCTTACCTTCCCATCCTGTTTTTGTACTTCCTTTTATCATTTGGTCAGTCACATTGGAAAGCAGAGTTGGACTAGATGGGTGTTTTTATAAGGAGGCAAAATAAGCTTTTCCAGAATTTCCAGTGAGGTGCAGTTATTACTATAAATTGTAGCTCCACATTTTTTCTCTTTTATGATTAGAGAGAAAAATTGCAGATCTGGGTGCATTGACTTTCATTTTAGCTATTTGGGACTGGCTTGTAGTTCCCAACTTAACTCTTGAACAAATTGGGACTGTTTCTGCATTTATAGGTAAGCTATTGGTTATCTGAGATTTCTCATAAGCTTGGCCTCTTTTCCTTCATTGTCTGCAAAGCAGGAACTACTTGTTTCTGTTGCTAACCTGGAGTCAGATTGATTGGACTATGTGACATTAATTACACCCTTTCCCACCTACAAACTGTGATGTTAATTCTGCAATGAACATTTCTTTAAAAAAAAAAAAGCTTATTCAGCATATAAATCGAAAAAAAGGATTATTCCCCCATCACTAAATTATATTATTATTTCCCTATTCCAACTCTTGAACATAACAAATGAAAATTCCTGTAAGTGCCAATTATTCCCAATTTCAAAAGCAGCATCGTTTCCTCATCTCTGAGAAGCCCAGCCCTTTCGCTTGTTGACACAGCTTCCTCCTATAATCTCTGCTGGAATCCTTTTCCGTCTTCAGGGTTTTTCCAAGCTCATACTGACATCATTTTTTCCAAGCCATTTTATCTTGACAATCTACTCTCATCCCACAAGCCATGGCTATCTTAACACAGATTATTAGAGCATTTCCCCCTTAATTTTATTCTCTTCACCTTATTTTAATAGGGTTTTCTTTTCCCCATCTATTATTTTCACAAATGTTTTTTAATTAAATTAGTCTTAGCTACAGAGGTTTGGGAAGTACCATATCTTGCTTATTTTGAAGTCAAGTCCTATCAGTTGCATTTCTTATTTGCTTCTCTCAGCTGACATCCTTTTGCAAAAGATGAGTGGAGGCATCTGGGGCAATTTAGCTATTGTTGCATTGCAATTTCTACCACTTCTGATCATGGGAAATTGGAATCTAATTTCTAGATTATAGGTAACAAGTTCCTATTTCTACTGAAAAGCATAGCATTGTGCTTTTACTTTTACTTTTTCTGGTTGGACCTCTTTTAAATACAGTTCCCCAAAAACCTGAATATTTTATAAATTTATATTGTGGGATATCACACTTATAGCTGGATATGAATAAAAATAATCTTAAGTTTTGAAATCTGTTCTGCCACCTACTCCATCACATAGAATAGATGAAGTATCCACATATTATTAATGATTGTTTAAAGATGCTTTAGTCATCTTTAATTCCTCTTAATGTAGGTAATCCTCAACTTACAACAGTTCATTTAGTGATTGAAGTTATAACAAGTCACTGAAAGAAGCAACTTATGACCGTTTTTCACAGTTATGATAGTTGCAACATCCCCCTGGTCACGTGATCAAAATTCAGACACTTGGCAACTGACTCATATTTCTGATAGTTGTAGTGTCCCAGGGTCATGTGATCCCCTTTTGCGACCTTCTGACAAGCAAAGTCAATGGGGAAGCCAGATTCACTTTACAACCATGTTACTAATTTAACAACTGCAGTGATTCACTTAACAACTGTGGCAAGAAATGTCATAAAATGGGGAAAAATCACTTAACAACTGTCTTGCTTAGCATCAGAAATGTTGGGCTCAATTGTGGTCGTAAATCAAGGACTACCTTTATAGGGAATGTACAATTCAAATTTTAATCTAATATAGGGGCCAAATAAATGCTTCATTTTCATAGGATTGTGTTCATTATAGTCTGCTATTTGAATTGAGGAATGTTTAGTTTTTATAGTGCATATATATTCAGAGAAATATTTGAAACTGAAAAAAATATGCAATCCTTTCCAAAAAATATTATAATATCAGTTCAACAATCATAGTGAGTCTATTTTCCTATTACTTAAATGAAAGGGAAACCAGTATATATAAAAGCATGAAGTTCTATTCAGTTTTAATATCATAGTTTATCATACTGGTCATTAACATAGGAAAGGAGCTCTGTTTTTTATATAATGGCTAATTTAATTACTATTTAAAAGCATTTCAACTAATTGCACATTTTATATTTCAAACTAAATTATTTGATAATATTAAGAAATAGCTTTACAAGTTAATGAAGTTATGCACCCAGCAGTAGGCTTACTACAGGGCTATCCTACCAATTTTGTCTAAAATCAAATATATTTATATTATTCTTTGATGATTTTAAATATTTGATTTATAGACTTTTTGTATCTTTCTACAAAGCTGATACTAAAAACTTACAAGGACGTTCTTTAGCATCCACGTAAAAGGAAGCTGTTGCTTATCTAAAAAGGGATTACTATTTTTCATCAGGAACTTGAGTCTCCTCATCCTTTCATATCTTCTCTGAAACAATTCTCCACACTTCCATGCAAATCTATCATTTCATTATCAGCTATAACTTTTATGAACCCATTTGGTCATTTCAGATTCAACAGATGTTCCCTGCTTCTTGTAGCTGCCTGCTCTTCAGAATCTACCATATTGCATGTCTTAAGAAGGCACATAGGATTTCTTCTTGCCATTTGGGCACCCAAAAAACTGGATTGGAGATAACATTTCTGAGCTGCTACCTCTGGGTAGCAACCAGGCAAAAAAGGCTCCAGATTTTAATGATCTGGTGTCAAGAATGAACACTGAAGCTATATCAAGATTTGAGGATAGAGAAGGAACATCTCAATGGATAAGGGGCCACTCCTCCTTTTCACTCACCTCTTGATTGCAGACTCCAATTAATACATTTTTCCTGATGTAAATAGCAGCTGATTTAATCTGACAGCACTGTTCAGATCACCATCATTGTTTTTCCCTGGTTTCCAGGGTTCCAAAGAGAAAGTTGGTCATGCGAAGCAGTTGGGAGTGTTCCTGGCATCTACCTTTTCCAAATGATTAATGGTTCTCCATCAGTGTCCCCGAAATGCGGTGTGTGAGTTTGCTTTGGGGCTGACACTGCCTTTACCTGTCTCCATGCCCTACTAACTTTGTGTTCAGTGGCCCGTGGTTATTAAAATTCCTGTCAGTACAGGAGTGGTTTAGCCTGCGTTCTTGTCTTTAGGCATCATGGGTTTCTCTGAACTTCTCCATTTTAGGCAAGAGTACGTGTGCCTGGTTGCTGACTTAGAACTGATTTAATATTTTGTGTTTCTAGCTTAATATTCTTGTCTTTGTACCTTTCACCTTATGCTCAATTATGATGGAACTCACAATGCTATTTTGGGGGGGGAAAACATTTTAATATATGAAATACCAAAGGTTCTTTTACTCAGGTGAAGCAAACTTTGGTGACAGCCATTGATGAATTTTTTCTGTAGTAAGAATATAATGAAAAAAGAAAGGAAGAATTAAATATTTTTGCGCCTGCCTGCACACCTATGTTTTATCCAGAAGATACACTCCAAATTGATGTTTCTTCTTTGCATAAATATATTAGAGAAAGATAGAAATCAAAGAGGCTTACTCCCACAAATATCACTCATGCTTTTATTAAAAAGTTATTTTTTTATTTCAAGAACCCAAACAAATAATTCTTTCCTGCTGAAACTAGGTAGTACTTAATTTTGGTTGTGTCATTGTTGACAACTTTTAAATGGCACGTTGTTTAAGTTCACAAGATGGAAACTACAGTAAAACAAAGTATTGGAAAAGTATTTTTTGTTTTTTTCTTTTAAAAAGTTTTTGTTTGACACAAAGAATGAGGAAGAGGCTAGACAAAACTTTCTAAGACACAAGTTCTTTTCTGAAGGAGCCACAGTAGGACAACCTTGCTCTGTTAGTAGCCAATGTCTTCTCTGAGAAGATTGAGATCTCTCCTTTCTGTTCCATAGTGAATGGGGATGTAGAAAGTGGCAAAAATGAGCTTTAAGTTCCAAATAATTTTCATTTTGGCATAATTAGGCCTGCCATAGAAAAGAGATGTAGAAAAAGACCATTGTCTCTTCACACATATGTACATATTGTTTTGATTTGATTTTTAGGGAAAAGGTGATGTATAGTATTTATGACAGTGCAGTAGGAATTCACAGCATCCCAACCTAAAACCAGCTGGAACTTAAGACTGAACAAGGCTTCATAAGATGAGATATTTGATCTGTATACCAAGAATATTCATACTACCACAGTAATCAGTCTCCAGTTGCATTTTCTCAATCATTGTTGTAAATATGTAATTCTAGTATGAATTGATACATCAGGGCACTTGTAGGATGTTAGGGGAAACTGATTCCATTTTCCAGTGAAATGAGAACACATGATACCAAGTGCAGAGAAAACATGTCTTCCTGCCGTATATCCAGAATGATCTCTCATATTGTGAGAGATGTGAGAGAGATACCTTTCATTTTGGATAATGGCTAAAGAGGCATATCCTTATTCACACATTCTTACCTATCACTCTCTTCAGGAAAATGTGAGACAATAATACAGGATATCCAACTATTTGAAGCAAAATGTTTTCAAGCTCATGTCATACTGGGAATTCCATATAGTGTATATGAAATCAATTACTTCCTCTGTTGAATGTGATTTATACTATCGCTTTCTGAAGTTCATTAAAATGTTGAATTATTTAAAATTCACCTCTTATGGCACACTATAATCTGCCCTTCAGGTACACCACTGGCAGCTTTCAAGTGTATTTAATTGTGATTCAGTTAAGGGAGACTGGACATCTGCCTGATCAGGAGTTGCATGAAAAGGCAACTTCCTGATGAATATGCACTCCAAGGACCAAGTCCAGTGGAACAAAAATAATGTTGCTCTTCAAATTCCATTAGTGATTCTTGGGGTACTTAAAAATCTCTGAGTAAATTCTTAAGAATTTTTTTAAGTGATTTGCAGTGTTGAGTATTCCAGCTCTTGAGTTGGCCTGTCTTTACAGGATTACTATGTTTATTTTTACTGAGTTTGCTCTGTGAAATAAAAGGCTATTCCATTCTTATTGGGTGTATAACTTGTTGCTTAAAAAGACATTCGTCTGCCAACTGGGTCTTCAACAAACCCCTTAGATTTTGCCTTCCCAAATAAGCAGCAAAAGTAGAACATTTGACAAGTCCTTTCTGTACATCATGCATGGATTTTGGGTTTCATCTGATTTGACATGTGCTGAGCTTAGCTAAGCAGGACTGTCTTGTTTCAGGAAATAAAGCAGGTTTGGGCTGAGATACATGCATTCCATCTTAAAATATAGGATGAAGTTGTATTGGATCTTTTGAAAACCCTGTCTAATCCAGTATCAGACAGTTTATATTTTTTTTTAAAGCACTTACTCAGTTTACTCCCCTGATTTCTACCCCTTCTTATTTCATTCTCAGGTTGATGCTGCTGGCACAGGCTCTCCAGTGGAAGATTCAAAAGAAGCAATTGTGCCATCTGACCAAGTAGATAAGAGCAATACTGTAACCAGCCCTCTTACCGTGCAGGAATATTTTGCCATGTGCATGACAAAACTGAAGAAAACTCAACATTACATCACACTAGAGTCAGCTAATTCTCCTCTAGTGGTGGCTGAGAAGTTGGAGTGTTTGGAATCCCAGACAAAGAAGAAAAAAAGACACAAACATGCACAGGATGAGGCTGAAGAACCAAAAATTATCTGCACTGGGATACTATGTTCAAGCAAAGATGAAGTGGACATCCAAAAGAAGAAAAAGAAACAGAAATCTAAGCATCAGGAAACTAGCAGTGGTCTTATTTATAATGAATCTCAAAGTGGTTCTCAAAAAGCAGGACAATGTTCCTTTGACATATCTAAGGATGATAATGATTTAGGAGAGCAAAAATCAAAGAGAAGGAAAAAGAGCAAAAAAAGTAGACTGGGATGTAACTGAAGATGTTGAAGGAATAAAGCTGAAGAAGAAATATTCCAGCTAATATAAATCTGCATGTTTAACTTCAGTGAAATATACTTAGATTTCCACATTTACCCAAATAAATATGCATATTTTATAAATTGGACATGGTCCTTATTTGTTTAGTTTTCCAGCTCCATAAGCATACAACTGGCAACTCCATAAGCATACAACATTAAAAAAAAAAACAGTAAAGGTAATAGAAAAATTATGTATGTCAAGAAGAGGAAATATTCAAATTAATTTTAAAAACCCACCCCATAAAAGACTTGCCATCCACCTTAACCAAGAAGTGGGGGAAAAGCCCAGTTTTCAACAATCAGAGTGGGGACCATATGAATATTTGTTGTCTTTGTTCCCTCCATACTATTTCCACCTTTTGGAAGATTCATTGCAATTCATTGAGGGGTGTTGGTTGGTTGGAAATTCTTTCAGGAAATCCTGAATCTTCTCATGATCTGCTTTAGTTGCTGTACTTCTATGGACTTGCATGTCCATAAATCCTATGGCAGAGATTTTTTGGGGGAATGGAGAAGATGTAGTGGTTAATTCATGGCTTGCAATATCCATATACCTTATGTTTTCTTGATGCACTTCAAAAGAACATGGTATAGTTTGTTCATTTAAATAATTTATATGGTTTCTCAACTTGGTGTAACTCTGAGTGGTGTATAAAGGAAAATTAAATCAGCAATATATGATAAGCATTTATGAATTTTTCCAGAAGAAATAGTGAATCATTCCCTGTTAATCCTTTTTGACCTGAATTACTAACTCATTGTTGGCTATTTTGTTGCCTGTGGATTTCTTTTTCCTTTATGGTATTTCAAAGGAAAAAATAAAACTAGGGATAAAAAGTGTTATTTAATGAAATGGATGAGTATAGACAAATGTAGATACACTATTTTTCCTGCTCTTTTCTACTTCAGTTGGTCTCTTTTTGGATCACCAACATAAACAAATACAAAATATAATAATTTTAACAAAGAGAGGTCCAATCCTAAATAGAAAATAAAGTACCAGGCCAACAAAATAAATTCAGTATGAATAGGAGGGTTATAAACTTGATGCTTCTTTTGGAAAAGATTGGGAGATCATCTTTTGTATGTCCAGTACAGTATGCTTTATTCTGTTCTGATCTATGAATGCTTCAGATCTTTTCTTTCCCCCAATTTAGTCCCAAGCTTATTTGATGTAGCTTTCTTTCAAAAATGTAAATTAGATATCCAGTCTTGCATAACAGAGGATCTTCCATATTTCTTAGAACAAAACAACTTTTACAAGGGGAGAACTTACATAGCAGCCAATAAAGTTCAAGCTCCCGGGCGCAAAGAGTTTACAGAGGTACATACCTTGGTTTCTTATTTTGCTTCTTTTAGATTCTCCCTCTCTTTGACTGCTACATCAGCTTAGATTATGAGCAAAGGCCATATAGTAATAACAACTTAATATAAATCAAGAGCTATGCTATGCTTCCTAAAGGATTAGCAGATTGGGCCTTTCTCAATGAGGTAACCTAAAACTGGCTTAGACTACATTTTCTGCTTTTTTGTACCTTACTATCTGGCCAGGTGCCAGAAGCTTTTTTATACCATTACAATTATTTCTGTATCCAAGCTAATATAGTTTATTTCTCTGAAAGGAGATTAATATGAGTGAGCAGAGTTCTGTAGCTCTTAGTGAATAAATCTTAATCTATGTGATAGGCAGCTGAGAAAAATCTATAGAGTCTAAGAAATTCTCTTCATCTAATGTACCTCATGCTCTACTGCAGGGGTCTTCAAACTTGGCCCTTTTATGACTTGTGGACTTCAACTCCCAGAATTCCTCAGCCAGGCACGCTGGCTGAGGAATTTTGGGAGTTGAAGTCCACAAATCATGAAAGGGCCAGGTTTGAAGACCCCTTCTCTACTGGCACTATCTTTGAACAGAACTTGTTCCTGAGGCCTTCTTGACAGAAGTGGAATCAGTGGAACAACTTGCCTCCAGAAGTTGTGGATGCTCCAACACTGGAGGTTTTTAAGAAGAGATTGGACAACAGTTTGAAATGATATAAGGTTTCCTGCTTGAACAGGGAGATTGAACTACCTTTAAAGTCTCTTCCAAGTCTGGTATTCTGTTATTCATTTGCCTCAGCAGGTGGCAAAATCTGGCTAAACTTGATTCTTCTAGTAGACTTCATTCCTCATGCTGGCTGGATAATTCTGGGAGTTCAATCCATGTATCTTTAAATTATACTATGTATCTTTAAGAAACACTAGAACAGGGATGAGGAACCTTGGCTCTTTTATAACTTGTGGACTTCAACTCCCAGAATTCCTGAGCCAGTATGGCTGACTCAGGAATTCTGGGAGTTGAAGTCCACATGGCATAAAAGAGCCAAGGTTCCCCACCCCTGTTCTAGTGTTTCTTAAAGATACATAGTATAATTTAAAGATACATGGATTGAACTCCCAGAATTATCCAGCCAGCATGAGGAATGAAGTCTACATATCTTCCACACAGTTTCCAAGGTTGAGAAGATCTGGATGGTTCTTGGATGGGACATTCCTTTGAAAGATTAGTGCTATGGGCTAGATCAGGGAGGGTCAATAACCACTTGTATAATATTCCAAGACATAGGCAGATGTTTCTGTGTAAGTCACTGGCACTCAAGTTGGAATCCAGGGTAAGTATTTTACTTTTCTTTCTAATTATTTTTTAAAAAATAAATGACTGCACTTCATTTCTTGAACTTCATGGTTGAAGCTCTCTCCCATTCCTGTCTGTGTGTCTATACAGTGCACTCCTAGTAAACAGTATAAAATCCTATGAACATTTAACATTACATTCAATGTAATGTCCGAGTAAGAGTAAGGAAATATAAGACCTGTAAACATGGCAGCTTTTGTACTTATTAGTCACAGCAGAGTCATCAAAAAGGAAGAAGGGGGAAGCACCTGGCCTTACATTTACGTTTAGCATAATTAAGCCTTTTAGGCTAAAAATCAGCTGGCCACTGGTCAAAGGAGTTTTAATTGATGGAAACAAACACTAATTTTAGTATCAAGCTTTCATCCTTTAATGGTCTTCAAAGAAGTTGAGGGAGCTGTTTATGTGACTAAATCATCCAAAAGTTATTTCTAATTAAAGGAAATAGTTGTTTTCTACATATGAATTTCTTGGTTATAACAGAGGCTTGAAGTTGCCAAAGTAAACAGTTAATGCCCTCCTCAATCTCAGCATGCCCTATCAGTCAGTTGGAGTTTGCAGCCCACATTGAATGGCAAACTTAAATGTCCAGTTTGGGGGCAAATTTAAATATCCAAGAGCTACACTGGACCTCTGTGGTTGGCAACCAACTTCCAGTGAAGAGCAGGACATTCTCCTGCCCTGTGCCAGCTTCTCTCACAAAGAAATCTAAATTTAGAAGAGGGGAATGGAGAGGGAAGATTGACTGAACTTTCTGATTCAAAAGAGAACATCTGTGAATCAAATACTGTACCTATTATCATAACCTATGACAATTTGATCCTACACGTTAAAAGTTAAATGAGAATGATAGGAAAAGCTTTTGCCAAGACAGTAGCAGTCAACAGAAACCATTCTACATTCTTTGCCTGTTATCTGTCAATGATACCAGAACTAGAAAGGACTGAACAAATAATATGAACTGTATTCACACAATATATATTTAACCTATTATAAAATTTATCCATTTTGAGGGTTTGCAAGAAGTATGGAACTACCTCTCCTTAGAGCGGCCCAAATGATTTATATATTTATATTTACATATTTATTTTTATTTATTTATTAAATTTCTGCATCGCCCATCTCACCCAAGTGACTCTGGGTCATTTACAACATGATAGTATTAATTCTGTGTGCCCAGAAGACACACAAACCGGGAACTTGTGGCAATTTGTCCAATAAAGCCAAATCATTTTAAGATAGATTTTAACTCACTAATAGCAATAGCCCACACCAACAAGGAATTAATGTGTGCATCTTGAATTATATTGTATTATTAGTTTGGAAAGAATATTTGACATGTAAACCATACAGAGTTTTATGTTTAAACGTGATGCTTAAACTGTATTTGGGAAAGAATCATGTCTCAGGGTCATTCCTTGCGATTGTCTGGAAGGACTTCAAAAGATTTCTATGGCGCTATAGCCAGCTATATATATACTGAGCTATAAAGATCAATGGCTTGAAGTGAGCAAGTTACAGGTAGTCCTCGACTTGCAACAGTTCATTTAGTGACCGTTCAAAGTTACGGCACTGAAAAAAGTGACTTATGACCTTTTTTCACACATACGACTGTTGCAGCATCCCCATAGTCACATGATCAAAATTCAATGCTTGGCAAGTGATTCATAGTTATGACAGTTCCAGTGTCCTGGGGTCATGTGATCCCCTTTTGCGACCTTCTGACAAGCAAAGTCAATAGGGAACTCAGATTCACTTAACAACCGTGTTACTAACTTAACAAATGCAATGATTCACTTAACAAGTATGGCAAGAAAAGTTGTAACATGGGACAGTTAACAAATGTTTTACTTAGCAATATAAATTTTGGGCTCAATTGTGGTTGTGACTTCAGGACTACCTGTATTTAGCTTCATGTATTCCTAAGGGGAGAGCCTTGTAGATGGATATATTTATATCAATGTAACCAAACATATTCTATTCACAGGAATATACAATCCAAAGAAATAACAGGGAGGAAGGGAAGGACTGTATTTCCCATCTCCTATTTCTATTTTGTTATCATAAACTCAAATTCAACATTTTTGCAACATGCATAACTAGATAACTACCTAATTCGTTCCATTTTTTGTGGCTTGCATGTTTTGTAAATCCAACTCTGGTTAATTTAAGGAACCAGCTCTAAGCTGCAGAAATCTGGATAACAACAGGATGTCAGCAAAGAAAGTTTTTGAACCCTAACCTAGCCCTATTTTATTTGTCAATGTATTCTGTAAACCCAGAAAATGGATTAAGTTAGCAATCTAGGTGAGTAGGTGCACAGTCATATGGGCAAACTCACCTGGAATAAGAATAAGCTAAGAGAAAGTGATGGAAATTTTTTGTATATATGCCTTTCTCAGAGTTGAGACATGTTGCTGAATCAGAGAAATTTAGTGATTCTGGTGTAGGTGGAAATAGAAGAAACACCAAGATTTTGCAGTATTTTCTTCAGGGGTTGCGTTCTGTAGTTCCTTCTGCCATCTTTCACCATTATCAACATCTTAAAACAAGAGCATGTGTGGTTCTTTCTAATGAAGGGATGCGATAGGTGTGAGTTTCTGGGGATCGGTAACAGCCCCCTGGGCTTCATTTCTATTAAAAGAGAGGCCAAACTGTCCCTGCTCTTTATATCTGGAGGGCGCCAAGCTGCAAGGTGGGGAGTGGGAAGGAAGGCTGCTATCGTGCGTGGCAACTGCCTGGGGACGGTGTCGCCCGGCATCTATCACGGATCGTAAGGCGAGCCTTGCCTTTGAAGGCAGGCAGCACTCGGTGCTTGCTCAGAGGCACTGTTTTCCGCTTACACCTGTACTCGGAGCGAAGGGAAGGCGGCCCGCTTGCCCTGCCCGCGCCTCTTTTTCGCCTTCCCCGCGACCTGCGCCTCACCCTCCGGCAAGAGGCGAGGGAGGGACGGAGGGCGCGCTCAAGGCGGGGCCGGCCGCTTCCCAGACGGCCCCGGAGGAAGCTCATCGAAGCTCATAAATAGAGCGAGGCCGCGGGAAAGGCGCTTGCTGGGGCTGCGGGTCGAGGCTGAGGGTCCGTGCGGCGGGCGGTGCGTGGTCGGCGAGAGGGGCGCCGGCTCGAGTCCCGCGTGCCTCGACGGCATGGCTTCGCTGCTGGGTTCCTTCGCGTGGGCGGAGAGGCTGGACTGCTCCGCTCTGGAGTTGCCCGACGGGGGCAGCGGCACCTCAGCCTCCGCGGTGCCCCGGACCGAGAAGGGTAACCCCGAAAGCCGCATCCGACGCCCCATGAACGCTTTCATGGTGTGGGCCAAGGACGAGAGGAAGCGCCTGGCCGTCCAGAACCCGGACCTGCACAACGCCGAGCTGAGCAAGATGCTGGGTGAGCTGAGCCCGCCGGAGGGAGCGGAGCGGGACTTTGGCGCCTTTTGCGCCCCTCCTGCTTTCGAAGTCGCTCGCTGTGCCGAGCACCGAATGACCTCGGCCGGGATGTTTCGGTTTGCGGTTGGCCAGTGAAAAACAAAATTACGGGTAGAGCCAAACCCTTCTGCCTCCTCCGTGCATTTGGGGAGCGGTGCGACGCCTACAATTCTTCTCCTGCAGTTACTGGGTGAAATCTTCTGCATTTCGCTCTGGTGTTGGAAGAGATTTAAGAGGGAAGAAATGTCATGTCTTCAGAAAGCGTAACCTTAGAATTATTCGTCTCTAGTTGGGTTGCAACGCAATAGAGTTCCCCCCCCCCCGTCAATTCTCTTCTCGGAGAATTGGATCTAGAATAGTTAAACTTAAAGTACCCTTAGCTGAAATTATTTTACATAATTATTTGTAGCCGAAAAAATTCTGAAGCAGTGACTTTTTTAAAAAGTGCCTTTGAAAATTAGGTTTTTCTATTAATTGCTTCTTGAGGATGTATTTGGGTATCTAAATTTAAAAGGTGCTAACTTTTCTAAAATAATGTCAAGTTTCATATTATTGCTGCCATTGGTATTAAGTATTTGAATTACCACAGAACTTTGGGGAAAGCAAATCAATTCGAAAATGTATTGCAAATCTGATGAATTACAGAAGTGCAAATTTAAAAAATATTTCTTCAGTGTGTTCAAGATCACTTGGGATAGTGCTAAGAATTTTGAAAAGTTTTCTAACGTGGTAGTAAAGAAAGTAAGGATAATATAAGTTTTGCAGGCAAATACAGAGAAATGTATTTTCAAATCCTACATTGCAGCTATTTTTTCCCAGACGTTTTAAGGTATAATTAGATGTATATGTATTTTTTAAATCAAATTATATTATCAAATCAAATTATATTTTAATCTTTTGATTTGGATGCCTTATTTGCTACACTAATAACACTCTGCTAATCTGGAAAAAAATAATGAAAATAAATAATGTGAATCTTTATATTTTTTTTAAATCTTTGTGGAGTGCATGTCAAAATATTTGTTATGGAGTTAGGCAGCACTTTTTAATTTTTAATCTTGCAAGCAGCGTCAAAGGCATCAAAATTGAAAGTGCAAAAATATTTTGGTTAAAAAAAATCAATAAGGATAAAATTATTTTTCAAAACCAACACAAAGTTACCAAATATAATTTGTTAACCATGAAGCAATTCAATAACATCCTGGAATTGATTTAAACTTAGGGAGCAGGGATTTCTATCATTACGTGAATACTCTTATTTCAACACCCATTTATAATGCTTTCTAAACTACAATGTCATGCCCATTTGCCAAGGAATAAACCTAACTAAATTCAGTAAGTCATCTTTCTGATCAGACTTTCAGTGATGGCATTCTCCGGGATGCTGCATATCACAGGAATAATCTCAGTGAATTCACTAAGACTTTCTCTGAATTAGGAACGTAGTAATAGAGTGCTGCATCTCCTGGCATTTCTAAAAGCTGTACTAGGCTCATTCAAAATCCTTTCATCTTTTTAAATGGAAATTTTATAGCAATTTCCAAAGGGGTATCACTATCTTATGTTTATGTTTCACTTGGAAAGAAACCTAATTAATACTGACAGGATTTCTTTTCAAGTTAGTATGAGTATGTATAGTGTGATATGGTGGTGGTGCTGAGTGCTTGGGGGACTTCTTAATTTTAAAATATTTTTTATTGCAAAATATTGTAAAGCTTATTTCTCCGTGTTAAGTGAGACACATATTCTCCCCAGTGTTAGGAAGGTTGATTTTAATCATATGTCTATCTTGTATGTCATTTTTCTCTCTATGTGAAAAAGTCTTTCCTCTGGAGAGACAGGCGTTCGATTTCTGTAGTTTTGCCTTTTCTTGTTGACATATTTTTTTCAAGGCAATAACCTGGAGATATAAACAGCACAGCATTGCAAAAGTGGTCACACTAGACATCTACAAAAAGGATCACTCTGTATTGGAGATTTCAGTGCCATTCTGAAAGCCGCCCAGAGTCTCCTCGTGGTGAGATGGGCAGCAAATAAATTTAATAAATAAATAATAAATTCCTAATATTTCCCAAAGTAAAATTTTTGTTTTATTCCCCACAGCTGCTGAATATCATAAACATTCATATAATTCTCCAAAATGACCCCAATATTTTTCTTTGTAATCATTGACTATTCCATTTGTATTATTCTATAATACAGCATTATGAAGCTCTGATCTGATATGCAACATTTTATAATTAATACCATTGAATCATATTTCCACATTCTGCCTATTTCCTACTGGAGTTCTTGAAATTTGCTGCGGGTCCTATCCCCCTAAAAAAAGTGGACATGGATTGTAAATTTGTGCTCCACATATGATGAAGTTCATATGTAGTAGTATATAACAAAGTCTACATCTAAAGGAAATAACTTTAATAAGAATATAGAATGCTGATTTTTTTTCTCAGCTAAAATAAATAAGTTATAGGCAGAGATACTGCGCTGAGGATAATTGATACATACCAGTCTTATCTTCATAAATTACCTAATTTGCATCCTTGAGCAGCAGATTCAAGATGAGTTAAATGTGTTAATATGTAACAGCAAAGAAGAGATAAAGTGCTGGGTTTTTACTTTTTTTCCTGATGTTTTTTTTTTCTCCACCCAGGACCGGAGCAATTGTGAATTGTTACTTTTGTCACATGAATGGCTAGGAGTATTATATTTTGAATTGGTCAACAAAATGTGAAACTTAATTTTGCAATGAGTGCTCTCCAAACTGGTGTTTGAAATATAATCTCATAAGATGTTGGCAATCTCACATATAAATTTACTTTAATTTTTCCAAGTTAAAAGTGTATACCGCCTCTATCTTGAAGGAAGCATTTGAGAATATGGATGACATAAGCAACAAAAACTATCATTCAGTGTTAAGAGAGGAAAAAGTCTCCTTGTGGTTTTACATGCCATAAGTACTTTAACAATACAATGTTATACATTCCATTCAGAAGCAAACTCTGTTTTATTCAGCTGGGCATTTTCCCAAATGAGCACTAATTAAACTTCAGTCTAACATATTAAAAGCAAAATAGCTTTAGTTTCCAAAGCAGGGTGAACTTTTTTTTCCTTGCAAATTAAATTGGCTTTTATTGGCAAATTAACATGTATTTTGTTGGTGTTCCATGTTGACTTGTGGGGACGGAACAATTTAGATTCAGACCCATTGACAACTCCTTTGCATTTTTGTTATTACAAAGTATTTATATTACTATTTTAACCTTAAGTTTCACAAAAGTATCGTAGGGAAGCCTTGGAAATGAAACTCCCAATTAATTTTTGATAATGTATATACTTTGTAACTACAGTTTTTTGATACAACTTTTATATACAGGTAATACTACAAATTTTTCATTTAAAGTTTCATTGCCTATATTTAGCTCATAATTCCTTTGCTTTGAAGGGCTTTGCTCAGTGCGCTAAGCACTTTGGTTGCTAGGAATATCTGGCATTAAATGTGAACTATGGTTTCAAAGTTAAATTTTGTTTTGGTAAACAAAAGCATATGAAAATGTCCAAAATATATATTGGGATTTGGTGGTACTTTTTAACACTCTGGAAACAAAAATGTCCTCATATTTCATGAGGCGTTTACATGCCAGTAGGACACCAGTGTTTATTTTCTATATTTTACTTTTCATATGATTATTCTGTCCTCAAGTGAAGATAAAGAATTATATTAGAAACATGCTACTTCTCTCATAAAAGATTTAAATTTTTATCAAAAAATTGTATTGTCTTACTTTATTTTTCAAAGTTTGCAAGGAATGTCTCATCGTCTTTTTCCCAAGCTTGAGGCCTTCCAGATGTGTGGGGACTCCCCATAATTCTTAGTTAAGGCAGTCTAGGCTGGATAATTCTTTGTGCTGAAGTTCACACATCAGGGAAGATGTTTAGATTTGGGAAAGCTGGCCCAATGCAGTCGATGGACAGGTAGCTTCCATGAATAGAAGAGAAAAGACATCTAGAGTGTCATTGAATAAAGAAATTCCTTAGCCTTAAATTTGGTGATGGCCAGTAGTTTAGATAGCTTTTTTAAAAAAAAGGATAGTTATGGTGGGATAGGTGTTTTTAGGGCTGTTGCTGTTAATAGCCAAATAGAGCAGACATGTCAAACACAAGGCCTGGGGATGCGGCCTGCGAAGTGGTTTCATGCAACCCGCGAAGCCATCCTGGAAACAGTGAGGGAACGGCCCCCTCTGCCTTGGCCCTGGCCCAGGTCGTCTGGGAGCCAATGTACAATTTTGTGGTGGCCATCTATGCTGAAATACATTCAGTCTTAGCTCCATAAGCCCCCCCCCCCCCCGGCATGGCCTGAGAGAAACAGTGAGGCTCCTCCAGTGGACCATGCTTTGGCATTTGCCCTGGTCGCAGGCCGCACCCACTCCATCCACACCCACCCAGTAGACCGCACCCACTCATAGTTAATCAACATTAATTATGAGCTGGTATTTTTATTATTTATGACACAAATTCCATACGCAGAATGTACAGTTTTTGCTTTATTTCTGCAACAGTCCTATGAAATTGGGTTCTTCAGGAAATAAAACTTAGTCATGGCTAATACTTGATTTTTTAAATAAGAAGAAACATGACAGTCTGTAACCTGCTGGGTCCCATACAGTCCTTTCTGATCATAACTTCAGAAAACAAAGTGCACTTTACTTCCCCACACTTGAGCTAGAAAACAGAGTAAAACTATCATACCTAAAATAAGTTTTTCATGGTTGTAAAATTATTTGGGGGACGGTTTTTTTTTAAAGTGAGCAGGTTTACTCACTCTTGTGGTCCACAAATAACTATGCTATAGTGTCTAAAATTATAAATTGGATACAAAAATCAATCAGGATAGTAAAAAATTGAGCAGAGTAACTAAAAATGAATAAATCCAACAAGTAATGTTTGTAAAATTTAAAAGTCTAGGATTTAAAGAACAAGCCAGTGCCAGACAAGGTAACTGTGTCTTGTGCTAAGTGCATTCATTGTCTTGAACATTTCTCATTTAAGAGCTGCTGTTTAGAAGGCCCCTCTCTGTAAACTACTCATTTATTTTTGAGAGGAGAAAAGGACCTCTGGCAGTGATTTTATTCTTTGGGCAATCTTATATAAAATGAATCTGGAGTCTTACATCAAGGAAGACCATACCTACCATTCTGTTTATGGGGAAAAATGGCTGTCTCACCAACAAACATTGGAAGAGTTTCTCACTTGACCCAAGATAAATGTCAAATGCAAAGTCATATGCATCACTTTTGCCATCTCAAAGGGGAAGAAGGTGGGCCTGTATGGAATACATGAGCAAGCCTCAATTTGATACGATCCGGTGGAGAGTACTTTTATGCAATCCTTATTTCCTGTTTTGTTTTGTTTTTAAATTTAATCTATTAGCCACCCAACTCCAAAGGAGCCTGCATGAATTTGCACAGGGAACAATTCTTCCACTATTCCCCAAGAGTCAAAATATTAGGATTTGCTATATGTATGGCACTTTGCAGAACAACAAAAGATGTTGTTTTTGTTATTGAATACATGTTCCTGTGTCTGAATGGAAATAATATGAAGAGGTGGAATGGAGAGCAGCAAATAGATGTCAGTTTAATTCACCAACGGATGGGAAGGGCCTTAATTCATCCTTTACAATATAAAAAGGGAAATTTCTCTTTTTCCTTACAGGCAAGTCCTGGAAGTCTTTAACCCCATCTCAGAAAAGGCCTTATGTTGAAGAGGCAGAAAGGCTGAGGGTTCAACACATGCAAGACTACCCCAACTACAAATATCGGCCCAGAAGAAAGAAGCAGGTCAAGCGGATCTGCAAGCGGGTGGAGCCAGGCTTCCTGCTGGGTAGCCTCTCCAGGGACCAGGACCACATGCCTGAGAAAAGAGTATGCAGCCGAGCAGTGTGTGAGAAAGATGAATACTCAGCTGCCTCAGTAATGCCAAACATTAGAAGATACCAGGAGGTCCAGAGCACAAACACAGGTAATCCGATGGACACTTATCCATATGGGCTGCCTACTCCTCCTGAGATGTCACCCTTGGATGTGATAGATCCTGAGCAGAGCTTCTTCTCCTCCCCTTGTCCTGAAGACCCACACCATCTCCATATGTCTGGAGACACCTACTCTCTAGAATATGCCACCAGCCCTCTCCAGTGCAATCACTCTCTGGGTCATATGCCAGTCTCTCAGTCAGCCTCCTCTATGCACTCTGCTTCTTCCAGTTGCCCAGCACCTCCCACAGGAAATTATTATTCCCCAGCTTTCCCTCCTAATCTCCAAGTCCCCAGCCTCCACAACCATCTTGGCCAGCTCTCACCTCCCCCGGAGCATCAGAACTTTGATAGCCTGGATCAATTGAGCCAAGCCGACCTTCTAGAGGAGATGGACCGCAATGAGTTTGACCAGTATCTCAGTGCCCCTGGACATCCAGAGCCTAGTGGGCTCACCATCAATGGACATGTCCAGATTTCTCAGACAGCAAGCAGCTCACATTCCTCAGAAACCAGCCTAATTTCTGTCCTTGCAGATGCAACAGCTACTTATTACAACAATTACAGCATTTCTTAGGTCAGAGGAGTGAGATTTGTGCTATGGACCAGTTTGCTGGACAGAGGGTTTCCATTTCTCAGGATTTCCCACTCTGAAATTGAAATAACTTTGGGGTTCTCTTTTTATATAATTACTCCAGTTTGCCAACATTCTTTGTACCCAGTCTAACTATTGAGCATCTGTCTTCAGAAGTGTCTTTGTATCCCAATTAAAAGGATACATCTTCAGTGATGCATCAAGGCACCTTAATACGTTGACTTAGATTAAAGAATCCTTGTTCTTTCATCAAGCTGAGGGGCCCAGCTGATATAGCATAATAATAATTTCAAATCTGGTCTACTTCCAGAGGAATGACATCAGGAGGTATACATGAACACTTATGGAGTCTTTCAACCAAAGATGCCCTTGAATGCATTTCCTAGAGAAACCACTGCTAAGCAGACTCTGATGTTTAACAGTTTCTCAAGTGTTTTTTGCTCTTTGCACAATTCCCATTTGTTCCCATGGGCTTGCATAGGATTTTTTTCCCTGCCAAAGCTGAGACAGAATATGTAACAATGTCAAAAGTGCTACCATAGAAGCATCATTATCCTTGGTTATTGGGCCACTTATCTTCCTATTATCTTTGGCCAAACAAATTTTATCTTAAAATTAGTAAACTATGTCTAAATAATCAAATGAATATATAGCTCTTTAAAAGTGTTGTCCCTCTCCTACCAACTCTTACAGCTTCCAAATTCTACAAGGGCCTCATGCTGCAAACCACCTATCATCTCTTTTCAGTTTCACACATTTTGACAAACTGAGCATTGTCTATGGCAAAATGGATCAAAACAACGTGGGATTTCATCATAATCAGTGGTAAATGTGGCTATGTAATCTCATCACAAAATATAGGTCAGAAGAATTGCACGTAGCTTTGAACAACAATTTGCTAAGTCTCATTGTAGCAGCCACAATTTGGCTGTTGCCCTTTGCTTCTTTCAGGATCTTCTCTTTTCTCCTTGTCTGTGGAAGAGATTGGTACAGTGTTGTATGTTTGGGCACAACCAAGATAGAAGCATCAGGTGCAAATATGAGCATTTGAGAATGCATTTCAAGTGTCAAAATAAGTGAAGTTTATCTTAATAACAATTTTAGCAAGAGGTATGCAAATCATTTCAAGATCAGAACTGAACATTTCAGGGTGAGGATGGTTCACTTGTTTTATATACTTTTAATTCTAATCTAAATAGATCAGGGAATTTGGAGTGGGGAAAAACAGGAGTTCAGTATCTTCCATAACAAGTTGTTTTCCAGATGGAAGCATCTTCCATAACAAGTAGCTGACAGCCATCATCACCCAAGCTGGTTACATATGAGAGCTAATAGTCTTAACATATTTGTAATTGTGCTTTAGACTCCCTATGATTTAAACTGTCAACAAAGAATGTCAAAGAGATGGGTAACTTAGATTAAGATAATTATTAAAAACTCCTTTCTTAATAACCCTGCCTACATCTACTTTATCCCCTCCCAGAAGCTATTTTTGAGTTTAAAAGTCTGTCAGCCAGCTTCATCTATACTGCTGGCAAAAGATTGGGGAGAGTTTTGTAGAAAAGAATTTGTATTAGTAATGCTCCATTTTTATCAAAACATCCTTGAAAAAAATATTCCTTTGTGTTTAAAAGTAAACATTTCTATGTCTTATTTTGCCTGGAATGGCACTGTATATATATGTATGTTTTACAGATTATTCCCTTCCTCACCATTCATTTTTATTGGTAGAACTTCCTTATATTGATGGAAATCAACTGTTTCTTTGTTAATCAGTTATTTAACAGTTTAATGGTAATGTAATGATTAATTAGCTAGTTTACATCATTCTGCATTTCTAATTTTGTTCCTCAAATGTGTGGTTTAATCTACAAATAATGTTTTTATATATATTAAAGAATAAATGAACTAAACATGAATTGTTAAGATAATTATTTTGTGTGTTACTCTGTGTGCTTGATAATTTCAGCTGAATGTTGTATTTCAATATTTTATGTAAAGATGGTCGATCTGTTTAGATACACGGAGGCAGTAGTATAAGGGAGGAACTCCATCTATGATAATTTATCTACTATTTTCACCTAGATTTCAATATCTTTTATTAAAGTTAATTTCTCTGATAACTTTATATCTAGCTCACTGGATTTATAATCTGCAATTGATGTAAACTTTACAAACTACAATTCAAATGAAGCTGATGCCAGGTATAAGATATATAACACCTGGAATTTCAGTATACCTGAAAGCATGATGCATAGAACAAGACAGATTTTTTTTTTCATAAAGGGATAGAGTTGGAAAACGGCTGCTTGGGGGTTGGGGGGTTAGTTTGGTCATACTCTTTAAGTGATCCTAAATAGACCTGGCTTTGAATTGTTCTTCAACCCTCACTTCATTTAAGTGAATCCTTGTGATAGCTTATTTTTGTTTATTTGAAAGGCTGAGCTCCTTGTAGATTCATATTGGGAGACTTATTGGAAAGCTCCTTGTATTTCCCACATAATATGAGCTCCCTAGACATCAGAGATGTTTTCCCCTAAATTCAGCATTTCAATCTTAAGACTAGAGGCAGCTCTTCATTTAAAGAATTAATGCTTCAGAGAATTCAATGTCTCCAAGTTCTTACCCAAATGCTAGAAAAAAAGAGAGTTACTGTCAGCCCTATAAGAAGGCTCAGACTAAGAAACCAGTATCATGTGGGTCTAAAACTACTTTTATTAGAACAGCTATATTAATAGAATCTTGAAGGTCTAAATGTGTTTCCCTCCTCTATTTATGTGGATTAGTAATTGTCTCAGGGGTTTTCTTACGTTTCTTGCAATGAGATCAAGACTTACTTGTCTGATCATTGCCTTGGTAACAGATCTTCCCACTGTCTTTCAAGACTATTCTCTTTGCCTTCTACAGCATCTTGCCAGAATTCTAGAATTCTAATACTGGAAAAAACTATTCTCCTTTTTTGGAATGGTGGAGTTTGAAAATATCCCCCAGAGCACATGTTCAGCCTTTGAAGCATCCTGAGGTTGCTCAAAAAGAGAAGGTTAAAAAAGCAAAGGCCATGGCTGTGTGCTTGAAGTTTAGAATAGAAATAATAGAAATAGAAATAACAGAGTTGGAAGGGACCTTGGAGGTCTTCTAGTCCAACCCTTTGCTCAGGCAGGAAACCCTATATACCATTTCAGACAAATGGTATCTCTTCTTAAAGATTTCCAGTGTTGGAGCATTCACAACTTCTGGAGGCAAGTTGTTCCACTGATTAATTGTTCTAAGTGTCAGGAAATTTCTTCTTTGTTCTAGGGTGCTTCTCTCCTTGATTAGTTTCCATCCATTACTAAGAGTCTGAAGATGATAGTACTTAATAGAATAACATTGTTGGAAGGGAGCTTGGAGGTCTTCTAGTCCAACCCCCTGCTCAAGCAGGAAACCCTATTCAATTTGAGACAAATGGTTCTCCAATCTTTTCTTAAAAACTTGTGGAGGCAGGTTGTTCTGCTGATTAATTGTTCTAACTGTCAGGAAATTTCTCTTTAGTTCTAGGTTGCTTCTCTCCTTGGTTAGTTTCCATCCACTGCTTCTTGTCCTGCTGTTAGGTGCTTTGGAGAATGGTGTGACTCCCTCTTCTTTGTAGCAACCCCTGAGATATTGGAACATTGCTATCATATCACCCCTAATCTTTCTTTTCATTAAACTACTAGACATACCCAATTCCAGCAACCGTTCCTTATAAGTTATAACCTCCAGTCCCCTAATCATCTTTGTTGCTCTTCTCTGCACTCTTTCTAGAGTCTTAACATCACTTTTATATCATGGTGACCAAAACTGGATGCAGTATTCCAAGTGTGACCTTACCAAGGGATTACAAAGTAGTATTAACACTTCACGTGATCTTGATTCTATCCCTCTGTTAATGCAGCCTAGCACTGTGTTGGCTTTTTTGGCAGCTGCAGCACACTGCTGGCTCATATTTAAGTGATTGTCCACTAGGACTCTGAGATCCCTCTCACAGTTACTACTATTGAGCTGTACTGTACTTGTGCATTTGGGGTTTTTTGCATAATTGTAGAACCTTACTTTTTTCACCATTGAATTTTATTTTGTTAGATAGCGCTCAATATTCAAGTTGTCAAGATCCTTCTGTATCTTAAGCCTATCTTCTGGAGTGTTGGCTATTCCTGCCAGCTTAGTATCATCTGCAAATTTGATGAGTTCCCCTCATGCAAATCATTGATGAGGATGTTGAAGAGTACTGGGCCTAAAACAGAGCCTTGGGGTGCCCCACTGCATACTTCCCTCCATGTAAATGCAGTTCTATTGAGGACCACATGTTGAGTGCGGTTGGTCAGCCAGTTACGAATCAATCTGGTGGTGATGCTGTCTAACCCACATTTTCCTATCTTATCAAGTAGTAAGTTGTATCTCTTTTTATCAGACACATGCAATGGCCATAACAAAGAGGTGGAGCCTTGCATCTTGACTTTTTTGATCTCCCAGTCTGGTAGATGGTACAAAACTGTACCACTGATTTTAGCAGTATGGTTTTCAGGTAAAAGAAAAGAAAATAAGAATGGAAATGGGAATGCAAGATCTTGGTGAGAAGAAATTCTTCCATTTTTTCCCCCTTAAAGTTCCCCCTTTGCAAGTTCCTCAAAGATATTGGACAGGTTTGGTCTCCTTTCTTCAACTGAAGTATCTGCATCCTTAGAAGATCTCCCACAGCCTCCCAGCTGATCAGGAGAATGAATTGCCTATAATGAAAAAGGCTACTCCTCTCTGCAATATTATTACAGCCTTCCTGATAGGAAACTACTCTAAGTGTCTTTTCTAAAAAAGTACAAACTCCAAGGAGCAGGCATGCTACCATTTTGTGGATAATATTGAACAGCAAGTATTAGTTTCCTTTTTGCACAATGGAAAGACACTTGATATGGCCATATAAAATGGAAAACATGGAGCTCCTAGCCCCACATTTTGCAATTCCCGAAGAAAGGGCTACAGTTGATATACTTGGTATCAGTTCTGTCCATGTGATGTCTCGTGTAATCTGTGGGTAAGTAAAATGGGAAAGCTAATGCAGCTTGGATTTGTATGGTGTTTTAATACAATAGGATGAATAAGAACAGGGCTTTTCAAACTGTTCCATAGAACCCTAGAGTCTGAAAGAACTTAACTTTCACTTAAAGCCAAGTGTCTATCAATAAGCCCCCCCCCCACTAAATAGCAGCTTTAGGATCTGCTGATGGCCTCTTACCTAAGTAATAACCAGTTTTCATTTCACATAGCCTTTTTGAGATCAGCCAGTAAATAAATACTGTAAAAATATTTATTAACTTTAATAAAAATTATAAAGCCAATTAAACTTAGGAAATGAATAACCGTCCTGAAAATTGAAATCTGTTTTCAGTACCACATTTAAAAACAAAATGAGAAAATGAATCCTGTCCAGAGATAAGTGACCAGCCTGATGAAGAAAACTGGAAATTAATCTGGGAAGACATTACAACAATTATGAAATGCATGCAGCATAGTCATTCAACATAAAAGACAGGTTTTTAATCATTCTGGGGGTTAACATTAGCATGAGTGATTGAAAATCAATCTTTGGTGAAACATTAATAAAATATTACTGATGTGTGACAGTGATATAGCTACTTGTAAGTCAAAACTAATGATGGGAGAATTCATTACCAATTTCCCATATTTGGTTGGTTCTTAGGCTTAAGAATCTTCTAGACCAGTGTTTCTCAACTTTGGCAACTTTAAATGTGTGGACTTCAACTCTTGAGTTGGGTTGCTAAAATTGAGGAACACTGGTCTAGATGTGGTGGATGAGCTAGATAGTACTGTGACTATTCCAACACTGAGCTTGAGAAATTTGAAAACAGATAGTACAATAAAAAAGGCTAAATTTGCAGTCCAATCGGAAAGCATGACCATGTTTCTATTTAACTTGATATTGCTGTTTATGGTGAAAGGAAATCTGTATGTGTGCAGGCACGCACCTTTCACAGTCACAATTAGAAAAGAGAAGGAAAAATTATTTGGCACATTTTATAAACACGCCTTGTGATATCATGAAGAAAGCAGGGCAGCATGGTAACAAATACTATTTCAGTAAATGTCTGAAAATATGTAATTTTTTATATATGCACACACACCTACATCAGGCATAACATAACTTAGGCATCATCACCTAACCTTGGGGGAAAGCTTGGTATGGAAGAGAAGGAGAGAGAAAGGGATGCCAGAATGTATTTCTCAACCAATTAATTCTGAAGGAATATGAAATGCAGCTCTTGACAGACCAAGAGGTCTCTCTGAGTGGGGTTACCCATTTCTTTGCTGCGATAGCAGAAAATAGATGATTAGGTTCCTTCTCCTGTTGCTCCCGAAATTCAAGGCAGGGATCAAGAAATACTTTAGGATCGGGATCATAATATTGGACTAAGATAAAACCTTCTTTTTTGTAAATAAAATACTTTATCCTTTAATTTGTCTCTTCCTTCAGAGAAAGTGAAAACATTATTTTAACTTGGAAAACAACATTAGGAAAAAGAGTCACACATAACACACTCCATGACACAGTCCACTAATGGCTGCTTTTAAACTCTATTACACTCTAGGAAATTCTAAACTCCTTTCGCTTTGTCTGACCCTTCCCACTCAATTTAACTTTGGCAGCTGCTAAAACAAAAATAGTTACTGCCTTCAATGGGCTTGTCTTAAATGATAAATGTTTGGAAATCCTGAGTGGAAATTGATGATAAGGAGGAGGAGGAAGAGGAGGAGGAGGAGGCAGATGGGTTTTGTATTGAGCCATTCAGAGACTTTTTTTCTTAGTACCCAGTGGTGGAAGGCTGTCCTGTATCACCTCACATTCCAATATTACAAATTCTGCTGCTTTCTCAGGCAGAAAAAAATGTTCTCCCACTCTGATCTGTTAGAGGAAGAAAGGGATTCATTTTCCCAGAGCTGTAAAGGGAGGCTCCTGCTGTGTGCAAAGGAGAAGGAGTAAGACACACAACTCTGTCTTTTCCTGCCAAATCATGCCACTGGAGGTGGCTTTAGGCTGCTGAGACTTAGGAGAGGATGTGTCCAGCTCTGTTTCCTGACTGATAACAGTAGCCGGCCCCTCCAACCGGATGTTATGCGTCCTGGGGCTACCTTTATATTTAAGAAAATCACGACTTGTTTATACTTCAAGAAAAATAACGTCGCTTTCTTGCTCTCTGTGAGAGCATATAGATGGCTCTCTGAAAGAATAACATGACGAAAATACAATGTCCCGTATCCCATAGTAGACTTCATATTTGAGTGGTGGGGGTCTAAAATACTCAACATAGATTGCAGCCTTTAAAAAAAAATTCAGACACCCATGCCTCATTTCCTTTTGCTTGCTTCTTCACTCGATGGAAGGATATCTAAGACAGAAGTCATCCCTGAAATAAACTTTCTATCAGATCAAATTGTATTTGTATAGACAACGTCTATTATCAGAAAAGAAGCTGAGGGCGATGACAATATATTTAAAGGAAGACTATAAAAATCAGCTTGTAAGAAATACATCATTATTACCACCACTAGTATAAAAAGGCAACCTTCAGGTGCATATTCCTTAAAGATAATTTACTGAGACTGAAAATAGAGCTCTCAAACATGGCAAAAGGCATTTTGCTGCTTAAGATGGACAAAACCACAATTCTCTTTATTTCACAAACACATGCTGACTGGACAGGTGGTTGAACCTTACTTCAGTTTCGGGAGCAGAACAATACTCTTCACTATATTATATTCAATTTATTTTTACTTCAAAGTTATATGCAAATAACAATATTTATACTTCTATTAAGTGATAAAATATAAGTAGATAAAATCTAATTCAGTTTAAATCCAATTAAAAGTATGCTAATTATATTACTTAAGCTGAGTTAATAAGATTGCTCTTTACAGGCTGAATAACGTCTATTACATTGAGGATTACAGTTTGGTGACAAGTTTTAGAACATTCGGGGGCCCATATACGGTGGCATTATAGCCTTCCACTTTTCAAAGACCATGTTAGGTACTGCCCTAAGGATTTCTTTACAGAAGGTGCTAAGAGATTCCAGCTCTGCAGTCTCATTTTGTATATCTAGAATACAGGAATTAGAATGGAAATAAGCTAGGGAAGACTGAATGAAGCATGCCATTGTAAATAACTGTCCTCTTGTAGAATAAGCAGTTAATTTCCTAGAGGAAAATGCTTCTTTCTGAATATGTCCCATGTCTATGACAACAGTCTCTAAATCAAAGAGGGTACTATTAATTGGCAGCACAAGCATAGAGTAGTTTTGACAAAGCCATTTTGTTTTCATGTAGTCTCATAAGACTAGGATGTCTTTCATCTCAGATATCTTCACATTTTGTCCTCTTCCCACCCATGCTTTTTCCTTTAATTTACAGTAATTTTTAGACGCTTATCATTGCTGCAACAAGTCGTGGAGAGCACTGAAGCAATGAGGACATTAGTCCTGTTATTATAGCCTCTTTCAGGAAGGAAATTCCATTATCTGCTTAGGTGATGTGTATGACCCCAAATAATAGTTGATCTTCCCTTAAGTTCCTAGAGTATCTGTGCATTAGCCTAAACTGAAGGCAACTGAGAAACCTAAAAGCTATTGGAGGGTGGAACCCAGAAACTGAACTGCATTCCTATTTAATTTGTTGATGAAAGATCAAAACCAAGAGATCCCCAAAGAGGAAGTATCTGGCAGGAGAACAGGGCAAATGGTATCTTGATAGCCATTGCTTTGACTTAAAATATCCAAATTTAAAAATAAATAAAAATTATCCCTCACCCACCAATTGTATATTTATCTGAACTTTAAAATGATGCTTGAATATTCAGGATTACAATGTGTGCAAAACCCATTGACCTAATGTAGGCAATTAAACATGCATGTATATGCTGCTGACTATAAGAATCTGGCTTTAAGAA
The DNA here is from genome assembly GCF_016545835.1 of Crotalus tigris. NCBI lineage: Eukaryota > Metazoa > Chordata > Lepidosauria > Squamata > Viperidae > Crotalus > Crotalus tigris. Next base: position 1,145,954 of record NW_024100449.1, read on the forward strand.
CTTTGGCATATGGCATAACTTCAGTAAATTTCCCCAGCCAACGTGCAGCACTATTCATGAAAAAGCTGAAAGAAAAACCTCAGAAGCACAGAGCAGATTACTAGATTCCTTTGCTAAGTAATGCTTGCCGATTCTCAGATTCTAATATGAATATTAGAGTTTATTTATCTAATTTTATCCTCTGTACGTAAAAAATACTCAAGTTTTGTTCTCCTAAGATGGCAATCTATTTTAAAATTATGTTATTTAAACTAAGCGATGTAGACATTTCACATAATGCATATATGATGTGTCTCAATCTATTCACAGTACCTTGCATTGCAAATTGAATATGTCAGTGCAAGGCTATGAAAGAATCCTTTCTTTTAAAATGCAAACATATGAACCATACCTCCAGTCTGAAGTAGTATCACTCTGGAGAATCAGAGGCAAAGCACTTAGAATGCCAGGGATAAAAAAGTACAATTATAAGGAGATGCATGGATTGCTTTCTCATTGAAGGGTGCACAATAAGAGAATCCCAAAGCAATCTTCATTTATTTTTCTTCTTTTGGTCCTTCTCCATTTTGTCTTCATTTTCTAAAGGGTTGTCCTGTGTCTTCTTTTGAAGTTTGCTTGATTTTTTTCCTCGCAAGTCAGGACAGAATGGAGGTGGGTATGGAACAGGTGAACTGAGCATCAAGGCCTTTTTCTCAAGCTTTAATTCCAAGATTTCAAAGGTAGTCTGGATCTCATGTTGAATAATATGATGCAGGTTCTGGATCTGAGTTTTAATTGCTCCATTGACCAAAGATATCAGTGTCTGGAAGACAACATTAATATATCTGAAGTTTCTGATATATTAAACAATTAATATGGTTGGCTACTGATTGATTGGTTAACAAGATTATAATTTGCTTCAATCTGAATAGATGTGAATGTGCTGAATTTACCTGATCCTGGGTGATCATCTAAAGAATCAATTGAGGGTCTCTACTGAGTGGTGAATAACACATAGAAAAATACAGTGCAAAAATAGTATAAAAATAATGTAAAAACAAAAACCACTAATACAATCAGTATTATCTCTGAGGAAATTTATAGTCCATTGGGGCAAATTGGAATGGTATTTTTAACCATTTGGTCATGTCTGACCCTTGGTGAATTTATAGGCAAATGTTCTCCATGCTACCCTGCCAAGCACAACTTCTTTCAATTGTATTAATTTTATTTGATTGCAGAAAACAAAAGCCAATATTGATCTCCATGAGGAGAGCAGTCCAGGGAGTATAGACTACCCCAGAATGCCTAACATTTATTCTACACTCTATGTGTAGTGCCCATTATGAAGAATGGGAACTCTCAACAGATTCTCTTTAGATGGTCAGACTGATCAGGCAAATTCAATTCTGGCAAAATATTGTCCAATAAAAGCAGGTGCTATACCATATAAGGCATTTTTGAAGAGACTTGCATATGAAAACATTTGAGAATACTTGCAATTTATAATGCCTTGTTAAATCATTAGAATCTTATTGGACCTTTGATTAGATGAAAAAAAATCTCATTGCATAAAAGAATGGACTTCTATACCAGTTACTTGCATACCCTAATAATTCATCAACTGGTAAATAGTTACAGGATTCTCTGAAGTCCTGTGAAAAGATAACAAAAAAATATGGCCAAAGAAGCAGTCATACTATTGTATATTGACAGCAATTCCTTTTGCTGGATGTTGTCTGCCTTGACATTCTTAAATCCATTGCTTATAGCAGGGGTGTAGCCCATTCCATTGCCGGCAATGGAAAAAAAATCATGACACATTGTGATACGTCACGTTGCAAGTTTGACATCCCTGGGTTATAGCCTTTTAGTGAGGTGAAAGTAAAAATGACCTAGGCCATTTTCTCATTAGTGAGTAAATAATATTTTTATAACATTGCTTAATTATCTTTAAGGTTTACACAGCATATGCTTCTTTTCATATATTGGCACACCAATGACTGAAGAATACTATAACTTACTAGTGAAAAAACATGGATAAGCTTCCTGTCTACCTAACTTTTTATTTTACTTGTTCATTAACTTTGTTAATACTTCGTTAATGCCAGCTGAAAATCAACCTCCCATGTTATCTTTATTTGTAAGAATGAGTATGGGCCCCACTTAATCCTTCTATAATTACACAACAAGAATAATAGGAAGCTGTGAATTTTCTTTAAAAATGTATGCATCTTCCTGGGAAAATATTAAAGTATACTAAAGCAACAGGAACAGTAATATGGATAGGTAAACAGAGAGGTGGTAAATGCATATTTTACAATGGAACACACACAAACATGAGATCCAAGGAGGACTAAGAGATAGATTTCTCAGTTTCCACATGGCAGAGTAGCAGGAGAGGTATTCAGTAACAGGGTGCTATAATCATTGATTGCAATGATATACATTGCAATGGAATGAGAAGAGGTCCATATGCCAGCTGAAATCTAGTCACCTCCTCAGTGACTAGATAGGTATGCACATGCATACACACACACACACACACACACACACACACACACACACCTGCTGAAGGGTGGGGCTTGGGAACATAATTTTAATCTGACTATAAAGCTAGGAAGGAGCCAACAAAACAGCGTGGGGACCTAGGATATCATCTAGGTCTAGATGGCAGCTGGCAAAATGTATGAATGATACCGGTCAAAAGAATTCTTTTAGTCAATTTCCCAAAGTTGTTGAGTTTGGAGGACATCCATCAGACCTTGAAGATCTCAGTGATGATAGGCTGAATTTAGGAATTGGGAATAGCAAAATTTGGATTTTTTTCTCTATATACAGAATGGTATTGAACAAAAAAAATGATTAGGGAATTATATCCCAGCAATCATTGCTTGAGTTCAAAAGGTGATATTCTCTCCGTTCATTTGAATGTACTTGCCTTTGCTGGCAGCTCAATGAAACACAAATGCATAACATTAATGGCCCATTCATTTCACTCCACAGATGGGTTGACAAGTGAAAAAAATTGCCTCTGACTTCCCTAAACAATATGCTACAGGGCAGAGAAGAACCAGAAAAGCAAGCCCAGGCAGGTGGGAATTTTCAATCTGGGACGTGATAAAATTGTCAGAGATAGATTATGCAAATCAAAGATAGAGAGAGAAGAAACAATGTTTTGGAGGAGGCAACCTAAGTCATAACCCTGATGTGCTGTCAATTTACAGTGTGAACTTCACGTTCTGAAATCTTCAGGGCAAAATAAACAATGCAAACTGTAATCAAACTGTAAACAGTAAGTTTAAGAGCCATAGTGAAATAGCCATATTGCTCTCCCTCAACAGATACAGGCGTGTTGGATTTCAACTTGCATTACTTCCTTCAACCACTTCAGCACTTTCTAGACTATAGGAATGATATGATGTCCTCCTATGGGTAGCTAATCAGCTCTTCTTGACTTGAGAAGTGGTCTTTGGGTTAGTTGGTTGTTCAGATGAATAAAATAATTGGATTCATACAACATGTGCTTTATCTGGTTGGTTGCTTAATGTTCTGTCTTTGCACAATATATTAAAGCATTAACTAACCAAACAAACTGGGTTTGCACGACATGCTAAGCCAGTAAAAAACAAGTGAATGCAGCCACACTATTATTGGTTGTTAAGCATGTTGCAGGAACATTGCCATCTGCAGAGTAGCAGATGACAAAACAGAAAATGAGGGAGTGACAAAGCTTTTGAAAACATTTTGAGGGCAAGAATAAGAGTGTAGAAATAAGAATCAGGCCTAAAGTTTCTATTTTTGTTATTAAATTTTGTGTTATATAAGAATAGAAGGCTCTCTACCAAATCCAGGGTCCTAAACCTTATAAACCTGACAGATTCCTTAAAGATCATAAGCAAAACAAGAAAGTAAGTGGAGCATTGAAGAGATACAGAAATATCTGTTTACTGCTATCTGGTGTACTGTTAGGATTTTTAAATTCAGATATAGTAGCTCTCAGTTTTTTCCTTTTGTCCAAACAGTATTTAACAGCAAAAGGGTATTGACACTGAATGTTCTATTTATCACATTCTCTAAATTTGTATATTTCTCTTTTAAGAGCATCCATTGACCATTGCCATATCTAGCAGAAATAAATCTAGAGATGAATCAAAAGCTCTGCTAAAAAGTGCGTTCTTTGATCTATGTTCTCATTGCAAGGGGTAGAATTACATTGTATAAATCAAACATATTATAAACCTCTATTGTATCATTTGTTTTCCAAGACCAAGTGTCTCCAAAATATTTGCACTTTTCCTTATGGGAATGATGTCCCTCCGCCTCCCTGATATTAATTATCCATTTATTTATTTTGGTTTGTTCTAATGTTTTTATATGCTGCTGTTTAGAGTTCTTTTAGATCATGTCACAAACATATTTAAAATGTGTCACAAGGAACATAATAGATCAACAGCATAAAGCATATTCAATAATATGTTTGTAAACAGAACTTTTTTTAAAGAAAACTTTAGTATTATAGCTAATACAGTAAATATTAAAAAAAAAAAAGATTGATAGGAATGCCCACACCAAGACAGGTTCAGTACTGAAAAGGGCTTAATTCTGATTAAACCTGATAATTCAGCATGAAAATACTTATTACTAGCCTTTAAGGCCCTCCCCTCCCAAATCACATGGATTCAAGCAATTCTTTAAAATCCTCACCCCAAGAATTTGTGATTTAAAAGTCATCCCAGAACTTTAAAGTTAGGTAGGTAAATTTGGAAGAACCAATCCTGATTCAGAAGCATTGTTCTTTTAGTGCATTGGAGTACCTGTGGGTATGGTATAGTATGGCTAGGCAAGAGGTAGGCAACCTCGGCTCTTTTATAACTCATGGACATCAACTCCCAGAATTCCTGAGTCAGCTGTGAGTTGAAGTCCATGAGTGATAAAAGAGCCAGGGTTGCCTATCCCTGGGCTAGGCTGACTTCATTTTTGGTATTAGAAGAGATGCCAAGAGCAAAAAAATAAAGGCTTCTATTTTGTGGCAAGCATTTGACGTGTTCTTGGGGGTTAGTCTAAAAACCAAACACAGGATCTGCTCTTTAAGCATGACTTGTTTAGTTTTTGAAACTGTAAATGGGACCTCATGCATGCTTCTTTATAGGATGCCCCATTCATGCTCAGCAAATAAATACTTAGCATTTTGACTATGATTGAGCATCTGATACACCTTGGACTCTTCTGCTTTCTTTTTCTTTCTTTCTTTCTTTCTTTCTTTCTTTCTTTCTTTCTTTCTTTCTTTCTTTCTTTCTTTCTTTCTTTCTTGTTTTGGGGTCTTGTCCAGCATGCTCAAACTTCCCTTGTATTTCTCAACAGCAATAATTGATTTACAATCCTGTTGTCACCAGCTAATTTCATTAATGGAGTTAGTGAACATTTCTACTCTGAGGCACTCTATTTTTTATAGCTTGGAAGAAGTCTATTTCATCTGAGATAAAGAATTTTCAGCTATGGTACCCACTAAAGAGCCTCTGGATATCCTTTCTATTTTGAGAATCTATAATCTCCATGCCAGAGTTCCCTTTGTGAATGGGCAATTCCTGACCCCCATTTCATGGCAGCCTGTGCCCATGGCATGTTTTCAACATTTGAAATGTAGCTGCTGGTTAAAATTTGAGAAACCTTAATGGCTAGGCCCAGTGCTTTTTTTCTAAAAAAAAAAAAAAAAGGTGCCGGAACTCACACATACAACCTACCTTGCCTACCCTACAAGGTTCCATCCAAAAAAGGTGCCGGAACTCCATTCTGGGCACTCTGAGAAAAAAAGCCCTGGCTAGGCCTAATCAAAGTTCTTTAGAAGATATTAAATGAAATTCAGTGGTGGTCAACTACCTATTACTTATATGTAACAATAATAATTTAACAATACATAGTATTAAATTAACAATATCCTAGAGAGGGGTGGAGGAAAATGTCCCTTTTATGACTTATGGACTTCAACTCCCAGAATTCCTGAGCCACCCATGCTGGCTCAGAAATTCTGGGAGTTGAAGTCCACAAGTCATAAAAGGGCCATCGTTCCCCACTTCTTTAGAGGATACTACATTCTTCATTTACCTCTGTGCTAAGGGTCTGTGTTTGTCTTCTGACCCTTTGGTACACCTCCTGGAGCAGACTTTCCCGTTCTGCATGCAAAGTTTCTCGGATATGCATTATACTGGCCTGTTTTTCTTCTTCAGCTGCACAGAGGACAGCTAATTGTTGCTGGTAGTTCCACATTTCAATATCTATGCCTTCACTCAAAGGAGGGGGACTGGGGGGAGCACAGACCTCAAGAATGGCAAATGTCTGATTGTGGTCTCTCTCCCGAGTCATCACAAACTGGTACAGCCAATAATGCTTAAGAAATGTGTTTAAAAAGTAATCATACACAGCAGACTTCCGGAAAGAGGAGAGGTGAACTGGAAAGCCAGTCAGTTTCTCTTGAAGGATTTTAATGGCTTGCAACAGGGGCAAACCTGAAAGGAAGAGAAAAAAAAAGAGCAATGATACATATACATTTGACAAATACGAATAAAAAAATAAACACAACAACTTCTGGAATATCTCCCTGCTGTTTACTCAACCTACAAAGGAAGAGATAAGAAGTTACAAATGCTGAAAACACATTTCATGTGAATGGCTATCCTTAACTCTATCTTATTCATTTGTTTTCCAGGGAAATTTAAGTCTTTTGGTCCCAATTAAATATCAGGAACTGCTAAAATTAAAAAGAGGGGAATGTAGGAATAGAGATTCTGTTTTGCCCAAAAACAGTCCATAGTCCTGTTTTTCATCACTGCAACAGCTTTATTTGGGTCTCTCTCTCTCTCTCTCTCTCTCTCTCTCTCTCTCTCTCTCTCTCTCTCTCTCTCTCTCTCTCTCTCTCTCTCTCTCTCTCTCTCTCTCTCGGGAAACAATAGTACAGGGGAGATGCAAAAAGGAGGAAGGGCACATCCAACACCAACAAGGAAGACAACCATTGACCAGCTGCCTCACCCATAGGGGTATGTTGGGGACATTGTTTCTGACAATTTTCTCTACTGCTCAGGCCCAATCTTTCTTTTGACAGCTTCTCCTGCACTCCTAAAATTTGGTCCCATTCTATTCACTATATGGAAAGATATTTGATTAACCAATGAACCCAGAGCCCTTTAAAATAATAAAAAGTAATGATGGGCTCTATTTAAAAATTGATTTAAATTCATGTAATTTGTATATTTGAATAATCCGACAACTTACCAAATTATTGTATTACATCCAAAAAATAGAACATCGACCCTTACCAATACAACATGAAGTATTACTAGCATATAATAACAAATTGGTGTTCTGTTTCAGCCACCTGAACATCTAAAGCAATATTCCAAAATTTAACAAAACAGATTGAATTCTGCATGAAAAAATAGACATCCTTGACAATAAATGATGAATCAGAAAACCAGATTTTAATCCAAAACAAGTTAGAAACCTTGCTTTATAGGAAAAAGATTTTGGTTAAACTGAGAGAAAAATCTCACGATATTTATAAGATAATTTTGCTAATGGACTCAATTCATTGGAAAAAAGAATACATTTTTTCCTTGCAACAGGTTTTACAGAATACTAGAATTGGAAGGAACCTTGCAAGTCTTCTAGTCCAACCCCCTGTTCAAGCAGGAGACCCATTCCAGACAAGAGAGACACCAAGGAAATATTCTAAATGTAGGAAATGTTCTTGTTTGGATTTGACAGAGGAATGGACCAGAATTTTGAATTGATTACTTCTAGTATCTATATGATAGGATTGATTTATTTGTGTTTGTTTATTTATGGACAATCTATATGGCTACCCATCTTGAACAAGCAACTGGGCAATTGGGCAATAAATACTGTATATAAAACATAAAACATGTTATAAGAAATTAATTTTAAACTGTGCAAAATAGGATTAAAAATAATCATCAAACTAAAACTCAAGATGCCTCAAAGCAATTTAGATACTAGCAAGTAAATCAGATTCCACACATGTCCAGGCCCTAACACCTGAGAAAAGAGCCAGATTTTCATAGCCTTCTAGACGGCTAGTAGGGTCAGGGCTATTCAAAGGGCAAGGCTGTTCCAAAGGGCAGACATTATTACAGAAAAGACGTGTCTCCTAGAATATGCATAATGTCATCATTTCAGAGAGGTAAGTATCTGGAGGATTCCTATCCTGCTAGACTGAGTAGAATGCATTGAAAGCATTGGATATCCCTGCTTGCCCTTTACTCCCTCACCCTGGACTATGCCTTCCTTTCCACAGTCAAAGAGCCCCATCCCAACTGCACTAACAGAGCCCATTAACAGGTGGGATACAGCTGGTGCACACACATACACATAAGCAATCTGAGAGTGTTTTCATAGCATTCTGCACCCATAAGCTTGGGATACCTGCCAACTTCTTATTCCACACTCAAACATCCTCCCCCACACACCATCTCCAGGTGCTGAATGCTATGCTTAAAAATTAAGTAAAGGCCACAGATTAACCACTCCTATACTAGACAAAGATTTTTTCCCTCATTCAAATCTCCTGAAACAATTTTGAGCTGCAGGTGCACCTGATTGAACTTTTTGCATGTAAAGTTATGGACACAAGCTTTCTACACAATACATTGTGGTATCCTGAGATGCACTTCAGCATTGCTTGTGACAGGAAATGTAAGCCAACCCTGGAAAGGAGCCCCTGAGTCAGATATAATCAGATTAGTGTACAGAGAAAAATAAAGTAATATAATGAAGCACCACTTCATCTGCATGTATAAGGTATTGCCTTGAATGTTTCAAAGAAAATATATTGCAAACTATAAGCTAGAAAATGAAGGAGAAAGGTTCTAATACTTATGTGCTGTTTTCCTATTTACAGAGAAAATTTAAATTGGGAAAAATTCAACATTTTGAACTTGTTTATGTAGAGTGTACATTTGTACATTCTGTTTCTTATTCCATTCATTCTCAGCTATTAACAGGTATATGTCACATCTCTCTGGAATAAAGTCAGTTCTTTTGAGCTACAAGATCAATACACAAGGCCTGCATTCAAGATACAAACCATCAGACAAGTTTTGGGCACTGCAGCAGTGCCTATTTAAATGGGAGAGCACTCTTTTCTATTTACCTTGCCTTTCCCTGATTCTAAATTGGTTGCTTACAGCTTCGGGGAGCTGTCCATGCCACAGCACCTGGTAACTTTGCTGGGCTCTTTCCTGCCCAGGGGAAAAAAGTATGGGGTTAGATGACAATACCTTGGACCCCAATGCAAAGGTCCTGCATTGCAACAGTTCAACTGACCAATAGGTCCCCTAGCCTAACTGAACAGCTGCCAGTATGGTCACTCGTTTGGTTTGTTATTTATATGTCCATCTTAATCATTAAGACATCAATTGTTTCATTTGTATATCCTGTGCATTATCTTTTTCCATATCATTCTTGTGGTCTGACACTTTTAAAACCAAATCAGGCTTAGTCTTGACCAGTAAAACTTGTTCTTCCATATAATCTTTTAAACACAGGCTAGCTATAATAGATTTTCTCCCTGGCAATCTATCCCTAATTAGTTCTTTCAAGTCTCCCAACAGAGCACTTACCACCACTGTAACTGAGTCCATCCACTTTGTTGCTAGCTATCCTCCTCTTTCCTTTCACCTTTTCTAGCACTAGAGTCTTTTTCCAAAAGTTGTGCCTTCACATAATGTATCTGAAGTAGAATAATTTGAGCCTAGACATTTGTACCTCTGAGTTGATTTGTTCAATGATCCATGGGTTCATTTTCCTGACTGTCCATGGTATTCTCAGAAGTCATTTCCAACACCAATGTTGGAAAGGTGTCAATATTCTTCCTACACTTTTTTTGAAGTCCAAGTACCAGTATTAAGGTAATTTTTTCTATTATTCTTATATTGTCCAAGGTTAACTTCAAAAGGTGTGGAAAATTTGTTACACTTTGTTACCTATTACTTTGGATGAAATCAGATGACTAGAGTGACCTGAAACAGGCAATGGATGCAGGACAGGGGACTGGAAAAGAAACAGCAAATTTCAAAAGGCAGAGCTTTCTCCTGACTCAGTGATGAGCAGAAAGCATTTCAACTCAGCACCCTTCCTGCTTGCCTTGCCTTCAATAGAACAAGGCTTTTTTTTTATGTAGCCTATGAGGAATTCTCTCTCAGGGACAAAGGGATTGACTGACAGAACTGATTCCTGTGTGTTGGGTTTCTTTTTTACATATAATTTTCCTTTCTGATCAGCCCCCTCACAATTTTCCTCAAATTAATACTTAGCAGATGTTTAGGACTTGGGTTGTTGGGAGTCCAAAACATCTGGAGGACAGAGGTAAAAGAGAAAAAATATTTTAACCTACACTGCTTTCTGCTTATCTTTCAATTTGTAAGTTATCACTCAAGCAAAAAAAAAGGATGGCACTATTGTAGCTCAAAATGATTACTGCCTTTTTTGCCACTTCAGGATTCTATCCCCTCATTCTTTCCTTGTGTAGATATAGATCCTCAGCTTTCAGTAGGGCAAAAGGCAAGTAAGGGCAGTGCATCTGTGGAAGGTACTACTTGCAGCACTTGAAGGACACCCAAGTGTGATTTTGCAACACACTCTGTGGCAGGGTGATGCCCCTTATTTCACCTCTCCCTTGTACACATTTATTTTCAAGTGTAGGTCTGAGACTCTACAGATCAATGCAAACAAACAAGCTTTCACATTTCCCATCTTAGAGACAAGATTCTACTAATGGGTGTTTGGCTGGAGCTTAAAATTAAGAAAATAGCTCTTATTATTCCTACTCCTTAGGCATCGCCCTATCTTGAAAAAGGACCATTAAACCTATGATGAAAAAAAATAATGAAACATGGTATTTTCATGAATGTTCTGGTTAATGGGTGCAGGTAGAGTCAGCTTTAAGCTAAGGCTGAATAGGTACTAGCCTAGGGCACCAAAGTTTAGGAGTGCCAGCACTATGCCTCCTGGAGTAAGCCCCCATTCCTCATGTTTCAATCATATCTTTCCAAACTAGTTTTGATTTGAAAGGAAAGGCTGCTGAGGACTACTACACACAACTATGTGTAACATCTTATTTGGCCCTAAGCCAATTAAGCCTGTGTTTGGGTGGTGGATCACTACACAGCTGTGCATCAAAAAAACCCCCATCAATGTGTTTTTTAATCCCTGCAAAATGTTGTCTTACATTTGTAAAGTTTTCATGCTTAAGCCAAAATGGATTTTTGTTTGTTTTTTTCCCTTGCCAAGTTCTATTTCTGGAGATTAACTGCTGGCGCATTCTGCCTCTTCAGTCTTCTCATCCATTGTAAATTGTAAAAGCAGGCAGAAGAACAAAAGACCAATGTTTTGGCAATGTTAGGAAAGAACTACTTTTTTTCCCCTACTGCTTCAGCTTGCCTTGTGACCAGATAAATAAGATCATCATAAAATAGATAAGAGGGTAGGTAGGTAATACATGAACCACTCATGGCCTCCAAAACCCATTTTATACTCTCAGAACAAAGCAGTAAGGGATGGGATGAGGGGGGTTCATTTTATAAGAGGAAAAGATGCTAAATAGGTGCATTAAGACTTGATGAGGCTTTACCTATTTTGTATCAGGAGACTACATCAATCCCCAAGGGGATGCAGCACTATATCAACAAATGTATCACATATACTCATATGCAGCTTTGTACTTGGGCCATCAGGAGTCCTGCTTTTATGGAAAAAACATACTCACACACGTACTGCCTCAGTAATAAGCAGCTATTGAGGTTTACCAAAAAAAGCATGCCAATATCACAAGGTACAAATAATTGGTATGATCCTGTCTCTCTCAACTATTTGCTGAATATGTGGAAGCAGCAGGATTGTGCTTTTCATGATAAATGAGGGAGTAAGGAGAATGAGACTGGACCATAGCAGATAATCTAAAACAATTTCTCTTCAGTAAAATTCAAAATATGCATTTTCTTATTATACGCAGATTGGAACAGAAGAAAAAGTCTCAAATATTGGCCACAGTACTTTACTGGTTTCAAAATAGGTTACAGTATTAATTATATTTAAATATCTTAAATAAATAAATAACCTACAAAAATACATATTTAATTTTTCTGAGATGAGCATTATGTGGCAAATGAATTTTTTTGACATCAGACAATCCCATCCCTTAACCTGCACTGATTTTGTCAGCTATAACTTAATGGCTAAACAATAAAGGAGCCTGGCCTTCTCAGAGTCATGCTTGTTTCTAGGTGCAGTGAATTGTCTTATTTATTTTTCAGTCTGGACAAACATTCAGTTCAACATCTTCACCAATCATCTACACCATGAAGCCAATGTGCACGATTTTTTTCTAAATGAAGTTATTTTTTAACAAAGACATTTCAACTTCTCCAAATTTTTCTAAAGTCACAACAACAGCTTGGTTGAGGGATGAAAGACCTCTCTAAGAGCTATAAAATAAATACAGATTGCTGGATTAGTTGAGTCCTTGCTTTAACCCAGCTAGACTTCATATTTAAGTTTTCTTCAAATGAAGGAATGAATTTGTTTAAATCCACAAAATAAAAATTTGTTCAGAATATCTGAAATCTGTATTAGACAGTCTATATTTTGATTTCTCAAAAATTGATTGAATGGCTTGTGGCTCATAAGCCCTCCAGAGTCACCTTATAGGGGAGATGGGTGGCAGAGAAATTTAATAAATAAAATAAAATAAAATAAAATAAAATAAAATAAACAACAGCTAAAGTGGATTGAGTTCAGCACACTGTCCATCAATTAATTTCTGGTCGCAGCAAGGGGTCTTGGAGCCTCCTTCCCCTCCATTGCCCAAACAATAAAAAAAAAAAACTAACTTCTCATGGGAACACTGTAGCTGTGCCAATTTGCCTCTATAAATAGCTGTCACTCTCATGTAGCAATTGCCCAGAATTATTTAATGGTGCAAATATCAAAGTATTGGGCCTGCTTGTGTGTAGGTGTGTGCATGCATGTATGCAGAGAGGTGGGGCAGATAAAAGAGGAATACTGTGAAATGCAATGTGGCAATGGCAGGCTCTAACCTCTCCACCTAGACACCATCACAGTAATATGGGGATAACCTATCATTGATAGCAGGCTAATCTGTTTCATCTGAGATTTCTATGTGGGTGGATTATTATCATGTTAATTGGAGTTTAAATGAATTGGAACACAAGAAGAATCTCACATGGTGGCCTTCCCCAGACTACTGCCATCCTCCTACCAGTATCTAGTATGGCTAGGGTATAACAGTGTCAACACACTTGCAAGACATCAATTTGAAGGAGGCTGATAGAAGTTTCCCCAAAACAGGAGTTCAGTTGTACTTTGGACATCAAGGTCCAAAAATCAGAGTTGACAGTCTTCAGTGATATGATTCACCACAAGACACAGCTGAGAAGCCTCTGAAGTCCATCACTTCTTAAAACCTGGGCTGAGTAAACATATGCCACACCTTGATGGCGTGAACTGAAGAAGGTATTATCTCATAAGCAAACAAGGGTGGCTTGATTAGCTGTAATTTGCTTCTTGGCAGCAACACAGGGGCAAAACCAATGGAAGAGAGGAGGGGGGAGAAGATACAAGCAATACACAATCCTCTTAGGATTTGGAGGTTAGGGAAAATTTGTATATTTATCAAAAGATACAGTACACAGCCTAAGGCAACTTGGAAAAAATGCATGCATCTGCATGTTAAATGCCAAGTTATTAATGGGACTGAATAAATAGATATCAAAACTGAACCAGAAATAGGCTAGGGGTTAGAAATTCAAATATCTTGTAGGAACTAGTCTGAAAAAATAGTGGGAAGAACAGATTTAGCTGAACTAACTTTCCTCTGGCATCCCTCACCAATGATAAAAGCTGAGGGAGATACGTGAAACAAATAGTAGAGCAACTAGGAAGACGACTTCTTCAAAACCCTAACCTAGTTGTTTTAAGGAGGGGGGGAACTTAATTTAGATTCTGATTGGAAACTGTTTCCAATACATTTAAATTATATTCAGTTTTACTTAATCAGTGTTATCTATGGAGTTTCTCAGTTATCAAGGTCATGGGTTGGTGTTTTTGTTTTGTTTTTTTTTTTGAAAAAAGCACCTTTGGGATATTAATCAGTGTTACTCACTTTTAGCAATTTTAACTAATGTGTGGACTTCAATTTCCAGAATTCCCCAGCAAGAAGAATTCTGGGAGTTGGTCCACACATCATAAAGTTGTTACCAAATACAACGAAGTAAGATGGGCGGCTAATATATTTTATAAATAAATAAAGTTGTATAGGTTGAGAACCACTGACTTACTATAAATCAAACAATGGAGAAAGAGAGTCTTCCACAGAGCACCAGTCACATTTATTTTTTAGACCGTTACTGGCCAGATATGTGGTGATCTTCTCTTTTATATGCATGCTATTGATATCCCCAGGAACTGACTCAAACAATATGTTACATTAACTAGTTGACATGGGAATTCCCTTTCTGTTTTTATTTTTTGTTCAAAGGGCGACTTCTACATCAACGGTATTTTCATCTTCTTTCTCATTCTCAGAAGCAATTTCAGAAAACCTTGTAATGATTCCCATGTTGCCTTTCTATGAACTCATGCTAAGATGACCTGTGTCTTCTCCTGACCTATTACTAATCAATACAATGTACTTATCCCCATTCTTTTTTCATCTCACAGTTGCTTTGGGAATGAATAGCCAATCAAAAATCTGCTTACACAAAGTCACGTGGAGCTCAAGTGAAGTGCTATGATTTGAGAACCGAATTGGTTCAGCAACCCAAGGATTTTGCTAGCAAAGCCAGGAGCCAATGATTTGAAACAAAAATCTTTTTTCCCATATTTAACAACCTACTTTCCAACTTTAAAGAACATTTGAAAAATGTGCATTAGATAACAAAAAGTACCTTCAAACTGCACTGAGGAGAGAAAGTGTGCATAAATATACATATTAATATTGGGGAAATGCATGCATTAGGAAGTTATACAAAATGCATTAGATTACATATTTTTTTGAACTGAGAAATTGAATAAAATGAATTTTACAGATTTTCCCATTGCTACCTGTCAGTATTTCCCTTTGCCAAGTATGCTGCTGCTACCAACAAACTGATTATGGGATCCATAGACATAAAATTGGATTTGAACTGCTCACTTAAGAAAAAATGCCTTACTGCATTAATACTCCCCATTCATCCTTTACAATGTTAAATTGAAAAGGACTCAAAGAATTCCCAAGAGTCAATACTTTTTTTTAGGCCAATCTTTTTTAATATTTTCAGGCTTTCAGATTCATTAAATCCTTCATCAGGCTATATAGTTACAGTAAAATCAGATTAAAAGAAATGATTATGGTAATTGTGTCTGATGTGACACAATTTGTACTCCAGAGTGGAGTGAGACCCTTTCCTCAACTTGCACTTAAGTACAACACAAACATCCCCTTGACAACCTCAATGTCCCCCCTCATGACATTGGCTCATCTAATCTCCAACCCATACCTGGGGGAGCCTTGAGCTGTTCATACAGGCATTCTCGACTTATGACCACAATTGATGCCAAACTTTCTATAGCTAAGTGAGACAGTTGTTAAGTGCATTTTGACCCATTTGACCACCTTTCTTCCCTTGCTAAGAGAATCACTGCAGTTGTTCAGTTAATAAAACAGTTGTAAATTGAATTTAGCTTCCCCATTGATTTTGCTTGTCAGAAGGTTGCAAAAGGTGATCACGTGATCCTGGGATACTACAACTGTCATAAATATGAACCAGATGTCAAGCATGAGAATTTTGATCATGTGACCATGGAGATGCTGTAATGATTGTATTTGTGCATTTGTGAAAAATGTTCATAAATCACTTTTTTCAGTGCTGTTGCAACTTTGAATGGTCACTAAATGAATGGTTGTAGGTTAAGAATTACCTGTACTGTTTTTAAAGTAGTGTTGTTTCCCCTTATCTCTTCTTAGTTTCTGCTATGAATACACTTCTATTAGTGATGATCACTTGGTATTGCAATCAGCCTGTACCTACTGGCCGATTTAGACTTGTATATCTTTTGCCAATTTGGCCCCTGGACACTGATTTGAGGGTTATTTTGCTTTAGGCAATAGTAGAATCCAATTCTCTTTCAGACTTGGTTGTCTTGCTATGGTCGCTGGGTCTCTGAGTTAATTTCTGGCTCAGAGATTTGGCTTTGAATTAGCCCCCAAAGCAATCAAATAATAATGCTGGAAGGAGTGGGACAAGAGGGTGGGCTTCACTGTGAAGTGGAAGAGATGTCTCCTCTGTTGTTTCACACTACAGTGCCCAGTCCTCATATTTCTGTCAGCTGATGTTCAGGCTTCTTTTCTTCTGGTTCAGCTCTTCTCAAGTATGAATTTAGTGCTCTTCTGAAGTAGCTGATATCAACTAACCACTGGATTCTTGTTACATGAACTCACTGAGATAACAAAGCTCAACAGATTTTATAGACTTTGAGGCTATATTGGATAGTGTCAGAATAAGAAGAAAAACATTACTTTAGCATCAGTACTGCTAAGGATGACATACAGGTAAGCTGTCTCAAGTTGGGGAGAAAATGAAAGCAAGATCTTGGTGACCTAGGGGAAAAAAAAATGCCTGGAGATGTTTATACAAGGGTGAGTACAAGTGGGGATATAGCCTGTGTCAGGGCTGTGCTATTACAGGTTGTAGGTGGGCGTGATTATAATTCAATAGTCTGATGTTCAAAAAAATACAAATCCCTGTATATTGAAGGCAAGCATATTGAGGCAAAGCTGGGCTTCAGGTGAGTATATTTACTATACGTGCTAAATTTCTGTATAGATACTCATTATGGGTATTTGCATAAAGGAGAATTCAGACAAACAGACCTGACCTATTTTTCAAACATATACTATAGATTCTGATTTAACTTTTTTCAATAGGAAGTAGTCACCTCATTTAATATCTCTTCTTCGCAAAACAAAAGGCCCAGACAAGAAGTCACTAATAAATCCACCTTGTTCTAATAAACAGTGTACATTGCTGACAATTCTGATCCACTACAAGCTACTTGATCAATGCAACCATTCAAACTGTCCAATTGATTTCCCTTATTAACTGTCTTCTCTAAGTCCACAGATTGGCTGGGGTGGGATGTGTGTGTGTTGTGTGTGTGTGTGTGTGTGTGTGTGTGTGTGTGTGTGTGTATGCAGTAATCCCTGTTCTAATATTCATTATGCTGGTTGCAAATAATGGTTGAAGGATGTCTTGCATGCACATAGGACCCACACATGTGTATATTACCACATACGTGTTTCTAAAATTAGGCCTTCTCCTGAGATAATTTTATTATTGTTTTTACTGTTTATAAAGAAGCTTCAATAGAGATGATACCTCACAGTTTCCACCCTGATAGGCTTACAATCTAAAATAATTGCTATAAGTAGGAGAGGAGGGAAGAGGAGGGGAGGGAAGGAGAAGGGAGAGGAGAGGAGAGGAAGTCAACAAACCTTGAGTCTATGTCCACTATGTTCATGCATAGTTATGATATCATAGGTCTGGCTGGATACAGATCGAGTTGGTATATAACATGTCCATTGGCTAAATTTTATTAGTTTATAATTAAAACTGTCGTGGGAGCCTAGCTATTACCACAGTTTGTTATATAAGCAGGATATCACTTTAAACTACAATACAAGGGTTTTTTTTTTGTACACTGCAGTAATCACAGCAACTATCTTTTTTTCTAAACCTGTGTTTAAAAAGTTGTGTGAGTTGGTACACAAAATCCCTTCATCTTCATGCAAATAATTTCTGGGGAATGAATAAGTTTATCAGTACTGATTATTTTAAAAAGTACTTTTTTATTTTCAGTTTTTAAAGTAAAATCCTGCTCTATCCCAGCCACAAGAGGGAGTTGTGACACAGATTTATGCACAAATTAGCTACTCATCCAGGCTGTTATGAAAATTAAGCAGGAAAAGATCAACAAAGCAGTTGGCCAAACTTAGAAGACATTATTATTATCTGTACACAACAATGTGAAGTCACAGCTGTCAGTTCTTTAGCTGGTGTTACCCTTCATGGGCATCAAGTTCTTCCTAAAAGCCTAGGATGTCATAATGTATCAGCGTAGTACAGTATATTGTATGTGCAGATCCAAGCAGTGTGTCCTTTGCAATAGACAGATGGACATTTTATCAATGCACAGATTTTCTAAGCACTAGCCAAGTTTTTTTCTTATTATTATTGTTATCAGACTGTCGTTTCTAGAAATATGACTTGATTAATTAGTTACAGTAATATTAATCAGTCATGTCCTTAAAGACAAGCAGTTTATTATGGCATAAACTTTCGTAAGCAAATCCTTGAAAGCTGATACATCATAAATTGTTAGGCTTCTAAAGTACTAGTTTCTTGGTTATTATGTTATTGTTATTATTCATTTTTCTATTAAAACCCATGCAAAGCTGATTTAAAAAGTTAATATCCAAATAACTAGTCATGCACATACATGCACACACACTTAGACATGGAAGGGGGGGGGCACTGCAAGGATTTTTTTGCCTTTATTACAAATGTACAATATATGCAATATAAAATACATAAAAAACAGGAGTAATCCCAGAAGATTTTTAAAAGCAGGAGCCAGGTTTTAAAGCTGGAAAAAAAACCCACAGTTCAGTACTATGTATCAGCCAGTACACATGATCACATAAAACAAATCATCCAAAGACACCAGTAGCAATATTTTAATGGCTTTAGTTGTCATGCTTTCACTGTTTCAATTTGTCTTTACTTCTTTCACTCTTTATAAGGACATGGAATAAACCATACTAAACTGTGATAACACAAAAAAAGATCCTTATGTTCTTATCTGTGTACTATTAAAAATCTTGTTGTCATGATCTTTAACTGGGTGGCAATTTTTGAATGAAGGTACTTCAAATGGGCTAATGTAGAGTCCAAAATCCAGGATCCATGACTCTTGAGAAAATGAAATTTGGGGAAGTTGTGGCTGTTTCAGACTGTTGTCGTGGTTACATGATCTTCATTTTCAACATGTCATAACAGTTTTCCAGCCAGTCTCATAATTCCTCACTCTATCCTCATCCAGCAGCAAGAATTGGCTCATTAAGTAGCTATTAATACAAGCAATAACTTTAAGGTACATGAAGAAAGGCCTGGATATTTTTATTGCTTTATGAGCCCCTTCTCTGGCACACACACATAAATGTATCTTTATTCCATCTTTGTTCAGGAACTTAAGGCACATACATATTGCTCTATCTTCTTATTTTTTTCCACAATTCTGTGAGATAGGTTGGGCTGAAAGTCATCAAGTGTGCTGCTGTGGTTGCAGATGGAGTCCAAACAAGAAACAAACATCTCAAATGAAAAAGGTACAAAGGGATTGGCACAAACTGAAGGGACAACAAAGTCACCTTGAACTAAATGACTCACATATACAAGCTAGGTCAGCTGATATAAAATGCCACACTAAAAATGTCTACATAGACAAATTTGGTATTTATTTATTTCAAAAATTGACAAGCACAATGTCTCTGCCTCCCAAAATAAGGTCACTGGAAATCAAGATACTATGCAAATTACAAATCTGAGTTTGGGCTTGTGTAAGATTGACCCACATGCCAATTGAGATATCATCATGGGATAGGGTGGAGCCAGGATTGCCTAACTATGACCCAGATCACTACATGGCGTCAACCTACTTTGTAAATGGGGGATCCTGCGTCTCTTTTTTAAGATTGCTGCCTTTATAGTGCCAAGGTAGATAGTATTTTTATTTGGTATGTATTTATACTTAATACTGTTCCACCAGGTCAGTTAGGGTGGGCATGCTCCCTATCCCTTACTTTATGTTGCTATCTAGTTAGGCCTAGGCAGCATGTCTCTTCTTTCCTATCCTCAAAGCCTTGAAAAACTGGCTTCTGGCTCTTCCCATAAGCATTGTGTCAGGGCATGGTTGGGCTCCAGTAAAGCTGTTTGTTGCTTTTGGGGAGAAGAGTACTGAGAGTTTGGAAACTAATATTTTTTTTTTTTTGCTGGTAATATTTATTCATTTACTTACTTATTGCTGTTTTTAAGCTATCCAGAATTACAGTGCTTAATGGGTACACTATATTACTCTAATTGAATAAAAAGATCCTATATGTTTTTAAAATAGATATGCTAAATAAATAACAGTAAAAATCACAACATAGTGTACAACTGCACTACTATAATTTAAACTGATGTCAAAAATCATTCCAACTTCATAAAGATTGTGAATGAAGAAGAATTTTAAAGACCTTTCCAAATCTTAGGAAATGTGCATTCCAAATGTACTTTGAAAACATGAGGCAACCATTCTGACATGTAGAAATCCTGATTACAGAATAGAACTAAGCATATAGGAACATAATTTACAAATGTACAGTTCAAGTAAGTGATCTTTCTGTATGCCCCATTCAGAAAGTTGGCATCAGCAAACAGTAAGTCTTGGCAAGACTTCCAAAGACCCAGCCAACACAAAGATTGGCAGGCGGAAGAAAGAGAAATAAATTGGGAAAGGTGAAGGGCCACACAAATTGCTCTAGTCTGGATCTCAAAGAAACGCAGAAAGCACAGTCAGGAAGGACTGCTAACAAATTACTAATAGTCCAAACAAGATACAAGAGACAGGAATTAACTACTTGACTGTGTCAGTGATAAGAAATGGTTGAATTCTTTATATGTGCAGTAGATAAAAGTGGCAAATTTCTTATGGCTTTACAGTGTCTCTCATTAATAAAAAAACTCCAAATTTCACACTGGCAGCAGACATTCTTAAGAAATAAAAGAAATGGGACAAGAAAAAAAGGTGATGAAGATGAAATACAATGTTAGAGGCTAATCCAGCAGCACCAATGACTAATAGTTTGCCTTAACAGTGCTGAATGAGTAGAATGCCTCACACACACAAAAAAAAATGATTCAAATGGGCCAATCAGATTATTTACTGGCAAATTACAAAAAAAAAAAATTGAAAGGGATCAACCTTGCTCAATAATTTTCTACAAAAACAAAAGAGAAGACAATGAACAAAAACTAGAACAAACTGACACATGCAAAGATTTAAAAAAAAGAAAGTGACATTACACGAATCTCAGAAATTCTGCAAACACCCCCCCCCCTTCAACAACCACTGACTTGTCTAGTGAAGAACAGCAGAAAAAAAGAAATAACCAAAAAGAAGTAAAATGCATGTAATATAGGGAACCTCTGAAGCTACTTGGTTACCATTAATTTCATACCTGGAGACGTCTTAATGAACAATTTAGCAATAAAAGCAATATATAGGTCCTGAATAGAAGTAAATGCCTGGAGCATTTCAATTTTTGACACCATATATCTTCCAGAGTCCTAAGATCTAGTAATGGGAATTAAGAGAAATAAAGAGATAGACTGAAACAAAAAGCTGTCTAGAATTTAAATTTTGCTAAGAACATTGTTTGGCTTGAAAATAAATGGATAAGAGCTATATGAAAAAAAATCCTTACTACCTGTGTCCTTTTTATATTTCCATTCTAATGTCCAAATGTTTGAATGTCAGCAGTTTAAACATTTCATATATCCGGAGATAGTCACTGATGGGGGATTATTTTTAAAACTTTGCAAAGACTAGAGTCAAAAAGCCAACTGCAGTGGCCATTGTCAGGAGTTTCTAAATCAAATGAAGGCCAGTGAAAATAAAAGACAGCCAATACAGTATCACAAGCATCAGAAAATGACTAAGGAACCTAGATAGATCTAATCAAAACACGCTGATAAGTTAAAGAACAAAAAGGCGTACCTTGAAAAGAAAAATGTACAATGAAGTGGTCACGTTTGGTTTCTTTGAATGAATCATGAAATGTGGACTAATAAACGTGTAACCCAAATTAAGAATGTTGTCAGGAGAACATATGAGAAGAGTCCCTAATGACCTTAGGTCAAAAGAAATTTGCACTGAAGGAACATCCTTATTAAAGTTAAGTGAAATACATTAATATTAAAAACCCCAAGCAGAAATAATAGAATATCATAGAATAACATAATGAAAAATGGGACCCGGATTAAATATAAAGAAAATAATGCTAATGACAACAGATACAGCAATGAGCCTTATGCTTGAAAATAAAAATATCAAAGTGGTAGGTAGCTTTTGCTTTTTAGGTTCTACTATCAATAATAAAGGAACTAGAAAAAAAATACACTGCAGACTAGCACTTAGTAGCGTAGCCATGAAATTATTGGAAGCGATATTTAGATGCAGAGTAATTTCTATAGCTTACAAGTATTAGAATCATACAGGCAGTAGTTTCTCCTGTGACATTCTGCTGAAGTGACAGTTGGACTTTTGAGGGAAACTGAAAAAAATGAGGAAGAGGAAAAGAGGCAGAATTAGAAACAGAAGCAGAAACAGAAGCAAGGTTGATGGACTAATGGCAATGGGTATACACTGGGGGACTTGTGGCACCAAATTGGGAACAAATTAATTCTGGAGAAGGTCTATCTGTGTTATCACTATCATCATTTAACACTGACCTGATGGTACATAATCAGTCAGTCAGTAAGTAAGTCAATCAATCAATCAATCAATCAATTCTACTTAATATATTTTATATAATATTTATGGTATTGCCTTGCTTCAGGTTTCACTACAATTGCAATAGAAATGAGTAACTATAGGATAATTATCAGTTTTCTGCATGTTAACTGTTCTCAGTGGCTCAAAAGCAGAACAAAGTGGCAATCCTTTTTGTCTTTACACTAAGCCTCATGAGCAAACAAAATAGAATCCACAAGCAGTGAGTGGTGTGAGGTCATCTGGATCTCCTCCCTGTTTACAATACTCAAATTGCCCTTAATCACTCTGATGAGCAATTGGGAGCTCAAATGCTGTATGCAGCCACCTCTAAGAACTTTTGTGCTCTCTTCAGTCCCAGACTCAGCTGTTGTTAATTTTCAAAATACAAATAGTAGGACTTCTGCCATATTCTATTTAGGGATTATTTCTGTTGAAACAAACTTTGTTGATTGTTATTTTGTTGTTTTAATGTATACTGCCAACAGTCTCAATATAGGGCAAAAGATGGTCAATTTCTAAATACTATTCAATCAATCATGTAACAATCAAAAATGGTATTAAGACCAGTAAGAAGTTATTATAGAATTATTATTATATACACAAAAATTTGAAACATCAGTTCTTAGTATTGGCCTTCGTACACATCAAGTTCTTCTCAAGAACCTAGGATGTTGTAATGTATCAGCTTGTATATGTTCAGAGCCAAGCAGTGTGGCCATTTTTTTCTCCAATAAAAAATATTTCATTTTTTTAAATCATTCAATTCTGATTTTCAGATTTCAATACTTTGTGATTTTTTTCAATTATTGGTCTTCTACTATCTTCTGGTATTGCCATATCAATTATCCACACTTTTCAGCCACAGTTAAATCTGATGTGTTATGATCGAAGACTTTATCAATTAGTATTTGGAAATCACATGATATTTTAATCTGCTCATTTTGATGACTTTTTCAGTTCTCTGTTTCCACCAGTTTTTCAGTACTGGCACATGATAATTTTTATAGATGTTCCAGTGAATCATTTTGGCAAGTATGTTACATTGTTGTGCATAATTTCTGTAGTTTCTTGGTTGTATTAGTTTGAATAGCTTGCTCTTGAGCAACCAAAATCAAGCCTTCCGTTTGTTTATTTAATGTTCCAGGTTCAAGCCATTGTCAGATTTTATCTCTCATCTCTCTCTCTCTATTTATCTATCTCTCTCTCTCTCTCTCTATCTCCTTTATAATTTTTATAAATAACCCAAGGCAAACATACCTAATACTCCTTCCTCCTCCAATTTTTCCCACAACCACCACCCTGTGAGATGGTTGGGCCGGGAGAGAGTGACTGGCCCAAAATAACTTGGCTGATTTTCGTGACTAAGGTGAGACTAGAACACAGTCTCCTGATTTCTAGGCCAGTACTTTAACCACCACCCCAAATCCCTCAATCTTTTGTAGAAATTGACTGTAATGGGTTTTCTTGCAAGCATTCTGTTCTTGTTTTTATTACATTATTTCAGTTATTCATATTTTGTTTTCTGCACATTCAGTAAGTTCAAATTTTAAGTTACAGCAATGCTTGTCATAGCTGTCTTTTTCTTAATCAGTCAATGCATGATTTTCTTTGACAGTATGTTTGACTTGAAGCAAACCTCTGCCTCATTTCTATGGAGTAGGTATAATCTATCAATATGCCCTATGGAAATTACATCAAGTCTGGATGAAGATCCCTACAGATACATGGGCATTCTTGAAGCTGAACATATTAAGTACACTGAAGTCAAGAAGAAGGTTAGAAAAGAATACATCATGACCATGAAGATCTCAGAGCGCAAACTCAGTAGAGAAAATACCATCAGGACATTAACACCCAGGCAATTCTAGTCACTGAATACACAGTTGGAATAGTGAAATGGATTCAAGTAGAATTAAAAATCCTGGATTGGAAGATGAGAAAAATAATGACAATGAATCATGTCTTTCATCCATGCAGAGATGTTGACAAATTCTATTTGCCAAGGATCATAGGAGGGCATAGAATATTGCAAGTACACTGGACAGTTGAAGAAGGAAAAAGGGTATTGGAGCTTAGTACACTATAAAGATTTACTGATTACCAGACAGAACAGTGATCTTCAAGAAAGACCAAATGAAGCATAGGAAAGAGACATGGCAAGGCAAAGTATTACATGACAAATAAAAAAAAAACTAACAAACAATGCAGATGGCTGACAATGGCTAAGAGCTGGAGAAAAAAAAAAGACAGAGGGACTAATTCTGGCTACACAAGACCAAGCCCTAAGAACAAGTGTGTACAAAGCCAGAACTGAGAAGATAGCAAAAGTCAGCAAATACCGCTTCTGCAAAGAAGCTGAAGAAACAGTGGACCATTTAGCTGCTGCAAGAAGATCACACAAACTGACTACAAACAACAGCATGACAAGCAGAAACAATGGTAAATTAAAAGAAACAATGGTGAAGTGGAGCATCTGCAAGAAATACTATTTGCCTGCTAGCAAGAAGCTCCATATCAGACACTGATATATTCCACAAACAATCCTTAGCCTATAAAGACTACACATTTGTTGCCTATAAAAGGAGGTGCAAAGTTGACTCAGGTCAGCCCAAATGTTTCCTTTACAGCTGAAACTATTGCAGTGGTACTTTTTTTGTAACAAATGCAATCTTGGCTTACCTTGGGTTTCCTCCAATAGCTCCCCTGTCAATTTTCCCACTTCAGCTACAGCTTGCCAGCATAAACCTTTGTTAGCAGCAAACACCAGGCTATAGTAATGGGCATCAAGTTTGATACTCTGACGTACTTCCTGAATTTCATCAAACTCCTTCCACCCCAGCAAATCTCTTAGATACAGGCGACCAAGCTTCTGCTGAAAAAAACACCAAGCAAGAAAAGCTGTTAATATGTGGCACTGCTTCATATTATGGAAGAATTTAAAAAAATCATAGACCAATATGCAGGATCAAATTTGCCCAGCGTTCTATCCCAAAAAGAAGCCAACTAGTTTGCTCTGAGAAGCTTACAAATGCAACAGCTCCTATGTGGCTATTTCCACTCTGATGACTTATAGCACCTTCCATTTCAATCAGTCCTTGTTGTACCAATATATTAGCAATGAAAACAGCTTTTATATCATCAAACCAATGATGTTATAAAATGTGAAAAATCATTATATGGGAATGTCCTATAGCTATCATGAGTAATAGCTACTGATGCTGCATTATTCTAACTTATTTTTTTATAGCTATGGCTTGTTTGTGAAGAGACAATATTGTAATAGGGTCCCTCATCCAGCACAAAATTAAGCAGGCTTAAATCTAGTTGAGTTCAGATATTGCCTTAAACCAATCATGGTTTGCTAACTAGCCCATATAACCTTAGCTCAGGGACTAGAGATGCTGTTGAAATGTAAGAACATAAATTTCAGGTTTCAAAATGGTATTAGGAAAAGCATTCTTAAAACTCAACTTTCCTGTGACTCTGCAGAGCTTTTTTTTTTTTTTTTTTTAATTAAACCCTGGAGAAGTGGTTGTTATTGGTGGCATGAATGGTAGTGATATGTGCTTGGGTTCCTTTAGTCAGTGGGTGATGAGTTTTATTAAAATAGTGTATGGAGTCTTGAAGGTGGTTTTGAAATTGAAACATACTCTGTTCAGGAGCTGATGTTTGATGCAGGGCCAATGTAAGATAATATACTGTGACATAGAATAGGAGATTTATAGGTCAGCTTATAGTAAAGAGACAGATCTTTGACTTGAAAAATATCCCATGATGGATGCACTCACTCTGGCACAGCATGAGAAAAGGTCTGTTTGAAAGTCCCCATTTTAAAGATTGGAGTGAAATGGCTGCAGTTATCGCAGCAGGACAACTGGTGGCTGTAAAGTACCAAAGCTTCATCAAGAGAAGATGTATGGTACTGCTGCAATGAAAAGAGTGTTTGCCCCTTATAGTTTGAGCACTGGACTTCTGCATTTACAGTCAAGGTCCCACCTGGTCAGTTTATTTTGGAAGATTATCTATTGACCAGCTACCAGGTTTGCCTATAGGGCTATCTACTGGACTACTTGCTGGACTTTCTGCTGGTCTGCCTGCTGGGTTATCACTGTTGACAGAGGAGGGAAGTCAAGCCTAAGGCGATGACTTGTGAAGTGCCAAAGGGTCAATGATCTCATCCCTCCTATTTAATATCTACATAAAGCCACTAGGTGAGATCATCCATCAACACAGGGTCAGGTATCATTGGTTGTATATCTCAATTCTACTTCAACCAATTGACACTGTCAAGGCTTTGTCTAAGGGCTGGAGGCTATTGTGGTCTTCAAGAAGAGGAATAGGTTTATATTCAATTTGACGTAACTAAGTGATTTGTAGAAGAATTCAGCCTGAAAAAGATTTAAGAGATGTGGAAGTGCATTCTGAATTGTAGATCCTGCATAAATCAGAGAAGTGAACTAGATTAACTTTTAATATTTAAGCTATAAAATTCAACCATAGAGACCTTATAATCCACCATAAATATTGCTTTGCAAAACACAATTGCTGGGATCACACAACACAGTATTTAACAAAGATACTATGGATTAATGCACTTTATAAATAAATAATCAAATTGGAAAATACTGCCAAAATCCTAATTCATTAGTTTGATTCTGCTTAAATTGGACCACTACAGATTATGGACAATAATAATCAGTTTTTAAATATATATATAATATTCACCATCAAAGTCATAATCAAACTGGAATTGCTTAAAAGCAATTTGTCATTTCCCTCCCAATGATGTTGTTGCAGTATAATTATATTTTTATCATTGTGATTTTTGGGGAAAAAAAGCTAAACCAAAACAAAATACAAATGGAAACTTTAGTAAACAAAACACAGGTTTAAATCTCCACTTTGCCATTGAATATGTGAACTTACTTTAAATCAGTCACATTCTTTGTCTCATGCTTTTGCCCAAACATTCTCAAACCTTGCCCAAACATGCTTTTGGACAATGTTTGAGGCTGCACAAGAATGGGGTGTGCTCTCACACAGCCTCCGGACCGCCTGGAAGATACACAAGTGGGCCATGCTCTTATATGACTTTTAGAGCCTCCAAAAGACACATAAGAATGGAGATGTGCTTTTGTGTAGTTTTTGGAGGCTACAGAGCATTCTCCAAAGCCGCTTCAATAACGAAGGCCTTGTACAACCTGGAGCAGCCTCGGGGCCTTTCAACAGAAAGAAACCACCTGAAGGTAAGTGCTATATGGCAGACCCTAGGAAGTAGTGGGCCTTGAGTCCCTTGCTCTCTACTTCAGGCCGATCCTCAGTGCTGCCACTGAGTATCACTACTCAGGGTGGCCGGGGGGGGGGGGCTAGAAAATTGATTCACTTTTGTTCATGTGTGTGTATGGGGGGTGGAGAGAGAAGCCGAGTCAAAGATTTTCTGAATTTCTGACATGCCAAGCCCAAAAGGTTTGTCATCATTGGGTTAGAAAATCAAATGTCAAAACAATCCAAGAATACAGTAATTAATTTCATTGTTCTTAAAGAAAAACAGCTACCATCAAGTTCATCCACTCCCTTTCTCATATATCAGCATATAAAATCCAGTGTGAAAAGCCCCTCTCTGGATTTAAAATGTCAGTATCAGAACACGTTGTAACAGTCAACTGCACAGTCAGAATCTGGCTGAGGCGTCTTAATCAACACATCTCCTAGTACTTTTAAAATCAAAAAACACTGTGCAACAGCATTTTTTTAAAACAATGTTTTCTCGGTCAGAATAAAGTAAAAAAAAAAAAACAGTGAAGAAAAATGAAAATTTTACAAATGCAAGCCTTCAAGATTTCTCCAGGAAGAAGGCAGGAAGGCGTCTGAAGCCTTATTTAAAGGAATGGAACTTGGCAAACTACGATATATTTCACCAAGATTTTCTGGGGCTCTCCCCTCCCCTCTACCATGATCACCTTAAACGTTTACCTCTTATTTTTTACCTGCAACTGAAGAACAGCTTTAACACTCTCCGCAGTCAAATTGGCCATCCTTCCTGGATTGGTTGCTAGGAGACACTGGCTTACGATGCAAAACCCTGGAAGAAAAGGTTCTGTTACAAGGACACACTTGCATACTCTTGCATACTCCCTTCCAGAGCACAGCTCTTATGGCAGCCCAGTCTTAACTTTTGTATCTTACATTAAACTGCCCATCAAAGGGTCCAGTAGAGATAAAAAGTCCACTTTTTCAGTTACACATTTATGAAATACTTAGATACAAATATATGGGAGAGATTTAAAATTTTAGTGACTTACCTAGTGTCCCATGGGCATGATTTATGAGCCCCTCTGTGATACATATGCCACCAGTCACAACTGATAGCTTCAGTTAGGATTTGAATGCCTGGGCCAGATTGCACACGATTTGAGAAACATGCACAGAAGTTGATTTTGTGGCTCTTGTACATAAATGCCACTTCTGTCTTCAACCCTAATATTTCTATTTTGAAGATTAATTGCAGCTATTGAACATTGTAAGAACACTATTCAATGGCTCTTGTTAACTGTTTTTGCAAGATTTAGACATAATTCCTACTGAATTAAACAGAAAATTCTGAGTCATCAAGTGGAAGACTGGGAAGGTCTTGTGCCTGTTATTGGAATGGCTGATCTGGTTCGGTAGCACCTGAGATTGTAGAGAAATGTAGACACCTCAGTGCTCTTATACATTACAAAAAAAAAAATTCTCTCACTAAATAACAAGCAAAACACAACAGCAGATCAGAAAACAATGACGTAATCTAGGGTTTGAGGCCAGAGATTTTATGTTTGTTTTATGTAATGGAATATTCCACAATATTCCAAAATGCAACAATGTGGGCAGCCTACTATTTGGAGTGTGTGATGTATTGGTTGCTACTATGTTTCTGGGTTTAATTCAATGTGCTGGTTGTCACCTTTATAGCCCTTCATGATTTGGAGCTAGGCAGTGGTGGGATTCAAATATATGAACAACCGGTTCTCTGTGCGGATATCGCTTCTGGAAGTCCATTCTGGGCCTGGGCAGCAAAAAATTAGCTACAGTTCTGCCGAAGTGGTGCAAACCAGCTGAATCCCACCACTGGAGCTAGGTTACTTGCAGCACTGCCTCTCCTCAGTTGTATTTACCTGTCCTGAGCCAAAAGGAAAGGAATGCTCTGGGTCCTGCCCATTAGGGAGTATCATCTGGTGGGACCCAGAAGGAGAGCCATTTCTCCTGAGACATTCACACTCTGGAATATCATTCCCCTAGAGTTTAGACTTGCCCCAATCCTGCTGTCTTTCTGCAAAACTTTGAAGATTTGGTTTTGTTTTGTTTTTTTAATCCAAGCCTAGGGCTCTGGGCATGTAATTCCAATCACAGCACTGGAAAATCTTTTATGACTACTTTGTAATTCTAAAAGATGGCAGGAATGGGGCATCTGTGAGGGAGAACCAGCAAACAGGAGAGGCTGTTTAACTTTTCCCTAGCGTATACATTTCCTTTCCTATTATTTTACTCATTCCCCCTCCCTCCCCATATTAGGGAAGACTGAGCAGAGGAGCCAAAATGTGATGACCTGAGGAAGGAGGAAAAGCAGGCACAGGAAAGGTTACATAAGGTCACATGTGATGTGACATCGCCACACAAATGACATGATGTGAAGTTGTCATGACATATGGCATCCTTGTGCCTTATATCTGACATTTATGTTCTTATCCATGCTTTCTTTGCCAATCCTTATGCTGTTTCAAGAATCACAAATTATGAATTAACACTTTAAAAAGTAACTTCACCCTAACTGTGAAATTCAAGGCAGCCTTATAACATCTCTTGGCCTAAACCTTTGTCTGCAATAATGAGATACAATGCTGACCTAATAGGCAGGGGTTAACAAATTATTTTGAGAAGTAGCACCTTATGTTATTATATGCAAATTATACAGATAAAGATATCTTTCTTTTTCTTATATAACTATTTTTTCTAGAACCAGAGCTGATATCATTTGGCATCAACACATCATCAACATTATTTTGCCACCTGCAGTACCACTACAGCTACTTTCGTATGCTAACATCAACATCATCTTCATCTGGCCCTGTAAACTGCAGCTTTTTCTGTTAAGCAGACAGGTCTAAAATCTCCTGGCTAAGCAGGTTTTCAGATTAAGCAAGCTGATTTTCCTCAGTCAGGAGAAACTGGGATCTTGAGCAATGCTGAAGCAGCTCTAAAAGATATGACCAGCAGCATTTCCTAGCTTAGATTTCATGGGCAAATCCAAAGCCCTGAAGCCAAAATTGTCCCATGATAATCACCCAGATCCTACTCTATTGTATACAAGGTCCCAAAGATGCTTTTTCACAAGGCAGCTGACTTTCTTGTTTTTTTGTTTTGAAGACATTTTGCTTCTCATTCAAGAAGCTTCTTCAACTCTGGCTGGATGGTGGGGAATGGAAAGATTTATACTCCTGCAACAGCTGTTCATTTGCATTCTTTTAGTGAGTTGTTAAAGCTACCTATCTGTGTCTTCAGGGTCACCTGAGTAGTGCAAATGGATGTGGAGCCTTCTTGGAACTGTTGAAAAAACTGTGTTGTAGACTGAAGATAGATGATGCCGGATCTCTCCCCCTCTGTTGAGAGAGGGCTGTTCAATTTTGAACAGAGGGAGAGGGATAAGAGTCGCCTCGTGAAAGTCCAGTTGCCTCGTGAAAAATCATCTTTGGGATAACTATGACCTGGATGACTGAGAATCTCCATAGACGTATACAATAAGAGTTGCAGGAAAACAAACTTGGCGTTAACACTTTTTTTATTTAAAAAGTTTTTTATTTATAATACAATTAAAAAAAAGAAAACATTGGACGTGACGTAACATTCCAGTTTAAACATTTCTATCAAGTTATTTCTCCTCTTATATTCAATTCTTTGTCTCTATAGATATATATAAACTTTTTATACAATACTTATTACATTTTCTCTATTTGCTAACCTAAGAATATATAAATTTCCAATTGCTAATTCCAACAGTCCTCCTCGATTCCCACCAATGGTACAATTTATCCCAGATTTCAGAATATTTTGATCCACTTTTATCTTTCAGTTCTATCATAAGCCTGTCCACTTCAGCACAAGGTAGTATTTTATGCAGTATCTCTTCATCTGTGGGAGTTTCTTTGTTCTTCCATTTTTGTGCAAATGCCAGTCTAGCAGCGGTCAAGATGTGCAACATCAAATAGACTATTCCCTTATCGTATTTATCTGTGATTATACCCAATAGAAAGAGTTCAGATTTTAGCTCTATCGCCAACATTAATATTTCTTTCAACCATTTTCTTATTCTATTCCAATAATCACAGGCTTCAGGACATTCCCACCACATGTAGTAATAGCTCCCTATTGCTATTTTACATTTCCAACATATAGGTGAAAGATTTGGGCCCATTTTAGCTAACCTCGTGGGTGGGAAATGCCATCTGTAAAACATCTTATATAGAGATTTTCCTTATAAGAAGTAGCTAAGGTGAGTTTCCTGTTTCTTTCCCACAATTCTTGCCAGATATGCAAATCAATATTAAAGCCGAAATCCCTACTCCACATTAACATAGTTTCCTTAACCTGCTCTTCATATATTGTCTGATCTAGGAGGTAGTGGTATATTTTTGTAATCATTTTATCTTTGGTTCCTAATAATATTTTGTCTAGCTCTGTCGACTCTGTTTTTATACCCCGATCTTTTTTATCTTTCCTATATCTTGATTGCAATTGGAGATAAGCCCACCATTCCAGTTCTATCCCTTCATCCTGAAGATTTTTCCTTGATTTCAATTCTCCTCTCTCGTCTAGTATGTTTTTATACGTTATTACTTTCCCTAGTTGTATGAACATTGGATGTATGTGCATTTCCAATGTTGAAATCCAATTAGGAATTTGCATATTATTTTGTCGCCTAATTTTAACTCACACATCTATTAATGCTCATCTAATATAATGCCTCCGGAAGTACTGGTGAACCTTATATTTCTCATCCCATAATATGGTGTGCCACCCAATCTGTATATCATGGCGTTCCAATATTAATAATCTCCTATTTTTTAATTGTATCCAGTCCCACACCCATATTAATATTGTAGCTTGATAATAGTTTTCCAAATCTGGGAGACCAAATCCGCCCCTCTCTTTTAGAATCTTGCAATAATTTTAATTTAATTCTTGCTTTTTTTCCCTAAACTTGGCATTAATACTTGATGTGACTACAAAATACTGATTGCATTGTGATACCACTTTGCATTCTTTCTTATCTTTATTTGCTTTCTAAATTATTTAATCTATCCAATTGTCAGAGTTTTATTATTTTTTAAAATATACAGCAGTGACCAATCACAGGCAGCTGGACATAATTTTATTCTGCTTTATAAGATTTTTTTTTTCAATGGTACTTATGGTACTTATGCTAAATAAGCTATACTGTATGTCTCTCCATCTTCCCATGCCCTAAAGGAGTGTCTTCATACAAGTTCCACCAAATGATATTTCTCAGTCTAGATTTATCTATACTTATTTACTTCATTCCTGGAGGAACGTTGTCCATGGGGTCGCGATGGGTCGGACACAACTTCGCAATTAACAACAACATTTACTTCATTATGTTGACATGGTGATACAGAATCTTTGATAGCACAGGTATGGGAAAGAATTTCTGGACTATATTTCAATTTTGATGTGGCTTAGGATGAGAAGGATACAACCCCCTGCAATACTTCCAAAAGAAGGACATTGTTTGAATTCCCCTTTTCTGTTTGACTACTCAGTTCTAGGTAAGGGCATCATGCTGCCACTCTATATTTTAATTCAAAAGTGATTCTCCTGATTAGTGAGTTATATCCAGGACAGTGTGTGTCATGTGTGTGTGTGCATTTGTGTATTTCTTCCATGGATTACCTTTCATTGTCAAAGTCAAAAACTTGAATAACTGAGGTTAAGTGAACCATGGGTTAATATATTCTGCAATTGCATTTAATGTCATTCAAGGGAGCAAAATGCTGAAGCTGAAAATCCAATCAGCAGTACTGGCTGCCTCTTGCTATTCCTGGAATCTAAATATCTCTGATTATGAAAGACTTATCCTTTCCCTCCTGCCAGGTATATCTCCTTCGTTCCTCCTAGTGTATCTGTACAAGTGAAATACAAGCAGGAACCAAGGAAATCTTAGACACAAGGGAAAGTATCACTTAAGGAAGCCCACACCAATTAAATAAAAAAGTCTCTACTCCTTTTTAGCACTAAATCTTGATGGTAGTAAAACTTATAATTTTAAAATACAATATTAATTAAATAGTCTGCAGATCAGATCAACTGCAAGAAAGAGAGGGAGAAAGATAAAACTACAACACTGAAGAAATGCACAAAGACACACATGTATGAGTTGGTGCTGGAAAAATACTTGGTGTCAAGTAAATTTCCCTAAGAAGACATTTTAAGAGTGAGTATCAAGCCTGGAAAGGTTGTTTTCTAGCCAGCTAATTTGCTAGATGATAAAGAACATAGGCTGCTGTTTTTGCACCCTGTAGTTTAATATTTGAAAAAGGCATAACGCACATAAAAATAGGTGGTTATAATAAAAAAAGACAGGACTATCTTCTGGAGAGAGGAGAATTAATGGTAATCCCTGGTATCTGAGCATTTCACATATATGATCGGTAAGCCTTGCAACACCTTGTAAAATAGGTCATATTTTTGCTTCAAAGTGGAGCTAAGCCTTAAAATGACATAATAATAATAATAATAATAATAATAATAATAATAATAATAATTAATGATAATGATAATAATAATATCCTGGGTAAGGACTCGATAGGTAGACAAAATGCCAAATCCAGTCTGAACATCTGGCTGACTGTGCGATGATCCATAATAATAATAATGATGATGACAAGCACCTGCAACATAACACCCCAGACTTAACAATTGTCGATAAGAAAGACAAAAAAGTCTGGATAGTGGACGTGGCAGTGCCTGAAGACAGCAGAACAGACAAGAAAGAACTGGAGAAGATAACAAAATACAAAGACCTACAAATAGAAATAGAAAGACTGTGGCAAAAGCAAGCAAGGGTAATACCAATAGTAATAGGCTCCTTGGGTGCAATCCCAAAACAACTGGAGCACCACTTGAACACCATTGGCATTGACAAATTCGCTATTAGTCATTTGCAAAAGGCGGCCTTACTAGGAACTGCTTCCATCCTGCGACGATAGATGTAATACCATCAAACATCCACATCTGCCTATCCCAGGTCCTGGGTAAGGACTCGATAGGTAGACAAAATGCCAAATCCAGTCTGAACATCTAGCTGACTGTGCGATGATCCATAATAATAATAATAATAGTAATAATAATAATAAAGGACCTTGGAGATCATCTAGTCCAATCCCCTGCTCAGGCAGGAAACCCTATACCATTTCAGACAAATGGCTGTCCAGTCTTTTCTTAAAAACTTCCAGTGTTGGAGCATTCACCGCTCTGGAGGCAGGTTGTTCCACTGGTTAATTGTTCTAACTGTTAGGAAGTTTCTCCTTAGTTCTAGGTTGCTTCTCTCCTTGATTAGTTTCCATCCATTGCTTCTTGTCCTGCCTTCAGGCGCTTTGCCCAAAGCCATCAAATCATGTAACTGCTAAGCAGGAAGAGGGATTAAGAGACTCATTACTGAATTCATTCTTTCAGTTACAGTCTTGGATTGCTATATTCAGATATCTGAAAGATAATGGAGATGACACAAATTTATTTGCTATTGATGAAGGGCCAGGTATAGAATCAGTGAATGGAAATTGTAGCTAAACAACAAAAAAAAAAGGATTCTAATCAATAAAATATTCAGCAGCAAAAACTAGTATTTCAGGTTTGTTAATGTTACATTAATATTTATTTATCTATTTATTTGCCACGATCTTATCACAATTCAGTGGCTGCTGCAGACTTTTATAACACCAAATAGAAATACCATTATAAATAAAAGAACCCTCACAACCCCATCCAAATAAAATTGCAAATATAGATGGCTTAACAAAATCAGGAAAACGCTGTGCAGAACAACTCAGTCTTTAGACGCTTTAAAAATGTTGGAAAGAAGGGGCTAGCCTGATGTCAACCAGTAGGCTAACTCAGAGCATCAGTGCTGCCATAGAAATGCAAATCTTCCTCACTCCAGCTCTCCTAGACCTACCAAATATGTGGGACCAATAGCTGTGCCTCTCTGCTGGGTTGAATTAATTGGGTTAGTACTGGTAGGACTATGAATTTCTGTACATCTCCAAATGCCAACCCATCAAGGACTTTTGGATTAAAACTTCTTGTGCCATATCCATTATCGGACATTGGCGATCATGTTGGCGATCCTGTTTTTATCAGCAGCCGCACGAAAAATTGCTGCTGAGTTTTGTCCAAACCAGTCCCTTAAGATTTTGAAGCCACGATGTTCTTCTTCTGCCTGGACCTCGTTTGCCTTCAATCTTTCCCTGGAGGATTAAATGGAGTATGCCATATTTTTCTGGGTGTCTCATCACATGTCCGAAATATTCTAATTTTCATTTTTTAATTGTTTTGATGATTTCCCTTGGCTTTCCCAGGCAGCTTATCACTTCCTCATTTCTGATCTTGTCAACCCAGCTTATATATAACAGCCGCTTGTAAATCCACATTTCAAATGCTTCTAGTCTTTTCAGGTGGCCTTCTGTCAGAGACCAACTCTCTACTCCATAGAGCAGGATAGAAAAAATATAGCATCTGACAAGCCTGATTTTCAGTCTTAGGCTTATGTCGTGACTGCAGAAGACCTTTTTCATTTTGAAGAATGCTGTTTGGGCTTTTTCTATCCTTGTCTTTACTTCAATGGTCATGTCCCAGCTTTCATGTAAATTGGAACCGAGGTGCGTGATCCTTTCAACTTTTTCTAGTGGTATTCCTTCTGAATTTATTGGTGGTAAATTAACAGATTGTTTGC
This sequence comes from Crotalus tigris, assembly GCF_016545835.1. Lineage (NCBI taxonomy): Eukaryota > Metazoa > Chordata > Lepidosauria > Squamata > Viperidae > Crotalus > Crotalus tigris. The sequence goes on from NW_024100449.1 coordinate 1,182,603, forward strand.
TGATGACCATGATCTTGGTTTTTGAGGTGTTAAGCTTCAAGCCGTATTTTTCAGATATTTCTGTGACTCTGTTGATGAGGAACTCATGCTTACTGACAGGCAGAACTGTATCATCAGCATATCTTAAGTTGTTGATCCAAACACTATTTACTTTGATGCCAGCATCGATGTTCTCCAGTGCCTCATTGAAGATTGACTCAGAGTAGATATTGAACAACAGTGGAGACAGAATACATTCCTGTCTGACCCCTCTTCTTATTTCTGCATCAGCTGAGTATTTTTGGCCTAGCCAATGCAGGGTCCACAAAACTGGTCTCAACAATTAGAAACAGATAGCAGACAGGCTACTGCATTTTAGATTTGCCATAGTTTTTAGGTAGTTTTTAAGAGTAGAGAGTGTTACAATAGACCAACAGGATGCCAATAAGAGCATGAATTAATGTGGCCAGGTCCTCCTGCCCCAGACAGAATTACAGCTGATGTTTCAGCCAATCCTGACACCACCCCAAACCAGAGCCTGGGCTCTGATTGAAAAGGATCTACAGGCTTCTGCCACAAGCATCTCAACTATCTTCCTAATGAATGGAAGATTGGAAGCTAGTCAATAATGGCATGAAGATCATTGATCTGGAACTTGTCAATGGCATTCTGAAATGAAGAATTTGAATTAAGTAGCTCAGGAAGTGAGGGGTTGGATTAAATGACTTCCAAGCTCCTTCCAACTGTATGGCTGAACCATGTAAGAGAAAGAAAATTCAGGAAGTCATGGTCAAAGTGAAACATGACTAGTTTTTTATACCTTTCTGCAAGTTCCTTGAAATGTTATTTCAACTTGTGAGTAACATTTCAAGGTGGAAATTCTATTTCATAACCATTTACAGAGATTACAAATGCAAAATAGGAATAGCTGCAAATAATAGCCATTGCAGAAGATTACAATTATGGTTGCACCCCTCTTGTTCCCAGCCATAGGACAGAACATGTCCTGACAACCTTTTCTCCATTGTTTCACAAAGTTGCCTTCATCTTCTTCTTAATCCATGAGGCAGGAAGCCTTAAACTTCCTTAGCTGTACTAGAGTTAATGTAATGTTTTTACCCCTGTCCTTACACTCTCCAATGACAGCCTTAATGTGCCTAAAATCTTTTGGGCTTTTCACTCCATATCTTCAAGGGTAGCGTAGAGAGTAAGGAAGATGAAATTGATGGAAATATGTAGGGATCATTAGAAGCAGCTGTAGCATTTTTAAAGCCCAGAACTATGGCATAACATTCAGAAATTATTCATCAGACACCTCTCCAATTCACTGGAGTATAACAATGGGAGGAGATACAACACTGAGGTCTTCAAGATTCTATTATTATAGGCAATATCAATTTTTAAAAGCCTTTAGCCTTCCTGTAAAGTTGATTTCCAGCTCTGGTCTATCTAGCAGGGCTGACAAGAGAAACTGCTGAGAATATAGGCAGGAGAAAGATCAGCAATAGAAACAGCAGAGTTCACACTGTGTAGTTTTCTGCTGACTCAAGGATGAGTGGATAAAACTGTAACATGCCCCAAAGGATGCAGTCCTATAATCTTGTTTCTAGGAGTAATTGCAGTGTGATTTACCTATGAGTCCTTCCTTATCAAGGAAGGAAGCTTAAAACAGTTTAGATCATGGCCTGCTCTTGTAGGACCATAACAAAGAATTCTTCTGAAGCTGCTGGGATTCTATCTTTAGCAATAAGGACCCTCCCATCATCAGTTGTGCCTCATTGGTCTGTGCAGATGCACTTGCCACGTAAGTAGCTTTTCTGCCCATCATAATCCTATTTGGATTAACCATTAAATAAGAACAACAGCATACCACTTTCTTTTTATATTGCAAGAAAAAGGGGTCTCCTTTTACACAGGTTGATGCGGTGGAAGTCAAGTTTCCAAAGGGGAAAAGTTGACTAATTTTGAAGTCTTCAAGAGATTACCTTCTATCAGGCTGCAACTGCATGGGTAGACTGCAACTGAGTGATCATACAGAAATTACAGCTATCTTTTGAATTTGAATACTGTCTTCTCTAAGAGGTTTCTAAATTTCCTATAAAGTTGCCCAGAAGATGAAAAAGGCCCTGCTTTGAGTTGGGGAGTAGAACAGCGTGATGTCTTTAGTCTGTCTTCATCTGGTAAGTCTTATTTTACATTGGAAGTCAATTGAAATCAATTAAATAAATGCAATTTGTCGTTATGTTGCAAGCCAATGTGTGGGTTGCTTTCTCCCAAAAACTTGGGTTTAGATCCTTATCTATTGATATTGATGGGATTAGGGTTCTAACTATTAGGTCATTGACTAGAAAAGCCCTATTAAATTTAAAATGTAAGATAATCATATAGGGGCTTAAAGCTTACACTGGTTTAGATCTTACCTGGCACTTAATTGAGTTACTGGTTAATCTTCCAATGGAAAGAAAAGAAATATTATCTATTTGGATATGCAGCAGAGAAACTCATTATTCATTTTGTCAGAGCTCATGGTTGTATCAAGCACTTTGAAAATACCTTCCATATAAATCCTCTTGCGATGTCACTCCCAATTTTGTTAAATTTAAGAAATGCATTTGAGAAAAGATCTTGAGTCATTGAAAAGGTAGTAATCAGACAAATTATATTGTAATTTGATTGATTTTAGTGTCAGCATTTGGGTTTTTAAGACACATGGACTAATGTCAAAAACTGTGAGTGAGGAAACAACAATGTGCAAAAGGAATAAATTCTAGGAATTTCACAAGAAGATTAAGTATATTGAAATATTAAATGTGAGAGCTGATTCTTGGTCATATTGGGGTGTGAGTTCATTTTTTAGCAGCTTCCTGTGCTAAGATAATCATTTATTAGTTTTCTCACATGCTGAACATTACAACATATTTAGCACATTACAGCTCAACTGTAGATACGATGTTTTAAGATTCCTGATATTTCAAAATATATCCAAATTAATATAGATACAATTAATTTGGTAATGTTAATATTCTGTACTTTCCATTGGCTGGAATATTGTTCATCTTGGTGCATATGGAATCAGAACAACTGCAAAGAGTTCCACCAATACCCTAATTTAATCCACCACTATGAGGCAAGTCATTTTATAGTTTGTGTTGGTCAGGCTATATCTGGAATAATGTTCTGAATTCCAAGTATCACATACAAAAAAGATACAGGGAAAGGAAAGTACATTCAGCAAAGTGACCCAATTCCTAAGAGGTCTATGAATTACTATAAGAATGGTTAAAATAATTTTATATTTTTTAAAAATATGTTTTGTGATTATCGTATTTATTTTTTGTGTTGAATGTTTAGCATACTTACAATATGAATCTGTTGTGTTGGCTATTTCAAATGCATTTATACACATTATATTATGCTTTTTTGAGACAAGACATCTTGCACAAATGCAGAAGAACAGAAAGAAATAATGCCTAAGAAATTGAAGGCATGAGAATAAAAAGAAAAAGAAACACAGCTAAAATTAGTTTTTAACCATACTTGATAGGTTTCTACCACATCTATCCACCACTTCTTCAAGTACACTTTAAACTTCTCGCCCCTCTTTTTTTTTTTTTTTTAGGATTTTTATCAACTCCATCCAAACACATCTTTCTCCTCTTTTTCCTCTTTGCCCATTTATTTTTCTTTCATTTATTTGCCTTTGTGATTTGATTCTCTTTCACTCTCTCTGTAACCACACTGTTCAAACATACTTCTTTCTCTCTGTTTACTCTCTTTTGTGCTAATCCTGCAAGCCACCTGTTCAGGCACTTCCAGGGCAGTTTAACTAGTTGCACAGAAGATAATTACTGATTTCCACACTGCTGTCCATGTGTGCTCAAGCAGTCTTGGCCACTGAGATGACTCCTGTCCTGTGCCCCTGCCTGAAAAGAAAGAGTTTATTGGGGGCCAGATTTTGAAAAATGCTACCAAAGGTCAACTGTGAGCATGTCAAGGGGCAGTGGTTAAACATTTTACACGAGCAAATCTTTTCATTCTATTTTAGTACTGTGCTTAATCTCTCTGGCAAGTTTGTTCAGCATTGGAGTCTTCAGTTCTAAAGAGGATTCTTAGAGTAATTGAGGAATTGATGAGCAGAATGTAATATTCTGAATAAATCCACAAAAAGATGTGAAGGGAACGATAACATCTGCAAATAAATACAACTCTATTCCGCCAGAAGAATGGAGGGAAGCTACAGCAATCAAGGAAACAATTAGTCCATTAATGAGGGGGAAATGGCAAGAAGGTAAGGGAGCAGCAGGGAAAAAGCAGAACTGCTTAATTCATTTTTTTGCATCTGTCTTTACACAAAAGGAAAAACAGTCCACCCTATCATCTATGGAGATTCTCAGTCGTCCAGGTCAAGGTTGTCCCAAATGTGCTTTCTTTCAAAAGGCAACTGCACTTTCTTCAGTCTCAAGAAAGCCCAATTGCCTTTTGAAAGAAAACACCTTTAGGACAATCCATCCTATCAAAAAACAATAAAATGCAGGTTAGGAATGCAAGTCAAAATAAACAAGAAAATGATAAGAGATCACCTGTCCACCCAATAAGTTCAAATCACCAGGGCCAGATGGATTATACCCCAAGGTTCTGAAGGAACTGGCAGACGTGATCTCAGTACCACGGAACCATATCTTTCAAAGATCTTGGAGCACCAAGGAAGTACCAGAGGACTTCAGAAAGGGCTGATGTAGTTCCCATTTCAAAAAAAAAAAAAAGGGGGGGGGGAATGGATCCAAGAAACTACAGACCTATCAGCCTGACATATAAACCTGGAAAGATTTTCGGGGAAAACAGATGGGAAGATGGGAGCTGCCCTGAAAATCCTCTTGATTGAATTTATTAACTATTAAAAATATAATTTGAAGCTATGCAACTCATACAGTCCCATCTCTGTAAAAATAGATCCATGCTTCCTATTTGTTCTGATATGAGTACAAGCCATTTTCCCAAGCTGAGAAATATATATATATATATAAAGCTAGACATAACATCCTTTCCCCTGTGTTGCTATAAGGCAGGGCTGTTAAAATTCCATTCACAGAGCTCACCTCCCCATGTGGCTTTAATGAGATGGAAACAATCACCCATGAATTGTCATACAGTGAATTTTACAGCACCTTTTGAACCATTCTTATTTTACTGGAAATCATATATGCTGGAAAGCATACAAGCACTTTCTGAAATTTCTTTAGAAAATCTGAAACCTTCCATCACTTTCTCTGTAACTACCAATATACTGTGTTGCTAGAATGGAAATAAGACAAAAGCTGGTAGAGGAATAATTTTGTTCGACTTTCTTCAGTGCCATTGAGCTATAGGTTATAGCTAAACTGTTAAAATATGATCTTTTTAATTATAGAAAGTATCTTGTGTTGGTTTTAGTTTTATAGTACTCTGGTCTTATAGGTTATAATTTTGATGCTAAAATACTATATTCTTGCATATAACTCTGTTCCTAGAATGTATTACTCCCTTCTGCTTGAGATGTACTTTGTATTTGTTTATTTTGCGCTGGTCATTGACCAAATAAAGATTACTGTATATAACATGGGCCACTTACACTCATGGAAGGGCAGCATCAGATGATATTGTCCTTTGCCTGCCTCTAGCCTGCTGGGAAGGTGACCTCCTCCTGAGTTTTCTTACTCCACAATAGAAGTCCCCCCCCCCCTTCAGCTCCCCTGCTGTACTTCATTCCATCTTGCACAAATGCCTCTGTTCTGCTTCACTGTTGTGGGATTTGGGACAAGCTTCCTCAATCCTTGCTCTCTGTTCTCTCAACAGTCATTTCATGCTGAGTTGCTTGCCATGGAAGTCTGGACCTTTAATTGTGGAGTTGTGGGAGTGTTAGTTTATTGTTCTGTTTTTATAAGAACAACAGTAGAACAAGGAATTGCTGGCAAATCCTTTGTTTGTTTGTTTGTTTGTTTGTCTTGAACAGCTTTAGCACAGGAAGGGTGAAGAGCTGGTCTTTTCTTCTTTCTTTGTTCATTTTCTTTTCTTTTTCTTTTTTCTTTGACAAGAATTATGCTGGTTTTTTCTTTTAGTCTAAGTGAGAAGGAGAATCTCCCAATAGAGGCAGTGTTAACCACAGTCTGCCATTAGTGTGACCAAAGTTGAGGAAGGTAGCAAAATTTAGCAAGGAATTTCTTGATTTCATTTCCAGGCAGTTTATGCACAAGAGTCAAGCAGCTGAAAGCTGTACTGTAGAAAGGTTCTGAATCAGCTTTAACAAGTTTTGATCTAAGCCAACAGCAGACCTAGAATGTGTGAAACCCAAAAAAAATCTCTCCCCAGGAGATATGGTATACAGCTATGTTCTCCTGAAATGTGCCATGGAAAGTGGGACATCTGTTATGCAAATTGAAACAACCCATTTGCTTTAGTGGGGCACAAGAACATGTATATGAATTAAGTGTGTGTGTGTGTGTGTGTGTGTGTGTGTGTGTGTGTGTGTGTGAGAGAGAGAGAGAGAGAGAGAGAGAGAGAGAGAGAGAGAGTGCACCTCTTGCATGCATGCATGTACATAGAGAGAATTTTTAAAGCCTCAGACATTAGGTTTGGATTCTGCAAATGAGAAACTTTAAGGAAGGTGAATCTGACATAAATGGAGGCAAAGCTGGTACTTGAGTGTGTCCAAGTAATTGTGGAAAAAATGCACTCTTAAAATTGTGGAACAATGATCAGGTAGGCATTGCACAAAGTGTTTCATTGAATCTGCTACCTAATTCTACTAATAAAGCAGTGGTAAGATGCTATATAAAAATATGGACTAACCAGATGAATTTCCAGCTAGGTTATTTGTTTGCTAGACTTCTTGTTATTGGGCTATATATGTGGTGTTTCATGTGTAGATAATTATAATTATACTCCTTTTTTTTTGCATTGCAGTTACCTCTAAACCTTCTGTAGGATGAGCCTACCACCTGTTGATTGTCAATTCACCAGTTCTTATAGCAATGAGCAACCACTTCCTCCAACAGTTCGTACAAATGCTGTCACCCAGGTGCCTCCAGCCAAGAAAATAACATTCTACAAGAGTGGGGACCCACAGTTTGCAGGAATCAAGATGGCCATCAATCAACGCAGTTTCAAAAGTTTCAATGCTCTAGTGGATGACCTCTCCCACAGGATCCCCTTGCCTTTTGGGGTGCGGGCCATCACAACCCCACGGGGGATACACTTCATCAGCACACTGGATCAGCTGGAGGATGGAGGATGTTATCTTTGTTCAGATAAGAAATATATCACACCTTTTAATGCTCGTGTTGCCAACTGGAAGTTGGGTCCCCAAAAGGTTAGACAGACAGCCAGTGTTCTCAAGAGAGTAGTTCAAGATACCAAACAAGAAGATTACTCAATGGCTTTCACCCAACAGAGTCCAAGGATACCCAAGAAAATCATTCTGATCAAAAATGGAGATATTACAACACAGTTGCCAATTATCTTGAACCGTCGAAATGCACAAAGCTTCAAAGTTCTCTTGGATGAAATTTCAGAAATTATGCAGTTCACTGTGAGGAAGCTCTACACAATAGATGGGAAAAGGGTGAGTCTTGAGTCCTGATGCTGGCACAACACTAAATGAAAATGCAAAAGCAAAATTGGACTGTTTATTTAATAAGTTTAATCTGAATTTATAAATTTGTGTGTAATCACAATGCATGACAATTATATTTACACAAGAATCAGCTTTTCTAAAGGTGGTTCTAGATCTAAAGACAAGTATCAGTATGCTTATCTTAGAAAGTTCTGGTTAATAGATATACATAACTGCAAATGTTTTAAAACCATAAATAAAATAAGGAGGTAAAATAGCCCATCAAAATAACTGAGGACCAAGCTGTCAACTATAAGTCAAAAAAGGGAAACTGGAGAGAAGATAAAATTAAATGTGTGGCTTGCTGAAATCTTCATAAGGAAAACAGCATGCCAGCATTTATGAGCATAGCACCCCTGACGACAAAGTTTTGGTTAGCAATCCAGGAAGGAAGCACAAACCAGGCAACCCAATTAATGATGGCAGTGTGTTTACCAACACAGCTGGATGAATCATTAAACATCTACAGATAGTCCTCAACTTATGACTATAATGGACCTTCCCATTATAGTTGCATGTTGTGACAATCATTGAATGAGATAGCTTTGTTTAGTGACCACAAATCTTGCCCTCCCTGAAGTGATTATTAAACGGAGCATGGGGTGCCTCAGAAGTGAGGAAGGACCTTGGAGGCCTAATGCAGGCACAGGCTCACCTACCTCAGGTCTCCCGAGGTCTCACCATCTCCAAGATATCCCATGCTCCACTTTCTGCCCCTTGGGAACTCCACAGATATTGGGCCTACTCCCCCCCCAGGTCCCCTGCAGGCCTTGGGCCTCCTCCCCCCATCATCCTGTCACCCTTTTGAAGATCTCTGGAGATCCAGATTTCACATTGTGAAAGGAAGGCAGGCCATGCTGTCCCTCAGCATTCCTGGGCCATATCACAGATGTAGTTACCACTTTAGCAGGGCCACAAGGAATTATGATCACTTGAAAAATGGTGGCTGCTTCCAGGTTTGTGCCATATGTCCCAGCAATAAATTGATCCATTCTTCTTCCCTAATACATTCGCTGCAAAAAACTCCAAAGTGGTTTACTATGCTTTCCTAACCCAAATCTTGGAGCTCCAGAGATCTTAGGAGGAGAGTGTGGGGCCTAGTGAGGTAAGAAGCAGGCCCAAATCTGTGGGGACCTAACTGGGGGGAATGGGGGAGAGATAGGCACAGGTGTCTGCAGCATCCCTATGATTAGTTATAAAGGGAAAAGCTGTGGGGATGCTGCAGCAGCCATAACTTTGGAACTGGGCTGTAAGTAGTTTTGAATGGTCCACCTTAAGTTTGAACAGTGACTAAGCCACCAGTTGTAAGTTGAGGACTACCTGTAGTGAGTGTGCTATACCTCTACACTCTCTTCTATACATTAATGTGTTACCTTTTGTCAGTACTTCTGATCCATTCACCCCATATTCACAGTAATCCAATGAGGAGGCAAAGGAGAGCCTCAGACTTATGCTAATATGTAAGACATGAGTCTTCATAGAGACAGCTAATGTAATTTCCAATCCTGCAAATATGTTTTCTGCAGTCAGTTGTGTTTGCTTGATTAATCTGATTTATTATATAAATAAAACCTAAAAGAGTCATTTCTGCCTATTATCTTGCTTTGGCTAATAATCTTAGTGTCTGCTATTCAGTCACCTGTCCAGAGGCTGATGGGGAGTTTCATGACTTTTGCTCTATATTTTCTTACAATGTTTAATCTTTAAAGATGATGTAGACTGGACCACTCTTTAAATAGGAGAGTGTTGGCAACATGCAGCTTTTGAGCATCATATGCCTCTTGTCTTTGTGCTTCTCTGTTTCCTGTGAACTATGCCACCAAGTAGTGTGGTTTTCTGCTCTTTTGAGACAGGGAGACCCAACGAACAAAACAAAATCTCCATTCCACTCAGATGCAACTCTGTCCACTATGCATCATTATCACCCTTGCTACAGTCTTCAGTTTGACAGAAACATAGACTGGAAGACTTGGACATAAACATGCTGTAATAATAATGATGTGACCATTCCAGATTTGGACTGAGGTGTAAGTCAACCTCAGTCAACAGTGGCACCTTCAACGTATTAGTCCCTGCTTTCTCCCCATTGACTGCTATTGTGTTTGCCTCCTCTCCAGATTGACAGTATGCAAGGTCTGCTGCTTTGCCCAAATGTGCTCATCTGTGTTGGCCAAGAACCCTTCAAGCCAATTATAATGCAAAATCCAAAGAAGCCCTCTTCGGAGAAATTACCTGGTCTTGCTTCTCATTCCAACAGTAACACCTTAGGCAAAAAGAATGAAAGTAAGAACATGTGACTGGTGACTGCATTTGGGCTGGTGCACTTTATTTCTAGATTTGAGGGGGGAGTGGAAAGGAATGAAGCCTTCTTGAAAGTATCAGTTAGCTAATAAGATGAACAGTAGGTAAGAGCAAGAGTTCCTGCTCTCCTGCAATCTAACTTAAGCCTTCTATTTTTCCCCACTTTCTTTTTATTTAATTAATTCAGTTGTTTGAATCAAAAGCTGTTACCCCTCCATCCATTAAAACCAGCATTTGGGTTTTTTTCAAAAAAAGGATTAGAAATAGGCATTCATAATGTTTATTGTGAACAGCTTAATTTCCTGAATTTGGGGCAAGAGAATACAACAACAGGAGAAAGTACTAATAAATTGCTTTAGACAATTATCTGCTCATCTGGTCACCTGAAATCCAAACATGAGTGATGATGGAGCCAGGCTTGACTAGTTCACTGGTTTTAGCTTCTCCCTAGTAATAACAACTTCATTTTGTGATTAGAATACTGGTATTTTAAGAAGCTCTGGATGATTTGGAATAGAACTTAGCACACTTCATTTGCAATTACCTATTTTGGGAAGGGGAGGGAAATGGATGCATCCTGCAATCTATTTTCCTTGCCTCTTGGCACAACTTGAAACCTTGAGAGACATCACACACACACACACACACACACACACAAAAAAAAAAAAAAACCTCAAGGTGCAGTATTTTCAAACCTTAAAAATAGGCTTGTGATAGATATGCTTACTATTGTGGAGATTCTAAAAACTGAATCAGATTCTTTGTGTGATTAAAGCAACTGCTACAATTTATTATTATCTGTTCAAAATATTAAGTATGCATTTTTTTCTAATTTTTGTCCTTTGTTTTTTCATTACCTCCCCCCTCCACTGCTGCAAACTGCAGTGAATTTTGGACTGAAAGCCAGAAAAAGTGTAATTCACCCAAGATCGTGTTTGAGCAATCGGTCCATGAGGTTTTCGCTATCATCTGAAAAATCTTACATGAATTGTCCAGCAGCATCACCAGAAAATGGAATCTCCTCTTCAAACAATTGTCCTAAAGAAGACGATTTGGTCCCTTCGTTAGTCAATGATGACATAGAAAAGAAGGTGTATGTGAATAAAGATGGAAGCCTATCAGTTGAAATGAAAGTCTGCTTTCATCTGCTCTCTGATGAGACTCTTCAATGGTCTACACATATCAAGAAGTCCAGCTTGATGAATGAGAAATTCTGTGAAGAATCAGATGTCATGGAAGATAATCAAAGTGAGCCAAGACAGAAAATTAACCAAGAGACTAGTTTTGAAATAGAAGACTCATTATATCCTTGTGATGCTGACTCTTACATTTCAAATCTCGATGAATCTGAAAATGAGGTGACTTATTGCCATTGTTGCAGTAAGTCACACAGCAACTATGATATTTGGAAGAACCCCATGCATGCTTCTCAAAAAGAAGAGCCGGGAGCAACAAACACTTGGTACACACACTCTTCTTGCTCAAGCACTTCCTCCCACCAGAGAATTGTCCATAAAAAGAGAGCCTCCATTGACAGTATCCACACTTCATCAAATGAAAGAAAACATTCTGAACATATTATACAAGAGACTTCAGATTTCTCAGAGACTCCAGGGGATAAAATAGAAGGTGGTAGAATTAAAAAATGCTGCTGTCAAGATAACTATATCCAAACAAGCACAAGCCAAAAAGAGGTACCAGACAAAATGGATGGTGTAGCTAGCTTGGCCAGTTCAGAAAATGAATATGGTTCCATAGTGAGGAAAGAAAGAGATGAAAGTAAAAGAAGTAGAGCTAGGAGTAACAAATCAAAATGTCAATATTCTATAGAAAGCCAGATAAAGGTGTTAGAGGAAACAAGTAGTGTGATAAGGACAATTTCATCCTGTAGCATTAAGGAAAGAGAAGACACTATTGGTTGTTCTTCTTCTCCAAATAGTGCCTGTAGCAAATCCAGTAAATGTAGTACATTTGGAACAAAAGACAAGGTAGAAAAGATTTCATATAATGATCACATACCATCACATAATAAAATATCATCTTTTTCAAGTGATGATTGCCCTCATAAAATTGCCACACAAGTAGAGGTTGAAAAGGAAGATGAGGATAATGAAATAAATTCAGTTTCAGAAAAGAAAATGTCCAATAGTCTTATCAAGAATAAAATCAATAAATGTAGCAAAAAGTCCAAGAACAGAGTTTCTCAGTCCAAAATTTGTAATGAAGAGGATAGGAGGAGTGATAGCAGTGAAATAGATATACATAGTATTGCTTTATCTCCCTCCAGAATCTTCAACAGAAGCAAATGCAACCAAAATGACTTAAAAGGAGATTCCTCAAGTAGAGGATCCACTATCAAGAGAAAGCAAACCAAAGGACCTTTACATGTAGAGGATGGAAGATCAAGCAGCAGGACAACCTATTCTTCAGAAAAATCAAATGAAGTAGGGAAAAAACACAAAGAGGGTCAAATGTCTCATAATTCTTCTCATTCAAATGTGTCATCTTTAAATGAAGCAGCTACCAACAGTGAGGAAAATTCCAGCAGGACATCTAACTGCTATAGTATGTCCTCCAGAAGTAGTCATAAAAGGACCCAGAGAGAAGATATTGAGGTATCATCCCTTGTTTCCAATATTTTAGAATCTGATGGGAAAAATGGGGCTGATACTGCAAAAATTAGTACTCAGGAAAACATTTCCAGGCAAGGAAGTGGCTCAGAATCTATGTGCTCCAAATGTGGCCACATAACAGAAACCAGAAACAATTATCTTCTGTGTACTAGTTCAAAGAACTTGTTACATTTTGATGTTAAGAGCACTTGTTCAGAGATGCAAGCCTCAGAGAATAATGATGTCAGCTCCCAATCAAGCATAGCACAATCTTCCAAACCAAGACAAAAGAAGAGAAGCAATGCTAGCCTGAAATATTGTAACCCGGTTTCAGAAAAAGCATCTACAACCCAGTTCAATTTCCATTCCCCTGTCCCCCCAAGAGGGAGACCCAGCAGCAAGAACAGTCGGTCTCTGCTGATGAAAATCAACAATGCCCCTGTGAGTAATGAATTGGAGCCAACTGCAAATGAACTGCAGAAAGAAATGGCTGGTTCACAGTTGACTGAAATGGACACAGCCAATGAGGCAGAGGAAAAGGAAGACTCTGGGCATGAGAAAAAGCAAATAGAGAAAGAGACAATAGTCCAAACAGAAGCTGCTTCAAGAACTTATGACCAAATCATCCCATCTTCACTTCCCAATGCCTCTCCAGAAGACGTTGTGCATGAGTGGCTGAGAAAGATTCCTTCAGAATCTCTGCTGATGAAATGTGATATGGAGAAAGATGAGGAGACAATTGAATTACATGCTGAAGTTCCAAGCTGTTCAAACAACCAGGATTCATTGCAAGAGGAGTATAGTGAGAAGAAAGACACATTGCAAGAGGAGTGTAGTGAGAAGGAAGACACAGAAGATTGTGAACAGCTAGCAGAAATGGAGTATCCCCAGGAGGAGAAAGCTTCTGAAATTATATCAGAAGAAGCTGAAACTAACCAGGAAGAGTGTCAGTATTCTGATATCCACAGCCAAAAGAACCACAAAAAAGACTTGCCTAACACCGTTCAAATCTCTGTGCAGATTATGAAAGCACTGCTGGCTTCCAAACACAAAACAAAATTGGATCGTTCACATAGTTTGCCTGAAGTGTCTCCTACATTAGGAAAAAACCTCAGCAACTCAGCCAATATTTTGATACAATGCCTTGCTACCCTACAGCTCCTTGATGAAGAATTGGATTCATTCAATAAACAAAATAAATGCCTGAATTGGTTCAGATACAAAGAACTTTTAAACATTTTCCAGGCTGTATGGTTTGGAAACATATTTGAAAATGGGGATGCAAATTTAAGGCTGCAAGGAAAAGGCCAAATAAAAACATCCTCGAGTTTCAAGGACCCCAATTCAAAAGATGGTGACTTTACAACAATGACCTCTTCAGGGATTGATCTAAGTAGTGGTGATGGAGGTTCAGGAGAAGAAAGTGGTGTTGGTGCCCATGATTGTGCCTTGTTAAAAGAGAAAAGAGATAAAGCCAAATTCCCTGAAGAAGGAAAGACAGAATGGGAAGATGGTAATGAGGAAGAGCCAGAGAAACATTCTCAGCCACTTTGTTCAAAACTGGAAGGTGAAAGTGAAGCAGAACTTGCTGGAGTTCAGGAGGTAATAGAAGTAAAGGAAGACCAAGATCATGAGAACAATAATGAATTGGACAAAAATAGTATACATGTTGATCAAAATGTGAATGATGCAGAGAATGACTCTAATGCAGATAATATCCTGATGGAGGCTCACACAGACATTATGGCCAAAGAAGTAGAAAAAAATCCCAGTGAAGAGGCAGGCAACAATGAGACAGAACCTGACTCAAGTGCAAATGAGGCTGTTGATGAAAAAGAGGCCAAGATCAATTCAGAAAACCAGTCTGTGACTAAAGATGATACAGAATCTAGTAAAATATGTCATCAAACATCAGTGAAAAATTCTCCAATGATCCAACAAAGATCCAGCAGCCAGGACCCAGTTTGGGTGCTAAAGCTTCTGAAGAAGATTGAGAAGGAATTCATGATGCATTATGTCAGCGCCATGAATGAGTTCAAAGTGAAATGGAACCTGACAAACAGTGAAGAGCTGAATTTGATGATTGCAGAACTAAAAGAAGACGTGAGCAGAAGGATACAAAAGAGTGTGGAGGAAGAACTAAATAAAATCAAAAGCAGAACAGGCAAGAAGGTTCCAAAATCTCCAGAAAATGAATTAAAGCATGAATCTACTCCAGAACTAGAAAACCGGAGGCGCCGTTTGACAAGTATGTTATCACTCAATAATATCAGTGACCAGAGCACAAATTCAAATAAGCAATTGGAGTCAGGCAACTTATCTTATGACAGTGATAAAGATGACTTCTTTCATAATACAATTCAAGAAGATGAAAGATATGATAAGCAGCTAAAAGATGAAGAGTATTGCCCCTGCGATGTGTGTATGAGGAAAAAAAATGTGGCCAAGACTGCACAACGTACAGTTGTGGTGATAGCTAAGGCTCCAAACTCAGTTTTGAAGGCTTTTGATCTACAAGAAATCCTGAGGATGAAGAACACCGGTGTTGCTCATAGGGAGACAGAATATGATATTAGTGAAGCAGAGCGGGAAGAAGAAGCCCAGCAAGAAGCAAAGGAAACTGTGGAAAGTGACGGGGAGGAAGAAGCAAAATGTGAGGAGGAGCAGGAGGAAGAACAGGAAGAGGGGCAGGAAGAGGGGCAGGAGGAAGGGCAGGAGGAGGAACAGAAAGAGGAGCAGGAAGAGCAGGAGGAGGAGCAGGAAGAGGGACAGGAGGAGCAGGAAGAGAAGCAGGAGGAGGGGCAGGAGGAACAGGAGCAAGAGCAGGAGGAGGAGCAGGAAGAGGGGCAGGAGGAGGGACAGGTGGAGCAGGAAGAGAAGCAGGAAGAGGGTCAGGAGGAGAAGGAGGAACAGGAAGAGGAGCAGAAGGAGCAGGAAGAGGAAGAGCAGGAGCAGGAAGAGTGGCAGGAGCAAGAGGAGGAACAGGAGCAGGAGGGGCAACAGGAGGAGCAGGAGTCTGTGAAAGAACAAGGGGAAGAGAACAAAGAGGAAGAAAAACCCAATATAGAAAAGGAAGAAAAGGAAGGGGAGTCTATGAAAGTGGATGAAAAAGAGGAAGCAGCAAAACAAGAAGATGAAGAAGAAAGTGAGAAGGAATCTGTGAAAGAAAAAGAAGAAGAGGAGGAAGAGAAAGAAACAGAAGAGAACATAATATCAGGGGAATCTAAGGAAGGAAAAGAGGATGAAGAACAGGAAAAGGAAGTGAAAGAAGAACCAGGTGGAGGACAGAGAGAAAAGGATGTAATATATGAAGAAAATAATCAGGAAATGGAAGCCAAAAGTGAAGGAGACAAAGAACTGAATGATGAAGAGGAGATGAATGAAGAACAAAAAGAAATCCCAAAAGATGATCAAGAAGCTGAAGGTGAACCTAGTGTGACAGATAATAGTGCAGTAGAAATGGATGAAAATGAAAGCCAAGGAGATGAACCTGCAGAAATTGTTGGTGAATCTCAGTCCGTCACTGAGGAAGAGATTCCTGATAGTTGTGAACAGAAATTTGAGGACGATGCCAGTTTGGAGGCAATAAGTGGGACATGTTCAGAAACAGCAGAAGTTGAAGAAGAGGTTGAAAATGAGGATGACGAAGCTGGAGAGAATGAAGCAGAAGAAGAAGATAGCAGTGAATCTGTACAGAACCCAGAAGATGATAGAGGAGCAGAAGAGAACAGGGCCACTGAAGCACCAGAGAAAGGATCTGAAGGGACTTTTTCGCAGCTGTCTCAGGAAGGATCTGAATATAGAAGTGATGAAGAAGATGAGTCTAAGAAAAAGGAAAATATAAGCAATAAGGATGGTGATTGTGGAAGTGATGGGGAAACTAAATTGGCTAAAGAGAGTAAGCCTGCAAAGATGTATCCTGACAGTTATGAAGAGGAGGAAGAAGACCAATCATCTCAGACAAGCACTGTGATGGGAGAAGATCCCCCAAATGAAGACAATGAAGACAGTCATCGAATCTCTAAAAAAAAGAAGCAGAAATCAAACATTATTGATCAAGATGACCTGGACTTTTAAAATGAATTGACTTGAGCATGTCTGACATACTTGGATTTTTTTTCACCTATTAAATTAGACTTTAAGGGAAAACATCATCTGATATATTCCAGTATGACTTCTGTGAAAACAAAATGTGTTCCTTCTCATATGTCTGAGGCCTGTAGAATAGACATTCCCTATAGCAAAATTTTTGTGTTATATATCACTGCTATTTCTTGAGCAAACATTCACACTTCTAGTCATGGGCGTGATAATAAACAGTGCAGGTTTTCTCTTAAGTCTATTCCCTGAAATCTAATGCCTTCTAATTCATATTTCAAGATTAATATCAATGTACAATGGATGATGTATCCCAAGTTATTATTTAAATGTTAAGAAAAGAGATAGCAAACGGGAAAACTAACCTCCCATAAGCCTTTATGAATAGACTTTCTATGTAGGGATAATGGGAGCTGTAATAGAAAGTGCCATTTCTTTTCTAATAAGTATAGATGTATTTTCCCATAATGAATTTACCAGTATGTATCTGTTGGGTATGCTGAATGGTGAATGGCAGATTTCATAAATCTAAACTTAATTAATCTGAAATTAATGATCAGATAGGAGATAATGAAAAAGATCTCTCCTGAACTCCTAATTCCACTGTTAATCAAAATGGATAGTGCTAATTGAGGTGGACAGATACTTCAGTTTGGTACTGTGATAGGTTGCCAGCCTTATAAAATCTGAAGGTAATAGCAGCCATCTGTGAAAAGTAAGTTTAAGTAAGACTACAATTCTAAACACTCTTTAGGGAGCAATCTCATTAGGTTCAATAGGTTCAATAGGTTAATGAGGCTTCGGAATAACAGTGCTCAGTATTTTATATATTAATTTGGTAGCTTTCTTCACAATTATTTTTTAAAATAAAAATGCAAAGACAAAGGGGTTTTTGAGAGTGTTTTTTGGGGGGTTAAATAATGTGATTCATAGACATATTTTGTAAGATTTTTGACAATACAGTTTAAGAAATCTGTTGAGAAAAATGAATTATTCAGTGACAAAAATGGTAGGGATCCTGGGATAATGCCTTGCAAGGAAACAAAGAAAAAGTTGATCATGCTTAGCTCAGGTGAAAAAGAGGAAATCTGATGACAATAAATGGGAGAGAGCTGGACTCAGTGATTTCATATGTGGTCTACTTATTACTAATGGGTTAAACCTATGAAACTCCAATCACATAAGATTCCGCATCTAAAAACCTTATAAGCCTGCAACATAACTTTACTTCTAATGGCATGTTAGTTAATTCCTGTCAAGATATCTACGTTAGATAGGAAAGAAATGGAACAATCTGAGTGATGATAATAAAGGGGTTTTCCAGAACAAGAAATCTAGGTTGGTTCACAGATTATTCACAAGTCTCCTATTTCTCCTTCCAAACCTTCTTCTATATCCCTGTTAATAGGATTGTTTCTGAACACAAATATAAGTTCTTTTCTGAAAGAACATTAAGTCTCTATTCAAAAATAGTTTAAGTAAGAGACTTGCAGGGAGTACAGGATAAAGAAAGAGAGAAAAGGAAGGTATCCAACAGGATTAATACAGGTAGTCCTCAATTTACAATAGTTCATTTAGTGACCGCTCAAAGTTACAACAGCACTGAAAAGAGTGACCTATGACTTTTTCACACTTACAACCATTGCAGTATCCCCATGGTCATGCAATCAAAATTCAGACACTTGGCAACTGACTCACATTTATGATGGCTGCAGTGTCCAGCAGTCATGTAATCCCCTTTTGCAACTTTCTGACAAGCAAAGTCAATGGGGAAGCTAGATTCACTTAACAACTGTGTTACTAACTTAACACCTGCGGTTATTCACTTAACAACTATGGCAAGAAAAGTTGTAAAACGGAGCAAAACTCATTTAACAAATGTTTCACTTAGCAAGATAAACTTTGGGCTCAATTGTGGTCATAAGTCAAGGACTATCTGTGTTGAGTTCAAATCTCAATTCAAGCTGCAAGGGAATGTTAGTGCTGGCAGAGACGACAGAGTCCTGTAGGTCTGATGTCAAAACTAGCAATACCAGAAGTAGTCTGAGAATGACTGGGGAGAACAATGTACACAACATTAGGCTTCCTTAATTGTGGCACTGTAATTGTACCTCTCATAATAACAAGAATTAACACCATATCACCCTGGACACGGAGTGGATATGGAATGGACAAGGTGGACATAACTAACTGTAATGATGCTCATTTTGGCAGCACACATACTAAAATTGGAACTAACTGTAATGCATTGCAAAAGAGCTTTGGAACTGCAGGTGCATGATATTGGTCCAGAAAACGTCAGGTGGACAGATTAATGTTCTTGTGTGAAACCACAGATAAATAAAAGCAATAAAAAGAACAAAAAATGTAGCCATGCAAAATCCTACACTGGCAGAAACAGTGGAAAAGCTGCAATGAACCAAGTAGTGACAGCAATAGCAAAGCCCATCTAGCAAACCCAGCCTCTTTCCCAGTTTCAATTCACCCGTGCAGCATAACCAACCTTCTATGTAGCATAGGATTAACATTCTTTCAAAAGAGAGCTAAATCCCACACTTATAATGAGGTTGAATAAGACCTGATTAACCCAGTGGAGAGTACTTATCAGGCATTATGCCATCAGATGCCTCTGCAGAAATTTGGTATCTCTTCTGTCCCAATCCAAAAGGGATAGATCATGTCAAGCCCCTTATAGCTGGCAAACCAAGAAAGCAAGAACCACATGGATTTCAGAAAGGCAATTTTAACGGCTGTTGGGTTAAAACATAATCTTGAACACTGCAAGATTAAATTCCTAGGTGGGCTCATAATAAGTCAATTAAAGAGATGTGCTTTGAAATGCTTTTTTCTCATGGTCTGCATGTATGGGTTGTATTGCCTTTCCTCACATAAACCGAACCCTTCCCCCATCAATTTCCCACAGCATCCCAGCAGTCATATCTTAATAATAATAATAATAATAATAATAATAATAATAATAATAATAATAAAAGTTGGAAGGGACCTTGGAGGTCATCGAGTCCAACCCCCTGCTCAGGCAGGAACCCTACACCATTTTGGGCAAATGGCTGTCCAGTCTCTTCTTAAAAACTTCCAGTGTTGGAGCATTCACCGCTTCTGGAGGCAGGTTGTTCCACTGGTTAATTGTTCTAACTGTCAGGAAATTTCTCCTTAGTTCTAAGTTGCTTCTCTCCTTGATCAGTTTCCATCCGTTGCTTCTTGTCCTGCCTTCAGGTGCTTTGGAGAATAGCTTGACACCCTCTTCTTTGTGGCAGCCCCTGAGATATTGGAACACTGCTATCATGTCCCCCCTTCTCCTTCTCTTCGTTAAACTAGACATACCCAATTCCAGCAACCATTCTTTATATGCTTTAGCCTCCAGTCCCCTAATCATCTTTGTTGCTCTTCTCTGTACTCTTTCTAGAGTCTCATCATCTTTTTTACACCGTGGTGACCAAAACTGGATGCAGTATTCCAAGTGTCCAAATGATTGGTGAAGCCTGCCAGATCATATCCATTACCAAAACTGAGTCACAAGAGAATGGCTAAGGATGATTTTAAGCTCTCTCAGTTTTCTGCTGGGGATTAAGCTGAAGGCAACATCAGGAAACCATGGTGGAATAAAACATGAATATTAATGCTGTACTTAGGGGAAAGTGAGGACCACAGAAACATCACACTCCACAATGTCACTCAAACTTTTTTTCAACAAACTGAATGAGAATGTGTGTGTGGGAGGGGGAGGATTGCAGGAGAATTTCTCTGCTCAGCACTGAAATCACAGGATTCTTTTCTTCATGTCCAGACTGCTTTCTTCAACAAAAGGATTTGACTCATGATGGGATGTCTATGTATCTTTAACAACAGTGCCAGGCTAAATGGGAAACAAAGCCCTGAATGAAACCAGTTCCCAGAATGGGTTGAGAGGAGGCCGCAGAAAAATAGTAGTAACGTAAGTGGGGAAGATGGGGGGGGGGGAAGGTCCCAAAGTTATAATCTGAGACTGTGCTAATTGATTCCCAAGAGCATACTGTTAATTGTAAGTACCATACTGAATTGGAAGTTTGTGTCTTTGGAATAATACTTAATTCTGATTAGGCAGGAAAAAAATACCTTCCAGACAAAAAAGATAGCATTTCCCCCCATTTTATTATTTTATAAGTAATTCAAATGGTGAACCTACATAATACTCTTTCCTCTTCCAATTTTCTCCATAACAGCCACTGGGTGAGGTGAGGTGAGATGGGCTGAGAAAGAATGATTATTCCAAGTCACCCAGCTGGCTTTCATGCCTGGTGGGATTAGAACTCATAGTGTCCTGGTTTCTAAGGCAGCACCTTAACTACTACACCAAATTTTATATGCTATTAAGAAAGAAGAAGAAAGGATTTGATTGTTCTTGATCTCATGATACAAATGTGAAAAACATTTGTTTAGAAATCAGGTTTTACCAGCTATTTGGAAGGTCTTGTACTCTCCTTCTTCAACCAGCTGGTTAATTTTATTTTTCAATTAATTCAGGTGGTTTAATTTGATAATCAATTACTAGTGGGAACTTCCAAATCTAGTATCATTTGGCACAAATTAAATGTTTCAGCTATTAAAATTTGTCATTTTAAATGTGATAATTCTTTTCAAAACACTCTCAGCCCAACCTGGCTCACAGGATTTTTGCTCTGCAAAAATAATTCTAGGAGAGAATGTGATAAATGTCACCTTGGGCTCCTGTAGAAAGGGTGGGGTAAAACTCTAATAAATCAAGAAATAAGAAAAATAATAAATAAGTAGATAGTCTTTGTTCAATGGACCAATTTGTCCTGATGCTATATTTTCCTTAATTTCACTGTTTCTGTTGTTTAAACTCAAGCTTAAAATTGATCAAGAATTGGATTTGGTTAAGATAAATTATGGTGCTGAAACAGAACCAGCTCAGGCTGGTTACCACATAACTATTATTTTGCATTTTATTTATTCATTAAACAGAAATAATAATAATAATAATAATAATAATAATAATAATAATAATAATAATAATAAAGACCAAGCCTTAAGGACAAATGCATATAAAGTCAAAATTGAGAAGACAGCAACAGACAGTAAGTGCCGCCTATGCAAAGAAGCTGAAGAGACAGTGGACCACCTGGTATGCTGTTGCAAGAAGATTGCACAGACTGACTACAAGCAGCGGCATGACAAAGTAGCAACAATGGTGCATTGGAAGATCTGCAAAAAATATCATTTTCCTGTAAGCAAAAACTGGTGGGATCATAAATTAAAGTCATAGAAAATGATAAAATTAAACTGCTCTGGGACTTCAGAATTCAAACAGACAAGCATCTGCAACATAACACCCCAGACTTAACAATTGTCGATAAGAAAGACAAAAAAGTCTAGATAGTGGACGTAGCAGTGCCTGGAGACAGCAGAATAGACGAGAAAGAACTGGAGAAGATAACAAAATACAAAGACCTACAAATAGAAATAGAAAGACTGTGGCAAAAGCAAGCAAGGGTAATACCAATAATAATAGGCTCCTTGGGTGCAATCCCAAAACAACTGGAGCACCACTTGAACACCATTGGCATTGACAAATTCGCTATTAGTCAATTGCAAAAGGCGGCCTTATTAGGAACTGCTTCCATCCTGCGACGATATCTGTAATACCATCAAACATCCACATCTGACTATCCCAGGTCCTGGGTAAGGACTCGATAGGTAGACAAAATGCCAAATCCAGTCTGAACATCTGGCTGACTGTGCGATGATCCATAATAATAATAATAATAAAGTTGAAAGGGACCTTGGAGGTCATCGAGTCCAACCCCCTGCTCAGGCAGGAAACCCTACACCATTTCGGACAGATGGCTGTCCAGTTTCTTCTTAAAAACCTCCAGTGTTGGAGCATTCACCGCTTCTGGAGGTAGGTTGTTGGCAACTGTGTTGTAATATCTCCATTTTTGATCAGAATGATTTTCTTGGGTATCCTTGGACTCTGTTGGGTGAAAGCCATTGAGTAATCTTCTTGTTTGGTATCTTGAACTACTCTCTTGAGAACACTGGCTGTCTGTCTAACCTTTTGGGGACCCAACTTCCAGTTGGCAACACGAGCATTAAAAGGTGTGACATATTTCTTATCTGAACAAAGATAACATCCTCCATCCTCCAGCTGATCCAGTGTGCTGATGAAGTGTATCCCCCGTGGGGTTGTGATGGCCCGCACCCCAAAAGGCAAGGGGATCCTGTGGGAGAGGTCATCCACTAGAGCATTGAAACTTTTGAAACTGCATTGATTGATGGCCATCTTGATTCCTGCAAACTGTGGGTCCCCACTCTTGTAGAATGTTATTTTCTTGGCTGGAGGCACCTGGATGACAGCATTTGTACAAACTGTTGGAGGAAGTGGCTGCTCATTGCTATAAGAACTGGTGAATTGACAATGAACAGGTGGTAGGCTCATCCTACAGAAGGTTTAGAGGTAACTGCAATGCAAGAAAAAAAGAGTATAATTATAATTACCTACACATGAAACACCACATATATAGCCCAATAACAAGAAGTCTAGCAAACAAATAAGCTAGCTGGAAATTCATCTGGTTAGTCCATATTTTTATATAGCATCCTACCACTGCTTTATTATTATTATTATTATTATTATTATTATTATTAATAATAATAATAATAATAATAATAGTAAAGTTGGAAGGGACCTTGGAGATCATCTAGTCCAACCCCCTGCTCAGGCAGGAAACCCTATACCATTTCAGACAAATGGCTGTCCAGTCTCTTCTTAAAAACCTCCAGTGTTGGAGCATTCATCACTTCTGGAGGCAGGTTGTTCCATTGGTTAATTGTTCTGTCAGGAAGTTTCTCCTTAGTTCTAGGTTGCTTCTCTCCTTGATTAGTTTCCATCCGTTGCTTCTTGTCTTGCCCTCAGGCACTTTGGAGAATAGCTTGACTCCCTCTTCTTTGTGGCAGCTCCTGAGATATTGGAACACTGCTATCATGTCCCCCCTCATCCTTCTCTTCGTTAAACTAGACATACCCAATTCCAGCAACCATTCCTCATATGTTTTAGCCTCCAGTCCCCTAATCAGCACTTTCTCATTCAATGTTGCCCCACAACATCATTCTGTGTGGCACTTGGGTAGAGAGAGAGAGAGAGAGAGAGATTTGTGCAGTCAATCAATGATAACCTCTTTAGAAGCTAGTGGGCTGGAATATGGTCCTCTCAATCTTAGTCCACCTATTAGTCACCCCACTATACTGGCTCTTCTATGTGATTTCCTGTGTTATCTCATTTCTACTTTGGATATTGTCAAGTCTTTATTTGTCTCTCATTTTGCAGTACAGTTGCTGGATAAAATAGTTGGGGCTAGTTGGCTTAAAATTCCATGAAAAGATAACATGGGCTTTCAGAAAACAGAAATGTTCAGCTGTATAGTTCGAATCCTCAAACCAAACTATGAACAGGAGCAGGAGAGGATTGGAGAGCAGATATCAACTATAACGGGAAGACTTCACTTTGATATATGGCACAAGAGCTGTTATTAATAGTGTTTGAAGGCTTACCTTTAAAATTTTAGAGTGGATTATTTATTATGTCACTGCTTTGGGTCTATGATCTATAGTTGAGTTAAGAATATTTGCTCAGAATTTCTGCAGCAGATGAGGGTTACAGCTAGATCTTGAGCCTTTAATTAACTCTTTAATCCATATTTGCACATGCATTTATTCACAGTCTTTTGCTTATTTCCTATAAGTCCTTTTGAACCAATGGATTCAGGATTGTATTACCAGCCTTATCCAAAATGCATGGAAATGTAGCTCTAATAAAAAGGTACCGTATATTCCAGCGTATAGGGCGACCCGGAGTATAAGACGACCCCTGAGTTCAGAGGCTGTTTCGACACTCTCAAAAGTCATCTTGTACACCGGAATATACGGTAAGAGTGTTTTAAAAGCTTTATTAGATTGGAGTAATCTTGGGGTTTCCCCTGGAATTTATCTTAGACCTCAATGAACTTGGCAGACTGGTCTGATGGCTAGAACATGTTTATTGATACAGAGTATTGTTACTTCAAAAATGAAACCTAGTCTGAAGAGATGCCTAACAATTCCCCAATACAAAGTTAAGAAATCCCACCTCAAAGCTATGCAAACAACTACGTTTCCCTACTCAGCTTGTTGGCGGGCTTTTCATGAAACGCCCAGCCTGCAGTCTAGGGAGCAGCCGATGACCTTGATTGGTTCCCATGAGAGAAAGTCCAAGAGAGAAAGTCTGTTTTGTCTAGCCCAACACCTGGCAACCCCCCCCCAACTAGGAATGAGAAGGAAAAAGATGGCTTCAACCATGCTCATTCTAAAGTTGACAAATACCTTCTATGCATCTGGGAGGTTATTCTCATTCAGACTATAGAGGAGTGATGTTAAACATAATAAGAGTCATGGTGGGGGGGGGGAAGACACATATGGATATTGGCAATTATCCATATGAAACTTGTGTGTCCAAAGGTAATGTATCTCTAAATACCAAGAGAACTAAGGAGAAATTTTCTAATAGTGAAAGCAATCAACCAATGGAACCACTTGCCTTCAGAAGTTTTGGTGCTCAATCACTGAAGGCTTTCAAAAAAAGACTAGACAATCATTTATCTGAAATGGTACAGGGTTTCCTGCTCAAGCAGGGGGTTGGACTAGACCTCCAAGGTCCCTTCCAACTATATTATGCTATGTTCTATGTATACCAAAGAGGAACCTAGGAAGGCAAGATGAGTTACAGTTCCACCTATTTTAATGCTGTCCATACTGAGGACCTCTAGTTCTCTTGGGTTTCAGATATGAGTATTTCCACCCCTATCAGTAAAGGCAAAGCAAACATGGCATCTGCTAAGCTACAGGTTCTCTCTCAGGTGAAAATCGTCTCTGTGAATTTCCCAAACACTTTTGATTAGCTGATTCAGGAGGGGAAATGCTGGAAATATGAGCTTCTGGCTAATTCAGAAGGGCTATTTCTGTCTTTGAAAGCTATCTTCCTTAATGCTCATTAATCATTGCTAACCTGATTCTGCAGCCCCAGTGATGTCTCCAGGAGCTTATATGCAATATGCTGTATCTCAGTGCAGACTCTTCCTGGTCAATATCCCAAATCAACAACTCCTCAGTCTCATTTTTCACTCCCTTCAGCTTCAGGATCGACTTGGGATGATATAATGTTCTCCATAACCTGACGGTCCAGAGAGACTGCAGGTTCACTCAATACTGAGCCGTTGTGACAAGGCTTGGACCCTTTTTGGGGCTTGATGGATCATTTCCTCAGCTCGATTTCATACATCTTCAGGCTTTCAAAGAAGGCCTGACAAACCTAATTGGTATAGTTTCACAGGACTCTGTGGCAAATACTGACAAAACAGTTTGTCCAAAGGAGCATGGCTGAACTCACCATAATGTATATATAGAAGGGGGGGGGGAAATCCAGATAGGGTTTCATGATGTTGCCTCATTTTTCTAGGCAACCAATGTGCTCAAGTGTCATAAAATATCATAAAATCACACAACTGAAAGAGAGATCAAAGGACATTTAGCCCATTCTTTGCTAAGAAAGGATACAAGCTGCACAAGATTCTATGATATGCAGACATCTAGCCTCTCCTTTAAAACTTCTAACTAAAGTGAAATTTTTAGAAAAAGGAATTAATACTCAGAGAGGAGTTTAAAAAATATTTTTGTAATATGGGTTTCCAGCTTAAGTTTGGAAATGGTGCAATCTTTGTGGTTTTGAACAACATCTGGAAAAAAATAAGAGCAGATGGTTCATAACAGACAGGCTAGTAAATTCTTGAAATGCTTTCTGAAATGTTTTGTGTTGGAAGGTAGTTTTGCATATTCTCATCCCATCCTTTGATTTCCCTACATGACCTTTCTGTTGTGATTGTTTAGTAGAGAGGGCTGATATTATAGAGTGAAAAAGAACCACCCCACCTACACATAAACACTGACTTCCACAACTTTTGAAGCTTTGGAGAAGTATTTGGGCAGGGGAGAAAAAAAAAACTTAAAATGAAACAGAAAAAGCAAACAGCCCAATGAAGACTGAGCATAACAAATGATGATTGGGTACTGGGGAAAACCTTGAAAATTGAGACAGTGTGTCATGGCATTTTGTAGAGGCAGCCTTGGGTGACTAACTAAAACAGTAAATGGAAATACTTTGCATTGCCACATGTTGCCAAGTCCATTTGTTAGAGTGAATTTGATTCATTCA
This sequence comes from Crotalus tigris, assembly GCF_016545835.1. Lineage (NCBI taxonomy): Eukaryota > Metazoa > Chordata > Lepidosauria > Squamata > Viperidae > Crotalus > Crotalus tigris. The sequence continues at coordinate 1,209,502 of NW_024100449.1, forward strand.
ATCATCAGTCATTTGAGCATGAATAAACCATTAAAATAATCTGAGATTTGATTTGAGCTTGGCTAAATATGGATTTCAAAATATAGTGTTGCAATTTGATGTGTAAACACTTGAGATGAAATTCAACATCATAAACTGATACTATACAATCTCTTCTCTTTCATTTAAGATGGTATGGCCAGTAAGTTAAATAACTAACTTAGACACATAAAGAAAAAGCAAGAGTCTTTGGAAAAGACCTGATGCTTGGAAGAACTGAAGAATCAAATCAAATCAATCAAAAAAGAGGGCCACAAATGACAAGTGCCTAGAAAAGTATCGCTGATTGCACAAGAATTATTTTAAGAGAATTTTAACAAGCAGTTCCTGGCAGACAATCTTAGTAAAATTATGTCTGTTAGAACGACAGGCAGAAGCAGCTAAATGAGATAAATTATATGTCACTTGTTGGTCAAATATTAATTTTTTATTTTGATTGATTACAGATACTCTTTGATTTATGGCCACAGTTGAATCCAACATTTCTGTTGCCAAGAAAGACAGTTAAGTGAATTTTGCCCCATTTTACAACCTTTCTTTCCTAAGTTGTTAAGGGAATCCCTGCAATTGTTAAGTTAGTAACATGGTTGCTAAGAGAATCTGACTTCCCCACTGACTTTACTTGTCAGAAGACTGCAAAAAGTAATCACATGACCCCAGGACACCTCAACTGTCATAAACACATGCCAATTGCCAAGTGTCTGAATTTTGATCACATGATCCTAGGGATGTTGCAATGATCATAAGGTGAAAAGGTCACTTTTTTCAGTGTCGTTGCAATTTTGAATGGTCACTAAATGAATGGTTGTAAATCAAGGTTAATCTGTAGGTGTTATCAACCACATAGATAGATTTTCTTTATAAAGATCTTTCCATAACCTGGTCCTCCCAATGGCGTGCCCATCGCTACTGTAACTGAATCCCTGCACCTTGTTTCTGGTCAGCCTATTCCCTTTTCTTCTACCTTTCCCATCACTAAACCCTTCTCCAGAGAGGTAGGTCTTTGTATAATATGTCCAAGGTAGGATACAATTCTTTATTTCACATCAATAATTCTTGACTGATACCACCAATCACTGTTACCCATTAAATTCTATCCATCATTGATTGCTACTGTACATTAGCTATCTCTTCTTTCAAATATTGTCTGCAACCCCACAGAGCACATCAGAATATTAACTATTACAATAGATTCCATAAGATATTCCTACAAGATAATCTATTAGTGGTGTCAAGAATTAACTGTTTTAAGTTATCTACTGCCAGACATGTTACTGCATGTGAGTTAACGTTTGCCAGAGTAGTTACTCCTCATTTAACATTACCTGTTCTTGTTTATCAAGCATTTACAAGAATATGTCTATAACATAATTTTAAGAACAATCTTTTGGAACAAGTTTATATATGCTTTTCTTTATATCTTACCTTGCTGAGTTTGGAAGGCCACATAAATATGGGGGGGGGGGGCAGATGGGGCATGTCTCAAGAGCTTCCAGAGTCTAATTGTTACTACTTTTTCCTTTGCTGTATTGTTTGTGTTATCAGCAATTCACATGCACCGCAGCACAGTACAGGAAAATATTTCAGCACCTGGCATTCAGCTGGTATCCTGTCTGAAAGGCTTGAATTGAACAATTCAGCCAACACCTACTATATACTCCTGGGGAGGAAACTTCAAGAAAATGTACAATTGATGGAAGATACATCGTCCATGCATTGAAATAACAAGAATCAGGTTAACACTGAGGTCCTAGCATTCCCTGGAGAGAAAGAGCCACAGCATAGTGACAGGCAAGTAACTCCACCTCTAGAAGAGTTCAGGCTCAGCCCCTAAGCTCCTTAATCAAGAGATTCTGGCAGTACAGCTAGGAAACAGTTTTGTGGATATTCAAAATTTTATTTTGAATGTAGTAGCGGGTCGTAAACAATAAAGATGTAGGGCTTGCAAAAATGACCATCTTCCAACACACCAAGAGAGGGAAGTGGTCCATATGACCAAAAATTTTCCCTGGAACGACCAAGTGAATTCTCCACTCAGCTTTGCCTCAATATGCCTACATTTAATATAACATCTGAAAGTGGCACTGACATATCTAATGTAGGTGCATAGGCAATACATCCAGTTCAAACCCCTGCATTATCAATGTTTGCGATCCAGAGACTTCACTTTGCATAGGTAGCTAAATGCATGAAGAAGCCTCTTTCTGGACATCACACCAAATATAATATAAGATGTAAGAGACAGTTTGGCTCAGTAGTAAAGGCACCAGACTAGAAACCAGGAAACTGTGAATTCTAGTTCTGCCTTAGGCATGAAAGCCAGCTTGAGCCAGTCACTCTCTCTCAGCCTAACTCTCCTCACAGGGTTGTTATGCAGTAAATAGCAGGAGGAAGGGGTAATAATAATAATAATAATAATAATAATAATAATAATAATATAAAAGTTGGAAGGGACCTTGGAGGTCATCGAGTCCAACCCCCTGCTCAGGCAGGAACCCTACACCATTTCATACAAATGGCTGTCCAGTCTCTTCTTAAAAACTTCCAGTGTTGGAGCATTCACCACTTCTGGAGGCAGGTTGTTCATTGGTTAATTGTTCTAACTGTCAGGAAATTTCTCCTTAGTTCTAGGTTGCTTCACTCTTTGGTTAGTCTCCACCTGTTGCTTCTTGTCCTGCCTTCAGGCACTTTGGAAAATAGCTTGTCTCCCTCTTCTTTGTGGCAGCCCTGAGATATTGGAACACAACTATCATGTCCCCCCTCGTCCTTCTCTTCGTTAAACTAGACATGCCCAATTCCAGCAATTGTTCCTTATATGTTTTAGCCTCCAGTCCCCTAATCATCTTTGTTGCTCTTCTCTGTACTCTTTCTAGAGTCTCAGCACGATGTAAAAAAGATGTTGAGACTCTAGAAAGAGTACAGAGAAGAGCAACAAAGATGATTAGGGGACTGGAGGCTAAAACATATAAGGAACGGTTGCGAGAATTGGGTATGTCTAGTTTAACGAAGAGAAGGACAAGGGGGGACATGATAGCAGTATTCCAATATCTCAGGGGCTGCCATAAAGAAGAGGGAATTAAGCTATTTTCCAAAGCACCTGAAGGCAGGACAAGAAGCAACGGGTGGAAACTAATCAAGGAGAGAAGCAACCTAGAACTAAGGAGAAACTTCCTGACAGTGAGAACAATTAATCAGTGGAACAGCCTGCCTCCAGAAGCAGTAAATGCTCCAACACTGGAAGTTTTTAAGAAGAGACTGGACAGCCATTTGTCCGAAATGGTGTAGGGTTTCCTGCCCGAGCAGGGGGTTGGACTAGATGACCTCTAAGGTCCCTTCCAACTTTACTACTACTATTATTATTATTATTATTATTAAAACTGGATGCAGTATTCCAAGTGTGGCCTTACCAAGGCATTGTAGGTATTAACACTTCACGTGATCTTGATTCTATCCCTCTGTTAATGCAGCCCAGCACTGTGTTGGCTTTTTTGGCAGCTGCAGCACACTGCTGGCTCATATTTAAGTGATTGTCTACTAGGACTCCGAGATGTTCACCATCTTGAGTTATTTATAAAAATAAAAAGGGAGGGAATAAATACATAAATTGTGGGACATGGGAGGTTGCAGTAGGGTTGGTGGTATGATGTTATTTCCCCTTCTACATACTTAGTATACAATCTGAAGGTACTTCTTGGAACAACCTTTATCATTATTATCCTGAAAATAAGTTTAGAACAGACAATGTTTGGAATGGAAGAGTGTGACGCATATGAACAGTTAGACTCCACACTTTGTTACAGTTCTCTCTGAGAAAATTTCCCTGTTTCTCTCCCAGTTCATTTTGGTGTGCAAGTAATGCCTTCACACAAAAGCAGAATTCCATGTAGAGGTCTAGCATAACATACTTGGTTTTTTTTTTAATGCTGAGGCATCTCTGTGAGATCTCTACTTAAAATCTTTAACCAACTCACCCCATTCCATCCAACAATCACTGGCCACCGGGTCTCCCTAGGGCCAACGGGGATAAATACAGCACTCAGAAAACCCTGAGTGGGAGATGCTAAATGCTGGGAAAGAACATATCTGGACAACGGACACAAATTTGTGTCTGTCTGTCAGCCTGCCTGCCTCTCTGCCTCTTCTAACTCTCATCTATCTATCTATCTATCTATCTATCTATCTATCTATCTATCTATCTATCTATCTATCTATCTATCTATCTATCTACCTACCTACCTACCTACCTACCTACCTACCTACCTACCTACCTACCTATCTATCTATTTTGCTCCAGCTCTGCTCAACATGGTATAAAATCCTCCAGCTCTTAGAAAATACTTTGCCTTGTTTCTTGTTGCACTACTCCCAAAGACTTGCAGGATGTCATCTCTCACCACTGATCTTATCTTTTCCATGAAGCACCCCATAAGTTGCAGTAACATATCCTGAATTCAGATTAAGTTGCATCAACTCAGAATCCCAGAATTTATGACATGGGAAGTTTCCAGATAGGCCATCAAGGCCAATCTTTAGAATAGAATAGAGCTGGAAGAGACCTTGGAGGTCTTCTAGTCCAGCCCCCTGCTCATTCTGGAGAACCTATACCATCTCAGACAAGTAACTGTTTAGCCTCTTCTTTAAAATCTCCAGTGATGGCGCGCCCATGATTTCTGAAGACAAGCTGCTCCATTGGTTCATTGTCCTCATTGTCAGGAAGTTTCTCCTTAATTCCAGGTTGCTTCTCTCTTTGATCAGTTTCCAACCATTGTTTCTTGTCCTGCCCTCTGGTGCTTTGGAGAATAACATGACCACCTCTTCTTTGTGGCAGCCCCTCAGATACTGGAATACTGCTATCATGTCTCCTCTATTTCTTCTTTTCTTTAGACTAGCCAAACCCAAGTCCCACAGCTATTCTTCATATGTTTTAGTCTCCAGGCCTTTGATCATCTAGTTGCTCTTTTCTGAATTTTTTCCAAACTCTTAACATATTTTTTGTGATATGGTGACCAAAATTGGCTGCAGTATTCCAGGTGTAGTCTTACTAGGGTTTTATAAAGTGGTACTAATACTTTGCATGATCTTGATTCTATGCCTCTGTTTATACAACCCAGGATTGTATTAGCTTTTTTAGTTGCTGCTGCTGGCTTATAGTCAAGTGATTGCCCACTAGGACTCCAAGGTCCCTCTCACAGTTACTGTTTTTAAGCCAGGTCTCACCTAATCTGTACTTGTACCTTTTATTTTTCCTGCCTAAATGTAAAAGTTCACTTTTCTCCACATTGAAACTCATTTGTTGGATAGGGCTCATTGTTCAAGTTTGTCTAGATCTTTTTGGATCCTGAGTTTGTCTACTCCTGTCAGTTTGGTGTCATCTGCAAATCTGATGAGTTCCCCTTCATTTCCCTCATCTAAGTCATTGATGAAGATACTGAAGAGTAGTGGGCCTAATACAGAACCTTGTGGTACCCCACTGCTTACTTTTCTCCATGTGGATGTAGTGCCATTGAGGACTACTCGTTGAGTACGGTTTGTCAGCCAGCTACAGATACATCTGGTGGTGATGTTGTCTATTCCACCTTTTTCTAGTTTACCAAGGAGTGGGTTGTGGTCTACTTTATCAAATGCCCTACTGAAATCTAAGTATACTACATCCAAAGCATTTTGCTGGTCTAGTAGTTTAGTCACTTTATCAAAGAATGAAATAAGATTGGTTTGGCATGATCTGCTGGCTACTGGTTATGACTTTGTTTGCTTCTAGTTGTTCGCAGATCTGTTTTTTGATTATCTTTTCTAGGATCTTCTCAGGTATTGATGTTAAACTGATAGGTCTGTAGTTTCCTGGGTCCGTTTTTTTCCCGTTCTTGAAGATAGAAACCACATCAGCCCTTTTCCAATCCTCAGGTACTTCCCCGGTGCTCCAGGATTTATGAAAGATGTGGTGCAATGGTTCTGAGATAACATCTTCCAGCTCTTTTAGAACTCTCGGATGTAATCTGCCGGGTCCCCGTGATTTATATTGGATAGGTGTTCTCTTATCATTTTCTTGCTTATTTTAATTTTTGTTTCTAGTATGTCTTTTGTAGTGGGTTTTTTTGGTATGTTGGGCTATAGTTTCTTTTTGTGTGAAGACTGGTGCAAAGTATGAGTTAAGCAGTTCTGCTTTCTCCCCGTTGCCTGTTATTTCCTTGCCATCTTCTCTCTTTAGTGGGCTTACAGTTTCCTTGACTTTTTTCTTGTTAATATGTTGGAATAAACTTTTTTTATTATCCTTGATTTCTGTTACAAGTCTTTGTTCATTCTGAGCTTTTGCTTTCCTGACTTCATCTTTGCATGTTCTGGCTATCTACTGATAATTGACCTTAGTTATGAGTCCCACTTTCCATTTTTTGTATTTGTCCTTTTTGTCTTTCAGTTTGTCAGAGAAATCTTTGTGCAGCCATGCTGGTTTCTTCTTGAATTTCTTGTTACTCTTTCTCAATGCTTTTGTGCTGATATAGGCTTTTATGATCACAGTATTCAGGGTTTCCCATGCTTCTCAGTACAGAAATCTAAATTAAAACATCTTAAAATGATGGCTGTGTAGCCTCTATTTGACATCCAAAAAAAGGGAAGCCCACTGTCTCAAAGTAATAGGTTTCATTCTTGATCTATAGTAATAATAATAATGATGATGATAAAGTTGGAAGGGACCTTGGAAGTCATCTAGTCCAACCCCCTGCTCAGGCAGGAAACCCTATACCATTTTGGACAAATGGCTGTCCAGTTTCTTCTTAAAAACTTCCAGTGTTGGAGCATTCACCACTTCTGGAGGCAGGTTTTCCACTGGTTAATTGTTCTAACTGTCAGGAAGTTTCTCCTTAGTTCTAGGTTGCTTCTCTCTTTGGTTAGTTTCCACTGTTGCTTCTTGTCCTGTCTTCAGGCGCTTTGGAAAATAGCTTGATTCCCTCTTCTTTGTGGCAGCCCCTGAGATATTGGAACATTGCTATCATGTCCCCCCTTGTCCTTCTCTTCGTTAAACTAGACATACCCAATTCCAGCAATTGTTCCTTATATGTTTTAGCCTCCAGTCCCCTAATCATCTTTGTTGCTCTTCTCTGTACTCTTTCTAGAGTCTCAACATCTTTTTTACATCGTGGTGACCAAAACTGGATGCAGTATTCCAAGTGTGGCCTTACCAAGGCATTGTAAAGTGGTATTAATACTTCACGTGATCTTGATTCTATCCCTCTGTTAATGCAGTCCAGCACTGTGTTGGCTTTTTTGGCAGCTGCAAGCACACTGCTGGCTCATATTTAAATGATTGTCCACTAGGACTCCGAGATCCCTCTCACAGTTACTACTATTGAGAAGGTATTCCCTATACTATACCTGTACATTTGGTTTTTCTTGCCTAAATGTAGAACTTACTTTTTCACCACTGAACTTCATTTTGTTAGATAGCGCCCAGTGTTCAAGTCTGTCCAGATCCTCCTGTATCCTAAGCCTGTCTTCTGGAGTGTTGGCTATTCCTGCCAGCTAGATGTCATCTGCAAATTTGATGAGTTTCCCATCTATCCCCTCATCCAGATTGTTGATGAAGATGTTGAAGAGCACTGGGCCCAGAACAGAGCACTGGGGCACCCCACTACACACTTCCCTCCATGTAGATGTGGTTCCATTGAGGACCACACGCGAGTACGGCCGGTCAGCCAACTATGGATCCATCTGGTGGTGATGCTGTCTAACCCGCATTTTTCTATCTTATCAAGTAGTAGGTTGTGGTCTACTTTGTCAAATGCCTTGCTGAAGTCTAAATAAATTATATCCACAGCATTCCTCTGGTCCATTAATTTTGTCACTTGGTCAAAGAATGCAGTAAGATTTGTCTGGTATGATCTGCTTTTGACAAACCCATGTTGGCTTTTAGTAATGACTTTGTTCTTACTATTGAAGTATTTGTATAGCATTCAATTGGATTCTGCCTTTTTATTACTTAAATTCATTACAGTCAATTCCTGACACAACGGAGACCAGAACTTCGCTTGCTGATCAAGGCAGTTGTTGAATGAGCTGTACCTGATTTTACAATCTTTTTTATCATGATTGTTAAGCAATTCACTGCAGTTGTTAAGTGAATCATGTGATCATTAAGCAAATCCACCTTCCCCTATTGTCTTTGCTTGCCAGAAGCCAACTGAGAAGGTCACAAATGGAAGCTGCAACTGTTATAATACATGCTGGTTCCCAGGTGCCCAAATTTTTATCATGTGACCATAAGGATGCTGTAATGGTGTAAGTATGAGAACCATCTTAAGTCATTTTTCAGAGTGCCGTGGTAACTTCAGTTACTAAATGGATGGCTGTAAGTCAAGGACTACCCATGTTGCATGTTGTATCCTTTGGAATTGCCTCACTTCTTTCCTCAATCAGATCATACAACCAGACTGATGATAGACAACTTATTAAATCAGATTTTGGAGGGTTGGGTTGGGGGGAATTGATCAGTTTCCTTTCAAGAGGAAGAATTCCCATCCCATTTATGTATTTATTTAGACCAGGAAAAGGACTCTAAGCATTCCCTTTGTGTCCTGATATTGCAACAGTAACTCCTGCTGGAATAGTGGCCAAATTTGGACTAGGTTTTTTCTTCATTTGAGCTCTCCCCCGCCATTCAAATTAAATATAATAATGGGAGAGGGGGTGATTTCTAATAAGTACCATTAATAGTCTGAATTTGCTTGCTGCAAAGATTGTTTGCCTCTAAGAGGCCTTCCACTCCCTGTCTTAAAATGATGCATTCTAAAATTATGTCCCAAATGGGCTATGAAATATTATTGGTCACACAGTCTGCCAGATATTTAGACTGGATTTGGCATTTTTATCCATCTATTGAGTCCTTCCCAAGGACCTGGGATAGACAACTATAGATGTTTGATAATGTTAAATGTATTGTCACAGGTTGAAAGCTGTTCTAAGTAAAGCTGCCTTTTGCAATTGACTTATGGTAATTTTATTAATGACAATAGTGTTCAAGTGGTGCTCCAGATGTTTTGGATTTGCACCCAGGCATCCATTACCTATCATCATCATCATCATCATCATCATCATTATTATTATTATATTTTATCACAGCTAATGATCAGCTCAAGATGGCAAATTCATATCTCCCTTCCTCTTCTAGAGATCTCATCTTACCACCAGCGAGCATTTTGCATCCTCCCTCTAGAATATAAGGAGGCAGAATGAAAGATTCATGTTCACCATCCTTCATCAGTCAACCAGAAATTTTCATTGTGCTGATAAACAGATTAGTAGGCAATGCCACTGTTATTCTGTGCATCCAGCCTGCTTAATAGCATAGATGATGCATTCTGGACCAACACAAACATCTTTTAAAATGTTGCAAAGGCAGCTTAGCCAAGGTGGCCAGACAAAAGTGTGAGTCACTATGACCAGACTGGAGATGACTAGGAATGGGGACAGTTGAGGTACCAGCTGTGCAAATATACTCCATTAGCTTGGTACAAGCTGGCTTCCTGTTTCCAAAATGGCACCTGGAATCAAGAGCCATTTCATATGTCCAGGCTCTACATGTAGACGAGCGATTACTCTTTTGTGGTACAAGTAGCTATCAACTAATCATCAATTAACAGGATCACGTGGTAGTTTGATGCCCTCTAATTGCAGCTTCCAAGAAAGTCACTAATTGCAGCAGCCTTTGCATCTGCAGCAAATCTGGCACGTCAGTATGTGATTCTTATGCTGCATTTGGATTAACACAACTGGAAGAGGCTGTATATATTTACTTGGCACAGAATCATTCTTGTTTAGTAATGTAGTTTACTACATTTAGTGTAGTAATGTAGTTCATTTTTAATAGATTAAATTAAAACTTTACTAACCACTGTTCTATTTCCTTTTATCTTTTTTCCTGGGCAAGTGATATACTCCTAACAAAAACTTGAACTGGGACAGCCTGCTAAGTTTAGGTTGTAAGAATGGAGATGGCACTGGGTGGGTGCTTTGCTTTTCAGTATCCCAGCAGTATATGTATATGTATGTGTATATGCATGTGCATGTGCATATATGTATGGTATACACACACATACATATACATACCTACACATACAAACATATATAAAATGGTTATGCAAAGAATGCACAGCCAAATGGCCCCAGGAATTTGACAGGCACCCAAAACGATATCCAGAAGTATCTTGGTGTCCAGAAGCACTGAGCAGACTGCCCCTGAGTTATCCTATTATGATTCTAACGAACAGGCTCAGAAAAATGGGCATTGTGCAGCATGTGTGATGGGCACTGGGTTGGAGAAAGTTATGCTGGAGAGTAAACAGACCTGCCTTGTTTTTTATTTTGATTTAGAAGGAATACTCAGAAACTTGGCAACAAGGTTGCAGCTAATAGATTTCCGATTTCTGGTACGGATTCTCTCACATACAATGGAGTTCCTTTATACTGCAAGAGGGAGCAGGCCGCTTCCTGTTATGAAAACACAGCCAAGAGTCTGACATTCAGAAGGTCTATATGAGTGTTGGCTCAAACAACAATACTGATTAAGATCTACAGGGGAAAAAATGAAGTTAGTATCACCCACCCCCACCCCACCCCCCCACACACACACAATGAGAAGGAGCAGCACTTAGAGTGACCCCAAGTCCATGGATACTCCACGAACATCGTTTATAGTAATGGACAATAATTACACCTCTTGAACACCTCTTTGGGGACTAGAAGTCCATTTCTCCTAAAAATAAAAACTTGGGAGCATACATGTACTGTAAAATACAATGACCAGCAAGGTATATGGGATTTATATGTTTATATTATATTTATATATTATTATGAGAGCAGACCAGCACTCTGGGGTCATGACTGGTGGGGAACGTGCTGCTGAACTGGGATTCCATCAACAACCTGTGCACAATATTTCCTGTCATGATATCAACAAGAATAAATTAAAAATAAATAAAAATACGTATTGGCACACCTAAGCACAAGTTCATCTCCATATGCCATACACAAAAAGGTAGAAACTGATATGGGTCAGATGGAAGTTGATTGGAGTTAATATCACACTTCAAGTATTCTCATAGCTAAGAATCAGAGCATTGGAAAGTACCTTAGTGCAGGATATATTACAGTATCTTTGAAGGTGACCATCCAGCCTCAGGATGGAAGGTTAGAACTGTCAGGATCTCTGGTGATTTACCATGAATCCATTATTACAGGCCAACCAAAGCCCCCGAGGACATTGTTTTTCCTAATCTCATCAAGGGACGGCATTTTAATGAAATAGACCTAGCAGACTCTTATTTATAGATGGAAATGGAGATAATTCCTTACCATAGTTACATACAACGAGCTATATAGTTATAACAGCATTATTTATTGAGTTTTATCCGAACCAGCACTTTTAGATGAAATGCTTCTGGAAAACCTCAAAGCAGCACTAGAAATATTGGCAGATTTTGGTCTTCAAACATGACACATCATGAGGTGTTTTTTTTTCAAACTAGCATTACATAGTATGTCACATTACTGATGCACAAGTCGTACATAAAAATGTAGAGAAAATTCAGATAGTTATGAATCCTTCAAATGTGTCACAGATTTATTTATTTATGAGTATCAACTTCTGGGGTCTGCATGGACTAATCCCTGCAGTTTTCTTGGCAAGAACTCCAGAGGTGGGTTACACTTGCCTGCTTCCTAGGGATGAGAAGAAGTGACTGGTCAAGGTCACTGAGCTGGATTTGTGTCTAAGGCAGGACTAGAACTCACAGTCTCCTGGTTTCCAGCCTGATGCCTTAATCACTACACCAGACCAGCTGTCATGATTCTTTTTAGAACTTTGAGTTGGGAGGGATATAGTGTATTAAGTATGTGTAATCCACAAATAGAAAGGTGGTCTAGACCTCTTTTTCCTTTTTGAATGTAAAAGGTTTAGCCAGCCAAGGCAATGTATATGTAATTTAACTTAACAAGCTTGTACTGTGCATTCATTCCTCCACATATAAACTGAGAAAAAAGTCACTTAGCAAACTATAGATTGTATTATTATACTGTAAATCATGTTCATTCACAAGCCTTTTACCTCTATTTATACTTATAACACTTGAATTAAAGAGAACAATACAAGTTTCTTATTCTAACACCTATTAAAGGGAGAAAGAGCAATGGCTGCACACTAGAAATAATTTTCATAAAACAATTCTTAGCAAAAAGTCACTTATATGGATTCACAAATTATTGGCCAGATATGACCTCCAGGTGTTGTCTATTAGGAATGATATCTCATTTTTGTCATGGAATCAATTATCTGGGTTGATTCCCAGAATTGCCATTCAGACTTTCCCCAGGTGCTGTCTGCTAGGGACCCTGACTTACTTGAAAATATCTCAGCTGATTGAAGTTACGAACAAGTCACTGATATGATATTCTATCAAGCCCTCTTCAAGTATTATCATAGAAAATGTTTCTTTAAAAAGGTATAAAAATCCAGTTTTGGTTACCACGATGTAAAAAAAGTGTTGAGACTCTAGAAAGAGTACATAGAAGAACAACAAAGATGATTAGGGGACTAGAAGCTAAAATATATAAGCAGAGGTTGCTGGAATTGGGTATGCCTAGTTTAATGACGAGAAGGATGAGGGGTGACATATAGCAGTGTTCCAATATCTCAGGGGCTGCCACAAAGAAGAGGGAGTCAAGCTAGTCTCCAAAGCACCTGAAGGCAGGACAAAAAGCAACGGGTGGAAACTAACCAAAGAGAGAAGCAACCTAGAACTAAGGCAGGGGTATCAAACTGCCGGCCCGGGAGCTGGACACATCATCCGGAAGCCCCGTCCACCCCATTGCCGGCAATGGAAAAACCATCCCGATATGTTGTGTGATGTCACATGACATTGCAAGTTTGACATGTCTGAACTAAGGAGAAATTTCCTGACAGAACAATTAATCAGTGGAACAACCTGCCTCCCGAAGCTGTGAATGCTCCATCACTGGAAGTTTTTAAGAAGAGACTGGACAACCATTTGTCTGAAATGGTATAGGGTTTCCTGCCTGAGCAGGGGGTTGGACTAGAAGATCTTCAAGGTCCCTTCCAATGTTATTGTTGTTGTTGTTGTTGTTGTTGTTACTGAAAAGTCCTGAGATATTTGAAATAGCAGAGATCCAAAGGCCTGGGAAGAAGAGGTGCTGCGTAAGAATTGCCCAGCTCCAGTAGTACATCTGCTGTTATTTCTCAGGTTTCCTCACAAGTTGAAAACATTAATATAGGTATATCTTTCTCTGTAATTCTCTTGAAATCTTTTTTGACATTTTATCTTGGTCTGAGCCTGTACTTTTAGAATCCTAAAGAATCCGCTGTCTCCCGATTGGTCACCAGGTGGCAGCACAAAATGGTTGCAATCTTACTCTGTTGTACAGTTGTCTACAGGTGCTTGTGTATGCAGTAACATTGACATATTCACTGGAGTTAGTTCTTTTGAAATTTTAGTAAAGTGAGCAGTAAAGTGACTCTAGAGGCATCTATTGTTATTTGTACTATCAAGAGAAACATTGTCTGATTGATTGATTGATTGATTGATTGATTGATTGATTATGTCACTGTTTACTCTTAGCAGCCATATAGATTTTTTCCCCAGAATGATTGCCTTATTGGTGGGGTTGGAGGGGCAGCATATAAATTTAATAAATAAATAAAAATAAAATATATCTGTCCTTAACCTGGACTTTCAGGTTTTTGAGCAACATACCATCTCCACTATAACTTGATCAACTTAGTGCTGGCTGAGGAATTCTGGGAGTTGAAGTCCACAAGTCATAAAAGGGCCAAGTTTGAAGACCCCTGGTTTAGAGTCAAGGTATTTAATTAGGAATCCGATCTATTAAAAACATTGGGGCATCATGTAAAGACGATGTATTTATATGAATGCAGATTGTGTTTATCATATGTATTTTATTACTGTATTTCATCTATTTGACTTGGAATTAGATATGAATTTTACTTTTACTTTATTTTCTTTGATAGTAATGATAAGACGAATCAATTACTACTGTTATTTCCATGCCATGACATTCTTTTATCATTCACTGCTAGCATTCTGTGTTGTATAGTGTTTTTGTACTGTTTACTATTTTTGTTTTATTTGGCTTGTATGATTTGAATTCACTTGTCTCTCATCTCGCTAATTATGCTGATTAGGCACCATTTAAAAAAAATGTAGCAAACAACCAATCATCCATAGGAAACACCGGTGAATCCCAGTTGTCACGTAAAGCATAAAAAAGGATCTGCGTAATCTACTGAAATGGCATTTGCGTTTTCAGAAGGGAAGCAGAGAGCTCTGAGAAAAAGAACCCAAAACAAACAAGCTAAAAATTATAGTAGGCACACACAATTGCAACATCTTTTATATGCAAAACATAACTGTGATAATGAGTCACTGGGGAGTCTACTTTTTTGAAAATAGTCCTTTGGTTGAAAATATGGAGTCTTGGCTGTTCTGCATTGGCATCAGGCTGGACTGGACACAGAGGTTTTTTTTTTTTTTTTGCCACAAATGAATGCAGAAGCTACCTACAAGGGGAAAAGGAAACCCCTAATGGAGTCCTGAATAGACCTGTGAAAAGGGATAATAAAAGTTGTCCTGGATTTCCTCTCCCAGCAGGTGCTTCCTTCGGCTGTTCTGTTCATTCATAAGATAGGTAGCCACAGACTGCCAAGATTGTTCTTTCAGCCAAAGCCTAGTGCTCTGGCCAGAGGGTGAGAGAAAGAGTCCTTTGTTCAATGGGTCAGTGACAGCCTCTCTACCAACATTAATAGAGGACCTGCTAAAGTGAATGTTAATAACCTGAATAGAACGAGCCCAACTGGAGTGTTTTCTCCCTTCCTTCAAATATATCAGCATGCCTCTTAATGTTTGAGTGGATGCAGAGTAGATGGTAAACTGCAGTGTATTTTGTACTTGTAGTCTTAAACACCTATAGAGGCCTCCAAACATATAATTTCCTCAACAGTGATTATAAATGTTTGAAAGCACAAGCATGTGAAGATTAAGCTCCTAACTTTATAGACCATGCTTCTAACCACCAAATCTAGAAATGACAACTCCATGAGGCTTCCCTGTGTAGAGAACCATCAATTTTGGTGGACTGCCAGCTCTGGACTGGCTCCATCCATCCGGGCAGTTCAGTGGTTCTTCATCTGTGCGTTTCACAGACAGTGTCCAACGAGCAGAGAAAAGCTAGCAATAAAACCACAAGTTGTGGTCATGTGATGTCTTGTTTAATGACCACATCCCTTAGCAACAGAATTGCAAGTTCCAGTTGTGGTTGTTAAGCAAGGACTGCCTGTACAGATCATCCAACCAAATGACAAGATGTCTGCATGCCAAATTCAGAACTATATTGAGACAGCAAAGATTGAAGATAATCACTTTCCTGTAGATACTACATGCTTCATAAGTTTAACTAAACCTGGCAAATTGGCTACTGGCTTAGCCATTGAAATCAGCACAGACAGTGAAGGTTTCTCAACCAGGGGTCTTTTCACTGTTTCCTTTAAAGTACTAGGAAACTTTACTGATAAATAATGATCATTGACAAGATAGCAACTCTTAAAAGCCAGGGTGGGAATACATATACCAATTGAGAAGTGGTATTAACAGAACTAAGCCCTCCCAAGTCAAGCAGAGATGGGTTTTCTAGGGCTCACTGTTTCTACATTGTTAAGCTATGTTTATTGAACCACAATTTAATAGATAAATCACAATGAGGTGGATTCTCATAACACCCTGAATCACAAACCATGCTTTATAAACTGCACTAGGTTGATTCACTCATTATGTTAAGCAAAGTCAAACACTCTTTTCATAATTTTACACATTTATTCTAATTTATTCTGCATTGTAGAATGGTTTATTCTACATGCTGATATTAAGTATGGAAGCCATTAGAACAGTGGTTCTCAACCTTTTTAATGCCGCGACCCCCAACCGGTCATAAGTCGAGGACTCAACCGGTCGTAAGTCGAGGACTAAACCAGTTGTAAGTCGAGGACTTTCCCTGCCTGGGAGTGCCGCGCATGTGTGGTGCCTCCCCCTGCGCCGGCCGAGGCGTAGCTGGCAAGCGGTAGACGGAGCAGGCCGACCACCGGCTGGGCCACCAGCTGGCCCAGCCCAAGAGAGGTAAGGCACCCGCCGGAAAAGGGGAAAAAAATGGCGGACAGCCTTGATCAACCGTGAAATGGTCGATCAACCCCAAATGGGGTCGCAATCCATAGGTTGAGAACAGCTGCATTAGAAGAATATGCTGGCTTAAAGAAATGCTAAACACATTTCCAATTCTCATTTATCTTGGCAATGAAGAAGACTAGGTCCACATCAGAAGTGGAACACCGTAAGCAAAAAACCTGGTCTCTGCATATCCTTGCCATCCTCTTCTCCTGTCTCCAGTGGTTGGTTACTGGAGATCCAAATCATGCAACAAGCACTTCAGCATCTCATGACCTACTGACCACAAAGGGGAAGTATAGTGTAGATAGTTAACTACTTTGTGTTCCTTGTATCTATCACTCTGCCTGATGTTTGTCTAAAATATTGTTAATCTTCTGCCTTTCTTCCCAAGCGCACATGCATGGACCATATGTTCTTCTTCTGGAAGTATGTAGGAAGCTAGATGCTTGACGTTTGCCTGTTCCTCTGATATATTTCCTATAAATAATCTCCTTGCTATTGTAGTTATAACATCTGATTCACCCAAAACCTTGTTTAGGTTCTGCTTTCAGAAACTTTCACAAGCACAAGAGAAGAAAGGAAAGCAAGGACTCCTGTATTCACACCCTGAAGCTGCACTGAACTGATCTGGCAGCCCTTTACTGAACCTGCGTATGGTTCATCTTCACTGTGGACTTCGTAGTTCTTGTATAATAACCAACTGGAATGTATATTACTTCAAAGCTGCCAACAGCAGCTGCAGCTCCATAGTGAAGCTCTATGTAACCTAACTATGGAGCTGGTAGTTGCAGCCCTTCCACTGTCAACCCTGTAGAGGAGCAGTAAACCGATAACATGGTAAAGTAGTGCAGTGCTTCATTGCAAGGCTGCCTGAAGAGTCTCAGCAAGCAGCTCCATAGCAAAAATGCATGTAAAAATATGGTTTTGATGCATCTACGCTGAATATAGAAAGGCCATTCATGGCGTAGATCAATGTGAGTCAGAATAACAAATTCCAGAAAGAGTGGGGGAGAAGCAGGGGAGAATGGTTCCTTTGCTGCTGATTTTCTCACTCCATGAAGATTGAAGAACAGGCAGTAAAAGTTCTGCATCCTCTTTTCCTCTTCCAGGTATCCTCTGCATCTAATGACAGCTTGGTCTGATTGATCAGCCTAGCTTGTATAAACAAGTGTGGAAAAACACCATTTTTACTGCAAAACAAGAAACAACAAAATAGGAGCAACTGCAGGGGACTCAAAAGGGCCAAGAGGGTAGCTATTAGGAGATTGCACCATTCTGGCTGCCTTCTTGAGAATGTTTTCTACCATAACAATGCCTCTGTGGATACCCCTGAATAGAAGCTGTTTTCCAGGCCTGGGGTATGTTGAGGACAATGTTGTACATTCATGCCTTCGAGAGTTAGTGGGAGTCTTGATCCTGGGGCAAGGAGAAGAGGCAGATGAATCCTCAGGCATCCTGTCCTGCTTAATCCATGTCCAAATAAAAGGACGAGCCCAGCTACCACCTTCCCTTGCAATCTCTTCTGAAATGCACTCACTTCCTATTCCTCAGTGAAGCACTGGAGATGCTAAAATAGCTACTATCTCTGTTGTCTTCGTTATTAGCTGGCTGCACTAACCTGTTAGTATGATAAGGCAATCTTGAAGTTAAAATAATTACAGGCAGACCTGTTATTTTATTTTATATGTTGAGCATGGTTTCCATCAACCCCAGTCCCCAAGCCCCATGGACTAGGGTATTAAATGTTATAGCCTGGCACACTTGGGAGGATGCATCAGCTAAGCCAGTATCTATTGCTTTAATAATTAACTGGTATGATTTTTTTTCCTGTTTTGTAACAGAGAAAGGAATGACGGACAAATGCAAGAAAAGATGGGGGAGGGGGTGTATCCATGCAGATGTTACCCGGGAAGGTGAGATTCCCACACTGGGTAGGAAATGCTGCTTCTTTTGTGGAACACTGAACTCTGTTTGAGGAAGTTGCAGCAAGTCAGATTCTCAGAGGCAGAGATGAAGGTAGAAGGGAGTTAGGGAGGCCCAGCTATTCTTAGAGACAAGAGGAGGGGAGGCAGAACAGGGTGAGCGGAAAGGGGGAAATTTATTATTGTGAGACTTTGTTTACTTCATGAGCTGAATGAATGAAATGACCTTGTTTATTGTCCAAAGCCTGAATGGAGAGCAAGGTGTGAGATGGGGGGGAGCAATTCTTTAGGATTGTTAATTCACAATTTCTTCTTTCCTCTTGTTCATATTATTGCCAAAGTGAGAAATAGATCCCTTCCTCCATCTATCTCAAGCCAGGAAGTTCTTAAGAGACACTTTCCACGACAGTCACAGTGAATGTTGCTATTATCCTGGAAACTCTGGGTTCAAAGCTCAGATCACTCTGAATCTAGCCAAATGGGCCTGGGTGAACACCTTCTGCCTTCACTCTACTGATCAATAAAATGAGAACCTGATAAAGAAATGTCTCATGACTCCTTTGGTGAAGCACTCACACACAACATAGTTGAGGAGGATTCTCTGGTGGAAACAGACAAGGCATGCAGGCTACAAGAAAACCACACTGGCTAGCTTTATGCAGTTGGCTATTTTTCAGCTACGTTGGATTTCAACGTTAGAATAGAACATCCTGAGTGGAGGAGCTAGAGAGAATAGCAGGTGGCAGTTACAAGTGCTTTGTAACTGGTTATGCTGCCCTGGGAAGATCTCCCAAGCAGCCATTTTGCAACAGTATTGCGCCCCCCCCCCCAGAGTGAGGTTGGCTTCAACTCTTCTGACTTTCTGCAAGAGCTTAAAGACCTGACTCTGCCAACTGGCTTGGTCTCCAAAGGGATGAGGGTCTTCACATTGGGGGTTGATAGATAATAACAGAGTAATAATAAAGTAATAGATTTCCCCTCTCCTCCTCTCCCCCTCTCATCTTATTCCCCCCTTCCCTGCCTTTTAGTTAGGGTTGTGTATTTAGCTTTTTTATTATTTAGTTCCTGTTGTGTATAGATTTGTAAAATTTTATCTTTTTAACAGTGTAAACAATACAGTACAGTACTCAAAACAAGTTCTCAAAATTCCAAATGTGCTCACCTGTTCAGGAAATCAAGGATTAAGCCAATTGTGTATTATATAACCAATATGGTTGCCAGTTGTTTAGGTAGCATTGGTACTTTTTTACTGAAGAAATCTTACTTTTTATTGGGACGTTTTTCTCTAGTTAATACCATCATGCTCAAGATTCTTAAGTGAAGGCTTAAGAAAAACAGGGCGAGATGGCTCAGTGTGACACATTATTGTTTTACAGAGCTCATGAGATTACTTTATGTCAATATTACAAACAGGTAGGTTATCTTTGGCTAGAGGTGTTTGCAATGGTGATCACTGGCCTCAAAATGGCAGGCCTGACTTGCTAATCAAAGTTCCTCTCCTTTTTAATATGTATTGCATCATGCATTGCACACATAAAAGGGAGATAAACCCTTATCTGGTTCTACGTGCAATTTTGAAGTTCGTGACCAGCACTGTGGGTGCCTCTGTCTCTGGTTAATAGCTTTTATGAGTCAGAGACTGTGGTCTTTTATTGACATGCCAGGAATGACTGCTCTCCAAAAAATTGGTGGACCCTGGACTGCAACAAAATTTGATTTCAACACAGCTTGAATTTGAGAATAAAATTAATGTGTAGGGAATATAATGCCATAGAAAGTGGAAGCAGATAGCCTACAGTGGTTCTTCTCAAAAAATCTGAGCGAGATCTGATTAATACAATACACCAGAAAAACGGAGGAGTGTACGTTGAATTGGAAAGTTGAAACTATTTCTTCTTTCTGGAATGCTAAAATGATAAATTTGGCTACAATTACTGGAAGGGCTCTTAAGGTACAGCAAAACAACTCTATCGAGGGCTCAGATCTAACATATTGTACTGCTGTGGTCTACAAGCCACAATATTTCCTAAAATGCCACTGTGACAGACATTAGCCTATCCAGGTCCCAGGAAAGTCTAAAAGATAAAATGTTAACCTGGATTAACCTGCCGAACGCGACATCTTAAAGAAAAAGCATAGATTTTGAAGAAATTATTCTTAGAGAATTTGATTCAGGGACTCATCCAACTCCTTTGGTTTTCATTTTTTTACATAACTGAAATAATTGTCTTCATCTCGTAACTGGAATGAAGGCTGGCTGAATGATATTTGAGGAGCTCACAAAAGCTAGCCCATATGTGAATCAATGCAGGAAGCATAAGAAAAGAAAGCAATGCTGCCACTCAGAGGCCTTGGCAGGGAACTGCTGCCTCACCTGTTAAGGAGAGTGAAATCTGCAGCCAAAGTCTTGTCTAAAGAATAAACCAAGCCTTCCAACTTCCCAAGGCTTTTAACTTTTTAGGGTCTATGTTTCTTTACCCATAAGAATTCTGTATAATGCTAGCTCCAAAACTAATATCCATTTGAAAGAGATAGACAATTTAGTAAATTAAGGAGCTGTTAATCAAAAAATGTCCTTCCTCCAGAGCAGGGGTTCTCAACCTTGGCAACTTTAAGACTTGTGGACTTCAACTCCCAGAATTCCTCAGCCAGCTTTGAAGTCCATAAGTCTTAAAGTTGCCAAGGTTGAGAACCCCTGCTCCAGAGCAAGATTAGTTTCAAAGTACTTTAAAAAAAACCTCTTGCACAAGTTGAACAAGGGTGAGGGTGACCACCCTCTCTCTCTCTCTCTCTCTCTCTCTCTCTCTTTCTCTCTCCCTCCCTCCCTTCCTCCCTCTCCCCCCCCCTCAGGCATAGGAAACAGGGAATGGCAAACTACTTTTGAAATCTTGCCAAGAAAACTGCAGGGATTTATTCAGGCAGTTGCCAGGAGTCAACAGTGTCTTAAAGGCACACATGTGCGCACCCCCCCCCCACATACACACAAAATCATGTGTAAATTTATTTCATGGTGAAAATAACAAAATCAAGGCTCAGTTTTCATATTTTGGTAGAACAAAAATGATTGTTTGCAACCCTAGAAACCTAGTGGCGTTTGATGGATCAGCCTGGTACATTGCCCTCACATGCCTCCAGAAGTCCCCAAGTAAAATACGGTAGCCTCTTAATACTTCCAACCCACAAAAAAAAATAACAAAAGAGGACACAGATTTACTTAAACTGAGCATTTGCTAATTTATATATTCAAATGCAACTTTAGAAGGGCTGGCTTCTAAACCTTCTTCCAGAGCATTACATTTTAAGGATTCAGACAAATCCTTCAATGGTTTCTGCTCTGAATTATTCAGGAAGCTGCTTGTAATTAGCTTTGAGAAGATAATAGGGAAATGTGATGGTATTCTTTGGCTGAGTTCATACAACACAGTTACTCGTGGTTATTTTAACTCTTGTTTACTGAATTAATCCATCTTTTAGGCTCACATGTCATACTAAACTATCCTCACAACTTCAACTTGTTAAAGCATCTGCATATTCTTTTATCTTATATATGCTGATAACTCTTATGGGTTTCTTCAGACTCCCAGCTAGTCCAGGCATCAGTTGCAGATGGACAGTTTCAGCTGCCTTATGGGTCTTTATCTTTCAGCTAGCCTTGACCTGGATAAGACACCTGCCACCTGCTTCTGGCAGCCCTTTAGACAACTGAGGTCATGATCTAACTCATCAGAAGGATAACATGTTGGGGAAAGATGAGATGGAGGATGCCCTCAAATACAGGGCTTTCCTTTGTCAAGGAAGACACATGGGCCTCCGAAGCAGGGTGTCAAAGCAACCAGCCCAGCAACTGGTATTCAGGGATATTTGTGTCTCTTAACACTAAGGCTACAATCAGTCATTGTGACACATGACTACTGAAAAACTGAAATGAATTGAATAGACCTGACCTCCCCTGCTTGGGACGATAAGATCCAAACACGAGATCCTGAAAGCTCCAGAGGATGGGTCCCTGAGGTCTGGCCTTCAGAAACAGAAGAGATAAAATTCAGCTGATGTATATTTCAGGGTTGGAGAAGGCCACAAAATGTGCAAAGCAACAGTGTCTTCTTTTGCTATTGTGTTCCTTCAGGAACATCATTCCTATTGTTCAGGATATTTAATGCAATTAATACAATACAATACAAGGTGCTGCTAAAAATTATGTAGAAAGGGAAATGGAATTCTCAGCTTCATAATTCTAAAAACATACTTTTCTCAAGAAGTCATTATCCAAAGGGGGAAAATATTTCTTAAAATGATGTAACCCAGACATTGTGATAAACTTAAGGAAATTAATAACATTGAGGCAAGCTGATATGGTGGTGGTCATGATAAGCAAGAAAATAATCTGGATGTTAGGAATCTGGGTGTCTAAACAGAGGTAGACAGATATATTGATAAAGAACAGGCAATAGGTAAGCTGATCATAGGCTAAAATACAAATATTCTCACAAAATATTGGGAACCTCACAAAGAAACCTGAACTGGGACTTTTTATTGGGAGTAGGACATCACCCATAGAGTTAACTGAAAGAAATGAAACTTTGAGTGAAGGAAATATATACAGTGTTGGATTAAGAGGAGCAGATCTAGGGACTTTCTCAAAAACAAGCTTTGACCCAGAAAGACGAAGTCTGAAAAAAGTAACTAGAAAAAAGGAAATGAAGTAATTAGCTTAGGAAAACAAGTTGAGGAAATAAACAGGAATCAGCGAGTTAAAGTGAAAGGTTAGATGAGAGTAAAGGAAAAAGGAGGCAAGTGAGAGGGAGATTTCTCATGAATCATTCATAAAATAAAACAAGAGAAGGAAAGGATAATGCTGTCAAATTTGGTGAGCCAAGGAAGGAAATTCAGACACAAGATGGATTTAAGGGAGCTGGATAAGTGGGCAAGTTTCCGCTGTGAGGAGAATCAATCCAATGTGTCAAGATGGTAGCTACAATTGAAGCCCTGCCCCTTTTAACATGCACCATGCATGCCAGGGACAGGGTGAGTCCACGAGACTGAGGACTAGCTTGATGTATGATTGCTGGATCATGACTGGAAGAACCAATGATCTGAAAATCCAGATTTGGATCAGGGTCAGGAGGAAGGGAAGAGAATCAAGAGGAATGAAGAAGAGCCAAAAGGAAGGTAGAGGAAACAAGATGTTTGCAAGTCAATTAAAATGGACATTTTAAAGCTAATGGGTTTTGAAAAACACTCTCCCTGATTGTTAGGTGACAAAGAGTGAGAGAAACAGAGGGACTACGTTTTCTAAGCATGCCTCTCAGGACTGATTTGTTCCATAGCTGCTTCTCTGTAAGGTTATTCACATATTTATATAAATCATGTAGGTCTGTGAGACTAAGAAGAGCTCTGTTTTAGTACTTGCCTTAAGCAAGCATCTTTGATTCTGAAAGCAAGAAATTAAAGTGTGTAATTTATTCATAACCAGGGTGTCTTGAATCTTACTGGATCTGGGCAGGTGCCCTTTATTTCTGCTCCTGCTGGGGACAGGAATTGAATAGGAAATAGTAGGGGCTCTCAGCTCTAGGAGTTTCTTTTGGGGTACAATTTCTCAAATTCATGATTAGCCTCAGTAGAAATGACAGGGCTCTCCAAAAAGCTATGCCGATATAAAGGGCATAGAAGAAGATACACAGAGAAGCAATTCTTCGCTCAGTTAAAACCTATTTTTTTGTACAACAATTGTTTTAAGTCACAAAAAAATAGGAGAGTATCACTCAATAGAAGATTAATAAATGCATTATCAATTAGAGAGTCAGGCAAAGGGCCTATGGAGAAAAACTTGACATACAGGAAAGCAAGGCACTCTTACAGCTGAGATGACAAGCTGACATATATAAAACTATCAGACACACAAAATAATATTCAGAGAACAAGCTCTTTGGACCATTCTTTTCCAACCCTGTGTCCTCCAGCTATGTGGGAATATGTCTTCTATTTTCTCCAGACTTTTAAATAAACCATTGTCACTGGATTGCTGGAAGAGTTGTCTCTATCTCCCTAAAGCATTGTTTCTCAACCATGGCACGGTACTTTCTCCACTCCTTTGCAACATCTATATGAAACTGCTGGGTGAGATCATCTGTCACCATGGGTTGAAGGATGCACAGTATACCAATGACACCCAACTCTATATTTCCATTCTTGGTGGTGACCCAGGTGATGCTGTGGCTGCCCTCTCACAATGCCTGCAGGTGTGGGGGACAGCAGGCTTGAACTGAACCCTGGCAAGATTGAATGGCTTTGGGTACATGGGGCTCCAGGATCTGGGACTTTGTCATCTTTGATTCTGGATGGGGTGGACTGCCCCAGAAAGATCCAGTCTGCAACTAAGGGATTCTTCTGGATTTGTGACTCCTGTTCCTGGATCAGGATTCCCTGCACGCAATCATTCAGTCCCTAGTCATCTCACAGTTGGACTATTATAATGCACTCTACATGGGGCTACCCTAGAAGAGCATTCAGAAGCTACAACTGCAGAGAGTGGCAGTGTGGACAGTTTTGGGATGGCCATTGTAATACCACCCTGTAATACCACCGCTCTGTGAGCTGCATTGGTTGCTGGTCTATTTCCAGATGCCATTCAAAGTATTGGTGATCATCTTTAAAGCTCTTTATGGCATAAGTCCAGGTTGCTTGAGGGACCATCTCACCCCACTGGAATTGGCCTGTCCCACTTGTGCCAACCCTCCTATTCTTTTGCAAGGGCCTAAAGACATGACTCTGCCAGGTGGCTCAGGACAGCACAGTGGAGGTGGTTGATCAAGTAATAACAAATCCCACCTTCTCCCCCTCCACTCCACCTGTCCTTAATTTTAATGTTTAGTTTTCATTTATTTATGTTTTGATGTATATGATTAGATACATTTTTATGACTGTAAGCCACCCAGAGTTACCCCAAATAGGCAGCCAATAAATTTTATAAATAAATAAAACTGGCTACGGAATTATGAGAGTTGAGGTCCACACACCTTCAAGCTGCCAAAACTGGGAAAAACTGTCCTAAGCTAAGAACCAACATTCCTATAGTTTGTAACAGGGCTGCAAATATCTCTTCCATATGAATCCACTCAGCAACAAACACAGCAGCAGGATGGAGTCTCATCTGTAAGTGTTTTCCAACTATCTGCAGGCAGTCCCTGGAACAAAAGGCTTCTGCATAGGTCTGGGTGTTGATTTTACCTGCAGAGAGTATTTAAGGAAACTGACTTTCCCTTTGACTTAAGGCAGATGTTCATGGAGACTGCAGTATCTTGGGACTAAAATCCAAATCATCCTCATCCTCCTCTGAAATCCACAATGGTTGCAGGACTGCTTTTTCAGCCCAGAACTCTTCTCAAGGTACAATTTCATACAATGGTCAACTTGGCTGCCAAACATTTATAATAGCCAAATATCTTGAGGCCACCCTGACTGGGATATTCATCATGCTACAATAACAGATCAGGATTGATTCTGGTCTAAGTTATCAATTATGATAGTGCTGTTCTGAACGAAAACCAACCATAATAAATTCTAGAAGGCTTTCCAGAAAGAAAAGCAGATGTAGGGTCACCTTGAATTGTCACCACAAGCGTTTTTTATACGTAAATATTCTTTGAAGAGATAGCTTTAGTGTCTTGCAGTACCCAGTGTGGCCACAGGATGTCTCCCTATCTTGCACAAAATATACATACACATGGGTCCTTTTAAATAGCTGATAAAAATAGTGCTTCGAATTGTGCAGAAGTGGTCTTACTACAGCTTTAATTCTTTTTTTAAAAACCTGTTTATTACACATATATTATGTTTACTATGAGGAAGCTCTGTTGAGAATTATAGCTGCTTCCTAGCAATATTTGCTTTCTAAAGATAACAGATAAAAAGGCTCCGATCATCCTTCCGGCAGGAATCTTTGTCCAACACATTAGGATGGTATTGATGGGACAGATCAATACACAATATCAGAATTTTATAATAAAAAGGAGTTCAGTGTAAACTGGACTCATCAGTAGCAAAACTGGAGCAATTGCGCAGGTCATTGAAAGGAGGGGAGAACCGGAAACAGAATCTGGGATAAAGACTTGAGTGTAAGATCCAATGTCATCTGCTCCTTCAGGAATAAATGGCTTTCCTTCTTGAGCGGTGGCCTTTTGTATCCAGTCAAGGTAGCTGAAGACTGCAGTGTAGACCGTGGGGCTTGCCTCTGGGTCACAGTTACCCCCCCAGCTTGCTATGCCAACCACAAACCATTTCATGTTGCTTCCAGAATCACAGAATAGGGGACTCCCACTCTCCACCTGGTGAAATAAAAGTATAGCTGAAATAGCCCAAACTCCTATGCAAAGGGTCTTGAGCAGTTAAAGAGAATATGTTAATAGTGGACAATCAAATGTGTTTTTGGCATATTGAATTTAGAGTACCTTAGTTTTGCCCCAGCACGCAAAGATCAGCTTTCTCCTCCTTTTTAATACAAAACTGTCAAAACTGTAATGATTGTTTACCCAAACGAAATATATGTTCTCCCCCTATATATTCTAGCCTCCATTTTGATTTCTATGCCTTATTTCTCCTGGCTTGGATTTTGGATTGTAAATACCAAAAGAGATAGTCTTGCATTTTCTAATATGTATTGATAGAATGGTACTACATAAATAATAACAATGATTTAAAACATAGTTTAATCCTCCTATCACTGCCCTCCCCTTCCCTTCAATTTTTTCCTTTACATCTTCAACTGACTATTTCTATTTAATAATAAAAAAAAACCTTCTTCCTCTTCCACACAAAATGTGTGTTGTAGCAAAACCCTTCCTCCCATTTTTGTTACTTAAAGGGCTAACAAATAAATCAAAGGGTCACAAAGATATCAAAGAAAAGAAAAGAAGGGATGGGAAGGGAAGGGAAGGGAAGGGCAGAAGACACACAAGCAAAGAAAAAAATGTGTCTTTTCTCATTTTCAATATTGTGAGCTTGAATTTAATGTATCGCTTATACACTAAGGAACAGTTTTAGCTTCATACTTTCCTAAAATACCTTCCCTAGGTGTTTGAAAGTTGAGTATCAAAAAATGGGCATGAATCTGCTGTGCCAGATTCAAGATGAAATTAAGTGTACCTCACAGTTCTCCTCCACGCTTTCCTTAGAAACAGCACAGAAGACATTCCCGATTAAGCCTTGGATTTCCTTGGAACATATGTCTCTGTTAATTAGAGTCACTTCTACCTTCATTAACATGTTAGTTAATTTCTCATCTTCATCTGCAGGCAAGAGGAAAGGTGAAGGCCAAGTAACAGTTTAGAATCAACCAATAATGGATAGAAATCAGCCACACAATATTTCACAGGACATAAACAAGGAGTAGCCCTGGAATGATGTCAGAGATGTCAGCTTTGCTCTCATGTGATAGAAAGGATCCTGGTCTCTTATATTATGAGGAAAGGGAAGGAAGAATTAGGAATAGGAATAGGGAAGAAATGGGTGCACAGCTTTTGGTGAGTGGGCAGCATGTTGCCTTAATCCCCTTTTCTAATCCTTTGCAGATCCACAAGACTGTGCTGCTGAAGTTTGGAAGCCAGTAGGAGAGACTTTCCATTTTCTAGGGCAGTGTTAACTTTAATATGTGTGGACCAATTCTCAAAATTCCCCAGCTTGCTAGCTGGGGAATTCTGGGAGTTAAAAGTCCATACAAAGTTTGATAAGTAGTGTTCTAGAAAAAAAAATAAGTAACACATTTAAGTTATTAGATAAACTCATCTATAAAAATCCTTGAAAATTCCTTAAAATTAACCTCGCTCTTGGGATAGTTGAAAGTATATGTAAAGTATATCTATACATCTATCTATCTATCTATCTATCTATCTATCTATCTATCTATCTATCTATGCATTTTATACCAGTTTTTAAAGAAGAGTTAAAGCAGAGCTTTTTCTTTCATCTTCAAACTGATGTCCCAACTGTCAGTGAAGAACCAAAACTGAAAAATGAACAGCTCTTTCAGTAAAACAACAATCCAAAACATGCCTCCAAATTAATTATGAAGTACCTGAAGGGATGAAAATAAAAGTTTTGAAAAGGCCTCCACAATCCCCAGATTACAGACTTTATAAAAATTCCCTAAAAATATTTTTGAGGTAAAAGAAGTTGGAGAAAGTCTGATTTTCCTCTTGTATAAACTCTCAGAAGGCAGCTAGTCACTATATGATCTGGTGTCTGATAAGAAACACCACAGTCACATTTAGGGGAGGATACTCTGCCCCACGCTTATTCTATTCTTATGAATCAATGTATTTTCAAATGTAACCTATAACTTATATATAATGTTCTGAATTCCTCAAACCTTACAAAATTGACTACATATTTCCATGATATGTGTACCATAGTATTATGTGCTCCTTCTATATAATTTTGATCAATGCTATACACTATAGCTCAGTGATAGCAAACCTATGGCACACATGCCAGAGGCAGCCTCAGAGCCCTCTAGGTGGGCTTGCACGCCATTGCCCAGCCCTACCATCCTGTGGCCCCCTCCTCATCAGAAGCCCCCCCGGAGGAGAGTCGCCCAGGGCGCAGCCTGTGCGGAGCAGCGCAGCCAAGGACATGGCAGCCGGGCAACGAGGACAAGACTCCGCCCTCACACCCCATCGCCTGCAGATGATGCTGCAAGGTGTGAACAGAGAGCATGGCCGCCGTGATGCTGCTGGGCTGCCTGGGCAATCTGCTGTGGCAGTGGGTGGAGGCGGTGGGTGGCCTTGCGGGCAGGAGAGGCAGAGGCGGGGCAGGGGCGAGGCGATTTTTGGGCACTTGGTCTCTATAAGGTTCGCCATCACTGCTATAGCTGGTTGAGGGAGCCATGTTAGGGAACTCTTCCCTTTAATCTGGTCTGCAACCTAAGCTAAGAAGGAGAAAAGAAGTTGGCTGCTGCTTTACTCCTTTCCTTTTCCTGGAATCAGAGATCCCACTAATGTCTACTGTTATCCCTCATAGTAGCAGTAACAGTAATGTTTAAAAGCAGAGGGATGTCAGAGGTTTTGGAGATTCCATTTCTAGTTTGAATTCATGCAGGGAAGGGCCATTGTCCATGAAAACATTCCATTCCCTGTTTGCTTTTGAAACTGCTAATTCATTCACCTTCCCTGCCGCTATGGACTGTCTTTTTTGTATAGATTTTTTTTATCCCTCTTCCTCTCAAGATAGGAAACATTTGCTTCTTCAAAATCTGGTAGATGGCCATCAACAAGGAATTCAACAACCATTATATAAATACCACCTTAGCCTGGATGGGGGAAGGAAGTGGGGAAGATATAGATAGGTGGGTGGGTGAGGAAAGCAACTCAGGAGTTCTCCATCTCAGTTCTCTTTAGCGTAAGAGGGATCCTCTTATCTGGAGGAGGAGTCTGGATTTCAGGAGTCTGTCACTCTACCTTATAATAATAGAGTGCCAGTAGTTTATATGATGTGTTTCCTAGCCTGGTCTACTCCGAAGCCAAATTAGAGTAAGAAGTAGGATGCAATTCTTCTTGCCCTTCCTTTGATTTGGTTTCAAGGTGGCCATTAAAAAATGGAAGGCAAAGTTAGAAAGTTTTTCCTACTGGAAAGGACAAAAAGAAAAAAAGGAAAGGAAAGGAAAAGAAAAAAACAAAAGAAAAGAAAAAACTTTTTTC
This sequence comes from Crotalus tigris, assembly GCF_016545835.1. Classification (NCBI taxonomy): domain Eukaryota; kingdom Metazoa; phylum Chordata; class Lepidosauria; order Squamata; family Viperidae; genus Crotalus; species Crotalus tigris. The sequence goes on from NW_024100449.1 coordinate 1,239,391, forward strand.
CCCAAAGCACATACAGGAAGAGTGGGAAAAATGAAATCAGCAGCAGCAAAAGCTAAAAAATATTACTTCATCTCCATTTCTTCATTTCTAAAATTCCTCCCTAACTTGAGATTGTAAATAAACAAATACATTTAGGGGAAGGCCCTTTGGTTCAATCTTGGATTAGAAAATGCAGTACCAGCCATTATAGTCTTCCATGTGGCAGCCCAGCAGTCTTGCCATATGCTGAGATCCTGCAACAAGGGCAAACAAATTGGTGTTGTTTTTTCACTGAAACTGATGGGAGAATCCAACAAGATCAAAGCAATGTTGTTTCTCAGACTGGTACTGTTGAAGTCTTCATGGACGATCACCATGTCCAACTTCTTTTTCTCCAAAGGCTCCCCATGCAAGATGACCATTATGGGAAGATCTAAAGAACTTGGGAACAAAGATAGAGGCAACAACACATTACTGAAATGTATTCAGACCCTAAGAGCTGGCCTGACGAATCAAAAAATCACATACTGTTCAGTTGGGCCAATGGTAGATATATATATATATATATAATCTAATAAAATATATTTTATATATATATATATATGTATAAAATATATTTTATTAGATTTTATATGGGTAGGGAAAAGGTGGGGTCAGTGCGGGCACAGGAGAATTGGGATAAAGGGGACAGGGTGTGGATAACTACAATAAATACGTAATTCAGCGAACAAGCTGTCGTCCGGGTCTTCATATTGAGTATTATTGTTTATATAATACTAGACATTTATAAGAATAAATCGATATAGTTACAACTGACATTTGGTAAAACAGTAATATTCCTTTAAATAATTAACATAGTTGATAGCATAACAACTATTTCCAATCATCAACCTTAATACTTAATATAATAAAGCTCTAAAATCTCTTCTTATTCTAACATGTTTCTACCCACTGATAAAATTTTCCCCAGGTTTTATAGAAGATTGAATCTTCTTTCTCCTTCATCTCTAACGTTCATCTGTCCATTTCTAGTGCAAAAATATTTTAAAGATGAGTATATCTTTTGTTTTGAACCTATACAGCTACAAGTTCCCAACTTTTTTTTTTTTTTTTAAATCTCTTGAATTCCCAGCTTGGAATGGCCTAGGGCAGGGGTAGGCAACCTTGGCTCTTTTATGACTCGTGGACTTCAACTCCCAGAATACCTGAGCCAGCTGTGCTGGCTCAGGAATTCTGGGAGTTGAAGTCCACGAGTCATAAAAGAGCCAAGGTTGCCTACCCCTGGCCTAGGGATTGGCATATCTGGGACCTTGGACAGCAAAACAGAGGGCAACCTAAACTGCTTCAAGCAGCAAAGTAGAGCAGGCAGGATAATAAATTGAATTAGCCTGCTGTAGAGGACTGGTGGTGAGAATATGAATGATAAGTGTTTTTACTATTATCATGTGGGTTTTTCCGTTCAAAGCTCTATTCCTACCTAATTCCTCTGCAGTCAGCTGGCATCCACATCTATTTAGACTGCTTCAGTCCTTGCTCAATTGTTATGAGCCTGTGTGATCATCCCTTATTTTCCTAACTATATTTGCACTTCCCTCAAATCTACTGACATCTTTCTTACATCTTCTCTGCAATACTCACAGGTCCTCCATGAAGCAGTGAGCTGCAGACAGGATCCACCAGCTGCTCAGAATTGCCCCTCTGCAGATAACCTTGTCTTTGGTTCGAATGCTGACCTGCCAGGGTAGAGTTTCAGATGTACTTGCTGGGGTTCCTTCTTTGAGTCTTGGTACTGTCCAGGAAGTGGCTCTGAATTTGGGACTCAGGCCACATGAAGAAATCGGAACGGTAGGCAATATTCTTAATTCTGTTTTAAAAAAGTGGAATTCATTCCTCTAAATTTGTGCCCATTTTCCAAGTGTGAGAAAGTTAAGTGTAAGCTGATTGGAACTGTATGTCTTAGCCAGCCTCTGTGTTAATACAGTATGACGTGGACAGCTCCAACATTATGTTTTTCTTCTGGAATATGTGGAATAAACACATTAAAAAAGGATTCCACCTACTTGTATAAGAGACAGTCATTGAGGAGACCAGAAACAGAAGTACAAGCAGCCGCATTTTGCCCTCTTTCTAAAGGGATCCTCCACGTTTAAAGTGAATGCTGAACAAAGAACGTCCTACAAATCTCACCGTGTAGCTCAGAAAAAATGTATTTGCTTAGAAGAGGGATGACCCACATTTCCTCTGCCCCATGTGACCTCATGCACTACCTAAATCACCTGTGATGATATCATAATAGAATCCTGGGTTTTGACTGGTATTTGCAAGTCCAGCAACAGGGGGATGAATGTGTGTCCAAGTTTCTGTTTCTCAAGTTTCAAAGGCACCCGGTTTTGTGAATGGTGAAAGGATCAAATGTTGCAGGTACTCAAGTTTGAGACTGAGGGGCATATTTGATCTTTAATATGAGTTCTAGGGGCTACATTCCAAAAAGTAGGGGCTAAGAGGAACAACTGGGCAGAATCAAGAAAAGAATTAATTTTGATTTCAGTTAAATTAGGTCATATAATTATAATTTGGCAGCAATGTTTTCAAACTTTTCAAAAAATGAAATAATAATAAAATCCAGGATTAAGTCAAAAGGTTTGATTTAGTTAAAAAGATTATGAGTTCAAATGATATCAAATGAGTCCAAAATATTTTAAAATCTAAATTACATCATGGAAACATTATTAAAGCAATAAACACTTGGTCAGTCCATGTAATTAGCTAAGCAGCAGGGATAATTGACTGTCCCCAACCTGGATTGGACAAACTGGGTAGGAAAACAAGAAAATTAATGATTGCACCTTGTGCTCTTTACCAAAGAAGTGACATTCACAGATTATACATATCCAGAAATAGTGCTATTAAAAGACGGCTGCAAATAAATCATGTTAGAATAATATACTCTGAATGATTACAGACAAAATGTAAACAAGTTCTGCTTATGAAAATATGAAATGAAAAGGTCTTGGGGAGAACAAAAATTAAATTTGAAGTAATTTAGAGTCAGAACAACACTTGGGAAAGTAAACCATCTATGGCTAGAATATGTATGACTCTAGAAGAAAAGCAGATCAAAATATGACTCTAGCTGAAATCTGAAATATATTAAAAGAGAAACTGCAGGAACAAACAATGCAGTTCAAGAGCAAATCCTGCAAAGAAATGCCAACAAAGCCAAAAATGCAAATGATATAAAATAAACTACTAGATAATCTCATTAGTGGCAGTAATAAAACCATTGAACAGAGTGAACATACTATAGTGCCATGATATGCATTAAAATTGTCCCTTGGAATTTATGTAGGAAATTTGACTTTACTGTTTGTAGAAATCACTGGGAATTTGTGCCTAAGAAAGTTTTGCAAAATGAAAATATAAAAATGTGAGATTTCAAAATTGATTAAAAAAATTGATAGGAACTTAAAATATACTATACATTTCTGTTATAGAAAAGCATGCTAAAAGTTAAAGAGACGCATTTTAAATCATTTCTGAATTTAAATTTACATATTGGACATTTGTAATTTCTGCTATAATCTTAAATTTCTTAATACTATGGTTTGTTTATTAACAGATTATCATATATTGATCTTTATCCAGATAATGCAATCAAGTCATGGGGATCTTTGACAGATCCCCCAGTCCAGTCTTGTTTGAGAGGTAATTTATTCTCCTTTCACTCAAAAGCTCTCTCAATGATTTTGCAACAGTGGCATATAATTAAGATTATTTTTGTTGCCATCATCACCCCCAAATATGATATCTCAGTTGTCTTCAATGAAATTCAAGCTTTTTCCACTGTTGCTCTAGTTGTGTTTTTATTTATTTATTTTATTTTATTTTTAAAATTTATAAGCCGCCCCACTCCCGAAGGACTCTAGGCGGCTAACAATAAAAAACACATAAAACATAACAAAACAGCAATACAAAAACAATCATCCAGGGGTAAGGTTTTATAAACCCCAGGCCTGCCGGAAAAGCCAGGTCTTAAGTAGCTTACAGAAGACCGACAGGGTGGGAGCGGTCCTAATCTCCGGGGGAGCTGATTCCAAAGCGTGGGCGCCATCACAGAGAAGGCCCTCCTCCGTGGCCACGCCAAATGGCACTGCTTGGCCGACGGGGCCTGAAGGAGGCCCAGCCTGTGGGATCTAACCGGACGTAGGGAACTATGAGGTAGTAGGCGATCTCGCAAATAGCCTGGCCCTGAGCCATATAGGGCTTTAAAGGTAATGACCAACACCTTGAATTGGACCTGGAGACCAATAGGCAACCAGTGCAGCTCACGGAGGATAGGTGTAACGTGGGTGTATCGAGGAGCACCCACTATCACTCGCGTGGCTGCATTCTGGACCGACTGTAGTCTCCGAATACTTTTCAAGGGTAGCCCCATGTAGAGCGCATTGCAGTAGTCCAAACGTGAGGTGACAAGGGCGTGAGTGACTGTAAGGAGAGCCTCCCGATCCAGGTAGGGTCGCAACTGGTGCAACAGGCGAACTTGTACAAAGGTCCTCCCAGCCACAGCCGTCAATTGATGTTCCAAATTCAGCTGTGGATCAAGGAGGACACCCAAGTTGTTTGCTTCACTACTCCCAGCTCTGTAATTAATTGGGCTGTGCATGTTTATGAGCTCTGCAATGAAGAATAAATGCTGAAGAGTATATGTAAAAATTGATAGGCTTGTTTCCAGGTTTCATTAATTAAGCAAGTGTTGGCAGAGTTGACAGCCATCTATCCACACCAATCTCCAAGGCAAATCAAATCCGTGGAAGATAAAGTTATCAATAAAGTTATCAAGTTATTAGATCATAGGGATATTTTATTCAGTACTCTAAAACTGCACTCATATCCTGCTGGCAGTCTTCCCAATGATATCTGACTGGCCAATATGGGAAGAGGAATGTTGGATTAAAGAGTCCTTTGATTTAATCCCACATGGTCTTTATGTTCTTATTAACCTGCTCTACTGAACTTTAGATAATACAGTTCTAAAGGACTGGGTTACTTCTCATATATCAGAGAGGGAGAGGGAGGGAAAGAGGAGGGAGAGACAGAGAGAGAGACACACACACACAGAGAGAGAGAGAGAGAGAGAGAGAGAGAGAGAGAGAGAGAGAAAGAGAGAGAGAGAGAGAGAGAGAGAGAGAGAGAGAGAGGGTGGTCACCCTCACCATTGTTCAACTTGTGCAAGAGTTTTTTTAAAGTACTTTGGAACTAATCTTGCTCTGGAGGAAGGAAATGCTCTCCCGCATACCACTAGATGCACCCAAGAACTTCTGAAGCAGTTCCGTTGAGATATTTTTGATTACTACCCCCCCCATAGCTCTGATTTGGCACCAAGTTGACTACTATTAATGCCCTTTGATGGTGCTGAGAAACCCAGCTAGCACCAGATTGATATCAAAGAAGGAAGTGTGAAAGAAATCTACAAAACTACTAGAAAGGGTGTCCTTTTCTTGAAAGCAGCTTGGACATTCAAAGGAAAAATCTGAATGAGAAAGACTGAATTTATCTTATTGAAAGTTGATAGGTATTTATAGATATATTGTGGTTTATATATTACAGCCATATATATTCTGGCTACAAATCAGATTGTACTCATAGATGCCAATAATGAGGAAGAAAGGCCCAGAATTGGGAGGGGGGAATCTAAGTCTGGGTTTATATGGTTGTTGTTGTTTTTAAAGAATTGAATGCAGAATTCCAGAGAGTAGCTAGAAGAGGTAAGAATGCCTTCTTAAATGAACAGTGCAAAGAAATAGAAGAAAACAACAGAATAGGGAGGACCAGAGATCTCTTCAAGAAAATTGGAGATATGAAGGGAACGTTTCATGCAAAGATGGGCATGATAAAGGACCAAAATGGCAGAGACCTAATAGAGGCAGAAGAGATTAAGAAGAGATGGCAAAACTACACAGAAGAACTGTACAAGAATGAGCTTAACATCCCAGATAACCACAATGAGATGGTCATTGACTTCGAACCAGACATCCTAGAACAGTGATTCTCAACCTTTCTAATGCCGTGACCCCATAATACAGTTCCCCATGTTGTGGTGACCCCCAAGTGAGTGTGGCCACCCATAAGAGGGAGTAGGACAGCTGGGGAAAAAGGAAAAAAATGGCGGACAGCATGGTTTGGTGACCCCTGTGAAATGGTCATTCGACCCCAAATGGGGTCCCGACCCACAGGTTGAGAACCACTGTCCTAGAATGTGAAGTGAAATGGGCCTTAGAAAATCTGAGCAACAATAAAGCTAGTGAAGGTGACAGTATTCCAGCTGAGCTATTCAAAATCTTAAAAGACGATGCAGTAAAAGTGCTACACTCAATTTGCCAGCAAATTTGGAAAACTCAACAGTGGCCACAGGATTGGAAAAGGTCAGTTTACATTCCAATTCCAAAGAAAGGCAATGCCAAAGAATGTCCAAACTATCGCACCATTGCACTCATTTCACATGCTAGTAAAGTTATGCTTAAAATCCTACAAGCTAGACTCCAGCAGTATGTGGATCAAGAACTACCAGAAGTACAGGCAGGATTTCGAAGAGGCAGAGGAACTAGAGATCAAATTGCCAACATACGCTGGATCATGGAGAAAGGTAGGGAGTTCCAGAAAAACATCTACTTCTGCTTCATTGACTATGCAAAAGCCTTTGATTGTGTGGATCACAACAAATTGTGGCAAGTTCTTAAAGAGATGGGAGTACCAGACCATCTCATTTGTCTCTTGAGAAACCTATATGGGGGTCAAGAAGCAACAGTGAGAACCAAACACGGAACCACTGATTGGTTCAAAATTGGAAAAGGAGTCCGGCAAGGCTGTATACTGTCGCCCTGCCTATTTAACTTATATGCAGAGCACATCATGAGAAAGGTAGGGATAGATGAATCAAACGTTGGAATTAAGATTGCCGGGAGAAATATCAACAACCTAAGATATGCAGATGATACCACTCTAATGGAAGAAAGTGAAGAGGAACTAAAGAGCCTCTTGATGCAGGTGAAGAAGGAGAGTGCAAAAGTTGGCTTGAAACTCAACATTAAGAAAACCAAAATCATGGCATCCGGCCCTCTCAATTCCTGGCAAATAGATGGGGAAGAAATGGAGGTAGTGACAGATTTTATTTTTCTGGGTTCCAAGATCACCTCAGATGGGACTGCAGCCAAGAAATTAAAAGACGCTTGCTCCTGGGGAGGAAAGCTATGGCAAATCTAGACAGCATTCTAAAAAGCAGAGACATCACCCTGCCAACAAAAGTGCGTATAGTCCAGGCCATGGTTTTCCCAGTTGCAATGTATGGCTGTGAAAGTTGGACCATAAGAAAGGCTGAGCGCCAAAGAATTGAGGCCTTTGAACTAAGGTGCTGGAGAAGACTCCTGCGAATCCCTTGGACTGCAAGTCGTTCAAACCGGTCAGTCCTAGAAGAGATCAACCCCAACTGCTCTTTAGAAGGCCAGATCCTGAAGTTGAAACTCAAGTACTTTGGCTACCTAATGAGAAGGAAGGATTCACTGGAGAAGAGCCTAATGCTGGGAAAGATTGAGGGCAATAGAAGACGATAGAGAATGAGATGGCTGGATGGAGTCACTGAAGCAGTAGGTGTGAATTTAAATGGACTCCAGAAGATGGTGGAGGACAGGAAGACCTGGAGGAACGTTGTCCATGGGGTCGCGATCGGTCGGACACGACTTCGCAGTTAACAACACAACAACAACAAGCAATTATAGGAGATAACATAGATTAGAAGCTCTTTGTATGAAGAAAAATGTTTGACCTTCTCTCCACAAGCTGTTTTCTGAACGATCCTTTTGTCTAAACTGTAAATTATTGTTATTTGCCACAGTTGAGCTAACAAGCAAGCCACCCATCTCTTTGACATAAATGAAGCAAAATGGCAGGAAATGGATACTGACATTTTGCCATTCTCTTGCATCTCTTAATAAGTCAGACATTAATGAAGTTGTATACACACACACAGAGACACACAAACCTTTTGCCAATATGTTACTCCTTAGAAGAGAAGGTCTCTAAACCTAGGCCAAAATATACACTTACAGTTGTTCTTTAGAGGAAGAATGCCAACTTTTCTAAGGAAATTAGCAATAAAAAGTGAATAGCCCCCATTTTCCCACACACTTCCTTAGGTTTACATTATTATTAAAAATGGAATATCTACAAAATAATCTCACCTCCGAAGGACTCAATGACTTCCCTATGACTTTATCTTGCTACTTCAGTGAACTGATTAAAGTAGGAGGTTGATCACAATGTGTTCAGTTAACTTTTTAAAATGCCAATTTAGTAAAAATGTTTTCCCTGCCCACCAAGCCATTTTGTGAGGTGACAGCCCATATTCTTGAAAAGTGAACAAATCATGCATTCATTAGTAAAAGTTAAATAAAGTTATGAACAGAAAAATCAATGAAAAATTGAATTGTGAGTCCAGTCTGGATATGGCATAGATTCTATGGGATAAGCAATTATCACTAAAATATAAGAAAGCACAGAAAATGCTTTGAGTTATCCTAATAGCACTCCTATTTGCCTGTTCCGCATAGGCAGTAGTTAAATTGATCAAGAAACCATTACTGATGATTTGTTTTCTATTATAATTCAATACTTCCTGTTTTGCCGTGAACCAGAAGCCAACAATAAAACTTGGTTCAAAATTCCATCTTATTAAGAAAACACCCTATCAATGGTGAGAATGGTACTGTGGAGCTGTAGGCTATGTGCTAGTTGAAGGATACCCATTTCTTCATTGATAATGAAACAATTCTAGACATACTGATGTCATTTTTTTCCTTCTTTGATAAATGAAAATCAGGAAAACAAGTCATAAACAGAGTACAGACATATTCCTGGGGATCTGAAATAACTACGACAATTACAATCACCTCTAGGAGCTGAGCACAGGGTGGATGGAAGAGCTTTCAATTGCTAACAATTACTCAGGAACTATTGGTGGGATGAGTAAATATGAATGTGTAAGCAGGTGTCCTGTAAGTTTAGTGAGGCATCAGTATCATTTTTATGTAGGCATTCTATGATGGATATCAAAGTCTCCCTTCAGACCAGGCAATATCTTGTATCAGTTCACTTGCTCCAGTAAGGATAATGTACCATCTCTTGTTTTTCTTGGTACAATGAAAAATATAGAATATGAGTAAAAGAATCTCTTACCCAGAAGTACCTACTCAATCATTTGTTTAGCTAAGGTAAATGATGGCTTTCAGGAAAATGTGATTAATTTTTGTCACTTAGTTTGTGTAAAGCAGTGTTCTCAAACTTCCTAATGCCGCGACCCTTTAATACAGTTCCTCATGTTGTGGAGACCCCCAACCCCCCATCCAGCTGGCCGGGGGGGTATCAAAAACTTGACCCCCAAAAAAGAGGAAAAAATGGGAAAGTATAGGAAGTCCTCGACTTACAACAATTCGCTTAGTGACTGTTTGAAGTTATAACAGCACTGAAAAAGCGAATTATGATCATTTTTCACACTTATGGTTGTTGAAGCATTCCCAGGGTCATGTGATTTACATTCGGATGCTTGACAACTGATTCATAATGATAACATTCACAGTGTCCCAGGGTCACATGATGAATGGCCAGGGGGCGTGGCCAGCTGATCACTCAGGTTGCAGAGTGCCTGTGGGGAGGAATCTGTGGGTCTCTGGGATGGGACTGGGGTGGGTGCCTGCCTTCGTTCCCTCCCTTCTCTCCCCTTGTCCCTTCCTCCCTTCCCTCCCTTCCATTGTTCCTCCCTTCTTTCCCTCTCTCATTGTTCCTTACTTCCCTCCCTCTTTGTCCCTTCCTTCCTCCTCCCCCCAGGCCCAGGAAGGGACAAGGGGAGTGGGATAGGCTGCCAGCGTGGCTGGGGGCTTTGCTGCCGGCAAACCTGCCTTTGCACAGGCAGAGACAGGAGAACTCCACCCAGCTCACTTGCTCAGCTTTGCCGAAAGGCATGCCACTGCTAAGTTAGCAGAAGCTCCAGGATCAGCGCTGGGCTACAGCTGATTTGTGCTTCTGCTAAATTAGCAAGCGCATGTTTTCTAGCGAGCAAGTTTGCTGGGCAGGAGCCAAGGAGAGCAGCTTCAGCTGCAGAAGCATGGATCAGCTGTAGAGGCTCGCCCCGATCCTGGACAAGAGGGAAGGAAGGAAAGAAGGGAGGGAGGGACAAGGGGGAGAAGGAGGGAAGGAGGGACAAAGAGGGAGGAGGAAGGAAGGAAGGAAGGAAGGAAGGAAGGAAGGAAGGAAGGAAGGAAGGAAGGAAGGAAGGAAGGAAGGGACAATTGGAGAGGGAGGGAAGGAGGAAGAGACCAAGAGGGAGGGAAGGAAAGGAAGTTCCAGCCAGGAGAGGCTTGCCAGCCTGGCTGCTGAGAAACAGAAGAGCGCAAAGCCAAGGAGAAGAAGGTGATGGTTTCCTCCCAAAGGGAGCTCCTTTTCTCCACCCCTTCCCTGGGTTTGTGGGGAATTTCTCATCACCAACGCTGGCAGGTGCTGCTTCGAGCCCACCGTGAGCTTTCTCACCCCCTTTGCTTCTCCCCCCCTCCCCTGCTTTCGTGAGGATTGTGGCGCCCTTGGGTAGCCGATCGTGCTTTGAAGCTTAGGAGAGGAGGAAGAGTCCCTTCCTCCTTCCCTCCCTCTTGTGTCAGCTGGCACAAGTTTGGGGGTCGCCAGCTGACGGGCGCAGGAGTTGGGTGCTGCAGCAGCCTCCCCTTCGCTGACCTGCGTGCACGAGAAGAAGTCAATCCGGTTGCTGCACAATGAGTCTCTGGGGAGGGCGAGGCCTTGCTCTGTGTCTGTGGTCTTCATGCGCCCCCTGCAGGGCACATTTGGTAGAGTTCGTGCAGACTGCCGCCAAGCAGCATATTTTCCACAAACAAGTGAGGTGGAGCAGAGGGGGGGAGGGAGAGAAGGCGGTTGACAAGCCCTGCCTAAGACCATCGGAAATATGTGTTTTCCGATGGTCTTAGGCGACCCCTGTGAAAGGCTCGTGCGACGCCCAGAAGGGTCACGACCCACAGGTTGAGAACCACTGGTCTAAAGGAATGATGAAATTTTTGATGTGACCATGTGATACCATCTTTAGGACCTATGAATCTGGTGTTTTATAAGTGGGAAAGATCAAACCTGCCCATCCAGCAGCAGAGACAGTTATTGTTTGTATCACTTCTTTGTTAGTAAGGGAACATGCTTCCTTTAGATTCATGTTGAGGACGGAGTGCCCCACAGTTTTAAAATGATCCGTGTCCCTTTTAGTCCCAGAATCAACTTTTGGTGCAATATGGGCAAGGCTTTCATTTTGTGCTTCATTCTACTTAAGATCTCATCTAGAGACTCTAGAAGCAGCTTGGTCCATTTTAAGGTGTCTGAAATTGGCAGCCATCATATGGCGCCTTTGCCTAAGAATTAGGCATTATCCAGACTTGCATCCACCATGAAGGCAGCAGACAGCAAGGACTGGGCATCTAGTAACACTGGCTTTAAACCCTATTGCTCCCCAGATTGTGGCAAACAAATGCTGTTTTTTTTTTCTGCCATGTTACAATTGTTATGGAACAAGCTCTTATTGGAACTAAGGCAGAAACCTACCTTTTTACTATCTGGGAGGTAAGGTTTACAATTATTACACTTCTTACAAGTATGTATATATAGAAGGAGGACAGAGAGTGCCACCCAGATCCTTTTTGGGAGTAGGAGGAAGGCAGGAAGACAAGGATTTGTTTGTAAGTTTGTACATGGTTGATTATATGGAGCTGAAATGCCACTCTGTCCAAAGGGCACAAGATAAGGGCAACTATCAATAAAACAACACAGCTATAATTTAAGCAAACCAGTACCTGGTTTTTATAGGTTGACTTTATAATATTTTTTTAAATTTGGGGGAAGGCTAGTAAAAAGCTATAGCTCAAGTCACTCATTGTACCCTTTAACTCAGGGGTATCAAACTCAATTTCATTGAGGGCCGCATCAGCATTGTGGTTGCCCTTGGGGGGCTGGGTGGGTGTGGCCAGGGTGGGTGCGGCCTACTGGGTGGGCATGGATGGAGTGGGTATGGCCTATAGGGTGGGCATGGCCAGCTCTACATCGTTCGCATCAAGGGTGCCTGTCGGGGCCTGGGCAGGAGTGGGACAAATCTGAGGGTCTCTGGCAGAAGGGGGTGGGACGGGGGGCAAGCGCCAAGGCATGGTCCATTTCTTCATTCCTTACAAAGGGTAACACCTCCCCAGCATGCACCCAGGGGTAGGGCCGATGCGGCAGGGTCTGGTTCCTCGCTGTTTCTAGACGGCCTTGTGGGGCTAAGACTGAATGTGTTTCAGCATAGATGGTCACCACAAAATTGTACATTGGCTCCTAGCCGGCCTGGGACAGGGCCAAGGCAGCGGGGGCCATTCCCTCATTGTTTCCAGGGTGGCTTCGTGGGCCACATGAAACCACTTCGCGGGCCGCATCCGGGCCCCAGGCCTTGTGTTTGACATGTCTGCTTTAACTTAATCCAGAATTTAAAAAATGAGCCCACTTTTTGATGGGAGGCCTTATATCTCTGCAAGACTATGGTGCTGAATTTGCCTATTAACCTTCCTAAATATCAAAAATGAAAAAAAAAGTCATTCCAAACTTATCTAGAGAAATTTGGGAAGCTGCAAATGGGAAATTGCAGCTGTATACATACTGGTGTTGCCCTCTGCAGCACTAGAGTGATATTTTTCATGCCTCTGATTTTTCTCCTTTGTAAATGGCTAAGTTATACAGAGGGTCTTTCCCCACTGATGAGCTGAAGTGCTACTCAACCATCTTTGAGATGGCAAAAAATAATGCCAGACTGAATTTTGATGTTCCCATTGTCAAACTCTAACCTTCCTGTATTCTCAATCATTTCTGTCACTGGACTTCCCTCCAGGGTTACTGGTGACAAATTTCAATAGATTTTGTATCATTTTATGTCTTAGATAGTGTTGAAATGGGTGCAGGGGAGGGGATACAACTTTAATAGTGGTAGGGATAGGAAGTATTTAAGCTGTCTCACTCGTGGTTTGAAATAAGATGAATGTAACATCATGGGGACATGGTTAGAAAATGATGTTGCCAAATATGTTTATGCTGTGATTGGGAAGAAATGGAAACAAGCCGTGATTCTTAACGGTACCAGAAGTCTCTCCTGTTTTCTTGCAGGAGGTAAAGGCAGCAGCCCTTCTGAAAATATATTTATCCTATATTTGGATAGATTAGATCACACTAACATAAAATGACTAAGGAGGCAAATTATTCATTACCTCTATACAAAGGGCACAAAGGTCAAGAAGCCAAAAGCAATGAACAGATCAGTAGGATTTCTAGGCAGTACACAAATAAATACAATCTTGAGGCAGGTTGGGCAGGGCCTGTTTGAAATGATGATCCAACAGCATTACATTAAGCAACCACTATGAGAAATAAGTTTCCTGGTAGGAGAAAACTTTGATGTTTTGCAAAACCGAGAATCAAATGGTATCAGATGTGCTAATGAATACAAACTCCAACAACACTCTTTCTCTTAAACGATGGTGATTCTAAAGCTGTAATTTGTGATTGCTCCTTGGCAATGAACATTGTTTTGCCATAGAGATCTCACTTAGTAGAATACCCACACCCACACCAACCAATATTAGCCAAAAGCAAAGATAGCAGGAGTAAGGTACCAACATCATCATTACACCCGTTCTCCCTTTCATTTCCTTTTCACCAAGTGGCTGGGAAATTATAGATAGTGCTGGTTTCCTTGACAGTGAACAATAGAACAATTCAGAGGTATAATGCTCAACACAATACATTCTGTTACTATAGGAACCAGGCATTACAAGTGATGGGGGTGGTCCAAGACGAAGGCAGAGTTACAGTACACAGTAAGACTTTGCCAATGTCCAACACTGAAACGCACCATATGTTGCATTTGCAACATATCAAATAACAAATCACTGTTTGCTGATTTCCATTACTGACCAACAGGATGAAAAGCAAATAGCTGGAAGTGGTTTCGTGAGTATGGCTTAAAGGATGTAACCAGTTCACAATTTCATCCATATTTCTTTATTACAAGAGAGCATTTGGAAGAGAGATGCACCACAAATATTGGGAGTACGTATTTATGGCTATGTGGAGACCTTCAGGAAGGAGTATCTGATCCATAGCTACTAAGCTGTGAACCAAAAGTCAAGTGCCAGACTTGGATTTCGTATACTTAACATAACAGTACAAAACAGATATGAACCATAATCTATATTTGCAGTCCTTTATTGTGATATATTTGATACAGTCTTCCTACCAATTCAGACCAATTCTCAGGTCAACAGAGACTTTGTTTCTTCTGAATGTGATCCCTTCCCACTATTGAGAAACTCTCTCTCTCTCTCTCACTCTCTCTCTCTCTCTCTCACTCTCTCTCTCTCTCTCTCTCTCTCTCTCTCTCTCTCCCTCCCTCCCTCCCTCCCTCCCTCTCTCCCTCTCTGTGTGTGTGTGTGTTGGCATAAGAGATTGGGACTGGTGAAAGAATTAGGGAACACCTTCTTAAACATATTTGTATGAAACAAATATTTGGGGCCTGAAAGAAATCTGTGAGTGGAGAGCCTACATAAAACTTCAAGCTTCCCCTTTACATTTCAGAATCAAGCCAAGAAATCAGTTAAGAAACTTACTCAGCATCAATGTTCTCGCATCCCTCACTTACTTTCAGCCAATACCCAATTTCTTGCATAATGTAATAGTTATTAAGGGTGGTTATAGCTACATAATGTTCCCACTTGAAATTTATTTAGCAGTTAACTTCAAAAAGCATATACATAATGGAACACAATCTGAGGCAGAGCTATCAGGCTAATAGCTCGCTGTTAATATTATATCTCTGGTGATAATTTATGAAGTGAATTGCAAGATTGGCTATTTTGAGTAAAGAAATGTGGAGAGGTGTGGAAATACTAACCCTGCCCTTGGCTCCTCTTTCTCAATTTCAATTCATTCCCAGGAAACTTTCCCCCCAATAAGTTTGCTAATATTCTTTCTTGTTACTTAAACGTGACATGCATACCTTTGCCTTAACTCTTCAGCTTATGGTATTAATGTAAAAAGTTATATTAGCTTATATGATATAAAATCCCAGCAAATCCTACCCAAAATATATCACACCATATGTCACTAACGGGATTCTGATGCATACATATTCAGCAAGATTATAAGTGTGCAAAATTGCAGCCTATATGTTACATACAATCTACCATGACCACTTTTGCAAATCTGGCCAATAAATAGAGCCAAAATATTCAAACTGTTTCCCCTCATTTTAGAGTTTGGGAGAGTGCTTAAGGAGTGAGATTTCCTTAATCTTGATCCTTGCAATAGCTTGTGCATTTATTTGTTTTTTTTTAAAAAAAAACACATAACTCTTTTAAACATTGCACCAATGGACATTGCACGTTTAGAGTTTAGCCCTCAACATGCCAGAGACAGACCATTGCGGCCTTCATGACTTCAGAAATTGCCTGTCTCTGATATAAATCATCATGTTCAGTGCCATTTCAGATGTTCCTATATTTTTAAGAGTGATCCTACGCAGTATCAGGAGGTTATTCATCCTCTGAAAAGGCAGAGAACTATGCCTAAGGAGAAAATCCTCCTCTACTATGCAGATTTTCTAAATGTAATGAATTTATTTCTATTTAAAGGTACACTGAACTCTGCAGTAAAAATCCAAAACACAATTCTTTATGTTGGATATGTGCCCTGTGAGTAAGGATCATACTTTAATACCAATAGGACAGGAAACCCCTGTGCCTCCAAGTCCACAGTAACCATTAGGGTGTTTGCTTAGGTACTGCTGGTGATATTCTTCAGCATAGTAGAACTCCGGAGCCTCGCGGATTTCAGTTGTGATGACTCCAAACCTATTGTCTGTCAATGCCTGCGAAAGATAAAAGGAAGAGAAAGAAAGAATCTTATTAGGAATTGTTTATAAGGAGTCATATGAATGATTAGTAACAGAAGTTTGAACTCTATAAGAAAGAGAAAATATTTAACAGTTTAATGGAGAACATGCTTGGCTATTTAGGGTTAATGTGAATTTGAGCAAGTATAGCATGGTGGGTAGAGAATTAATTTAGAAGTGGGCAACCCAAATTCAAATCCATACTCATTAGAAGCTCCTTGGATGACATTGGTCTACTCATTGTAGAAGGTAAGACTTACTGCTTTATAGTAGTCAAAAATCAGGGATTAGTTAATCTGAATAGATCCCTTCAGATTATAAATCTAATCAATATTCCTGAGCCCAAACTTCTGCAGGTAACTAGATACAATTGTAGAAATATGAATACTACATATCGATCTCTGGTCTATCTTTGGACAAAGAGTCTAAAGACAACAGGAAAAAAATGATTCTGTGATAGTTTTAGTTTATAATAGGAGAATTATATGCCTCACAGAAGTCTTGCAAAGAGACTTAAGAAAAAATGTGGAGAGTATTAGTATTAGTATTTTCCTATTACTAATAACAAAAGATCACCCTCAGCAAAGTATTTTCCTATATGTTTTGGTTGAATGAAAACTAAAGGATTCATCTCCATAACTTTAGTTTAAATTAGGATATTTTAATAAATGAAATAGGAAAATAATCACTGGAATGAGCTCTCTTATTATCAGTATTACTTTTCTACATAATTGCTATCGTTCACTGGTAGCAATAGACAATTAAAGTGATCTGAAAGAATTCTACTTTTTGTTTCTTCAGTCAGATCCTGACAGTCACTTCTACCTTTTCATTTGCAACAAACAGATGCCCATGGAGATATTCCTTCAATTTTGGGGAAAGATAGAAGTTTCTCACACTAAGTCCTCCTGAACTGAAGTAACAAAGTATGCACTAAAGAAAATGTTAGAGCATTAATGCATTAGTACTGTTGTCAATATGCAACAATAAAGGGATTACTTTTCATTCAACCCATTATGCCATTTTGCAAAAACTAGAATGGAATGGAATGGAATGGAATGGAATGGAATGGAATGGAATAGAATAGAATAGAATAGAATAGAATAGAATAGAATAGAATAGAATAGAATAGAATAGAACAACAGAGTTGGAAGAGACCTTGGAGGTAGTCCAACCTCCTGATCAGGCAGGAAACTCTATACCATATCAGTCAGATCGTTGTCCAATCTCTTCTTTAAAACTTCCAGTGTTGAAGCATTCACAGCTTTTGGAGGCAAGTTGTTCTACTGATTAATTGTTCTCACTGTCAAGAAAATTCTCCTTAGTTCTAGCTCCTCTCCATCTTTTGCTTCTTGTCCTGCCCTCAGGTGCTTTGGAGAATAACTTGACTCCCTCTTCTTTGTGGAAATCCCTGAGATATTGGAACACTGCTATCATATCACCCCTCGTCCTTCTTTTCATTAAACTAGACATATCCAATTCCAGCAACCATTCTTTATATGTTTTAGCCTCCAGTCCCCTAATAATCTTTGTTGCTCTTCTCTGCACTCTTTCTAGAATCTCAACATCTTTTTTACATCATGGCAACCAAAACTGGATATAGAGATGGTGCGATATGCACCCAAAGTTTTGCATTAATTAGAAAATTGGATGAATTCTGGATATGTATATTGTATTTGCTTCCTCTAGAAAGAACAGAACGAGATTCTGCTTGATCACAAGGCTGGACTGGAAGACCTCCAAGGTTCCTTCCAACTCAGTTATTCTGTAATAATCTGATAACAGCTTTTATCATCAAGATGCAAAAATATTAGGGAAACTTTCCCCAGCTGGGTATCCTTGAGTCATATAAACTTCAACTTTCAGATTCTCAGAACTGCCTACATTGGCAACCTAGATTTAATTTTGATACCAATTAAATGAGTTTGTGCATTTGATGCCAGATTTCAGTGGACTGGGGAGGTAAAAGTAGAATTTGCTTAAAGCTGGTTCGCACTCAAGCTTTTGAGAATAATATAATATGGTTTTGGAAAGTTCAAAGTCTCTTCTCCTAGGGACCCATTATTTAAGATTGGAGATGCAATTTGGTCCTTCATCCAGATCCAGTTGGCAGAAAAGATTCTGTCAGCTTATACTTTTCCTAACAGATAAAAGTCCACAAGTCCCCATGCTGCAGGATCAACTTTCAATCTTAGTTTGCAAATATGTTCTTGGCATCTAATAAAATTGGGAATTTTATTAGATGCCAAGAACATATCAGAGCTAGTTGATTTCTATACACTTCCTCACAGTAATCTGCTAGCAAAACAATTACTAAAATATCTGTATTGGATTATGGTTTCCATGAGCCATTCAGAACTTCAGACAATTCTTTTAAGTACAGAATTAAAATCCACATTATGCAACTTTTTCAGCTACCAAAATTTAAGAAGAATCTATAGCACTTGAAGTAAAAAATAGGACCTTTAAACATTTACGTTTCTTATTAAATTTGATGACAGAGAATTTATTTAAAAGAAAAGTAGCACGTTGAAAATTTTCCCATGGGTAAGGTACCTGTATATGGATCTTAAATTACTTTAGCTATAAGGTAACCATGGGGTGCATGTAAGTGTCTAATCCTCTATTGTACAATATTTTTTTCCAGTAATCTGTAGTTTCCCTGGCTTTCCACACTTCAATTAAACCTCCCTCCACTAAAAAAGGCAAAATCTTGAAATAATTCCTTCCATTGGAGTTTTTCAGCAGTCTACTACTATAGGTTCTTCTCGTTGAGAAACTGTTGGAGATTTCTTCTTTCTCCTACAATCTGCATGCCCTCCCAATCTGTCCAAGAATTAAGTTTCTGTTCTCCAAAGCTCAACCAGGTGGATCTGTTCTGCCGTGGCCTCTCCAAGTAGGGGTGGGAGTGCCTATGTCTATCTGAAGAGCATCACTGAGCTACTTGGGTCATTTGTCTTAGTATGCTGAAGTAGCTTTCTGTGTTTTTCACTGAAACGTGAGCTTGTGTATGTATATACTGTATATAAAAAAGGGCTGGATATACAATAGTTTTTTTTGAATTTGTGCAGAGAGAATGTGACCATTTAAGGGCCATGTTCCCAGAATTCTACTATCTTAAGCCCTTCATCTGAACCTAATTTATCTTTCAGTGCTTACAAATACTGCATCTTAGGTAGAAATGGTTTTCTTTTGTGGCATGATCTCCTCATAAGGGCTGTTAGATCACCTCTTGAGGTCTTGTTTTCCTCACTAAACAGGGCCAGCCCTTTGAGAAGTTCTTTGCACTTTTTCAAGCAGCTTCATAGCCACCTCAGATGCACTCCTGAGTATACTGGAGGAAAGGAACAAAACCAGTGGAAGAGGGAGAGACAGGAAGAGAGACGTGAAGAATGCACTGTGCCTTTCCAAGAGAACTTGGCATCAGTATCCTGTCTCATCCATGCTAGCTATGGAACAGCAATGACTTGGCAAATCAAAGAAGCAGATGTCAGCCTCATCTGGTTGCCTCGACTCCAGTTGTTTGTTTAAAATGATCAGCAAAGCCAAGCAAGCATGGGGGTCTTGGTGCCCAGGGAGAAAGAAAATGCACCAACCCCTTCTGGTCAGTTCTTTTTCCTCTGGCTTGAATGAATGTGATGTAGCCATGAAGATAAAAAAAAAAAACAGGAATCTAAGCTTTAACAAAGAAGATTAAGGTACACTTGAATCCAAGCATCTCAGAAACTATTACTTAGCCAACTTGTGATAGTCTGTGGGAATGACAAGAAGAAGACCTACAGCTCAGTCCACAAGTGAGGGAAAAGCATGGGAAATATTTCAGAGGGTACTCTGTCTAGTTTCCTGGAAGCTAAAAAGAGAGGATGGGAGAAATATGTTTAGTTCTGCAAGATTCTGTTTAATGGTTCCTTAAAATAAAGTTAGTACTGATGCTCCTGGTTGTGCTCCTTATCTGGACTAATACAATTTGCCTTTCAAAAAAGGTAAGCAGAGTCAAATCTGGTTAATTTTTGAATGTAGGACCACCAGAAAATCTCAGTGATATAAACTAAAGTGGAAGATTGAAAAAATCCCTTCCAAAGGCAAAAGCAGCCACTTTTCTACTGTTGACAAGAAACTGCATGGACATGCCAAAGGAATGGAGTTCAGCTTGAGAATCATTATGCTTATCTGATATTAAGAGGATATGGTCTTTTAGCATATTCCAGAGATCAGGTATTGACTTTCTATAGGTGATAATTGAAGCCTTTTAACATAAACTGGAGCTATTGATTTGGATACCAGTGACTTCAGAGCAACAGGGTCATGAAAGAAGAACCTGCTGTGAGGAATGAAACTGATAAAAGAGAACCAAGCAGTTCAACTTACACATATACTACAAAAGCAAGAGAAGAATTCCATTTTTGGATGGCTCTGTTGTATAACTGCTTCAGTTGACAAACACACAATGAACGCTTCCCTTCCCTCTGCACCCCATATTATAAAGTAACTGGTTCAACTTAAGCAAAGGAAAAAAAGCTATTGTCATTCTCTTCATTTCTGCACTTCGCAGAGTATGCACCTATGAAGACCACATGAAAAATAATTTTCATCAACCCAATGGCCAGAGTTTCTTTCAGTGGACTGCAAAACAATTTAAAATTTAAACAATTTAAAGTTCCAATACTAAAACTAAAAAGAAACATAATGCATTTATAAATAATACAAAACAAAAGATGCAAATAAAAATTTACACAAGCCATTATTCCAGGATAAATTAGGGACTAAAAATCAAAAATAGTTAGTTGGAAATAAGTACCATTTAACTGCAGAAAAAGATAAAATACTTTTATGGGCAGGACTGTAGAATGATGGAAACATTTGTAAAGAGAACACATATTCAAAATTGACTACTAAAAAGTGAGGTATGAAAGGCAATAGACCAACTGTCAAGCAGAAATCATTACCAAACTGTTTGAAGCTGTCTGAGAAGAGGTAGCTAAAGTATTAACAGTTTTGTGCTAAGAGGTAGCTATAGAACAGCAGTTCTCAACCTATGGGTCGCGACCCCATTTGGGGTTGATCGACCATTTTTCGGGGGTCGCCAAAGAAGGCGATCCGCCATTTTCTCCCCTCAGGGGGCGGCGCCGCGTGTGCGCGCCACGCACGGGGGCGCCCCGTGCGTCCGCGCCGTGCATGGGGTGCCGCCCCCCATGCACGCGGCGCCACGCATGCGCAGAACGTTTGTGTGACGGGGGTCGCCGTCACACAAACGTTGAGAACCACTGCTATAGAACAAAACAGTGTGGCCTAGATATTAGGAAAATATTGACCTATATATTTGTGCAGAAGAAAAAAGGTACAAAAGAGATAAATTATTAACAATTTGTAATTCATTATATAAACAATTTATTGAAGGTCTTATAAAGAACAATGGAGAAATAGTAAATGAACCCATAAGTTTCAAAAAAGGGACATGAGATCAGATGGCTGCCATAAGACAGAGGTTTATCCATGCTTCATTGACTACAGCAATGCCTACAAATGTTTATATCATGCCACAGTGAATACTTTAAAGCTAATGGTTATGCTAGTACACCTGAAAATGCTGAATGCTCCCTTGAGATGATGATGATGATGATGATGATGATGATCAGCAGGCAAAAATTCACATACTTTTTGTGGTTGATGACTCAATACAGTACTAAATCTGAACTTGATCCTGAATGTTACAAAGGGACTGCAGTTGTGTCACAAAGGGTTGTGTTTTAGACTGTTTGCCATTATATAGGATTCTGCTAAGGAAAAGCCAGTACATGCTATAGTGCAACAGGCATATCTATTAAACCAGAAACCCATAGTCTAAGATTGAACGGATGCATTTACATAACATATTAAATTGATCGGCAGTAACTTGGCTGGTTTCTTTGTAACTCAGCATGTTAAGCAAATCAAACTGTATAGGCTAGTATCTGGGTTGGCATAATATATGAACTCAAAAAGCGGATTAATTAACTAGATTTATTTATTAGAAGCATACTCCGTTCAGCTCACTAAGCAACTTAGGGTAAGTTACAATTTGCAGAAATAAAAAAGCAAGATGAGCCTGACTTCTAGTTTGCCAGTTACCTTCTGGAATGTTTCTTCAATTCTCCAATTGAGCCCACCATCCAGGAATTTCCTGCTGGATCCCCATTCCAGTGCTAACCAGAGAGCTTAATTTTCTGACACCAACCAAGATTAGCTAGGTATTCTCTCCTAGATGATATTTATAGTTGGTATAGTAAAAACTTCAGCCTGTAGAATAGGCACTTGAAGATTGTGACTCATCAGAATGACAAAGCAAGCACTAGTCAATGGAAAGTCTGCTCTTGACATATGTCATGGCACATATCCAAAAAGAGGGTGGAGGTTGCATTCAATGTCACAATACTTATTTTATCATTTGTCTCCCCCCCTTCCTCCCCTCCCCATGCTAATGACTCGAAGTTAAACCTTGGTTTAATATATCAGTTGGTGCACATAGGCCAGTGATGGCGAACCTTTTAGAGACTGAGTGCCCAAACTGCAATGCAAAACCCACTTATGCATCGTTGGGTGCCGGATGGGTGTGGCCCATTGGGTGGGTGTGGCTGCAATGGTAATGGAAGACTGGGTGGGACTAAAAAGTTCAATCAATCAATTCCAACTTTGCAAGATTTTTTTTTCCCCGTGAGAAGTTGAAATTGACTGATTGAACTTTTTTTTTTTTGTACACGGCGGCAAAAAGGTTTTATAAAACCCAGCTGAAGGCCTAGGACTGAGGCAACAGCGTGCGTGCCCACAGAGAGGGCTCTGAGTGTTGCCTCTAGCATCCATGCCATAGGTTCGCCACCACTGACATAGGCTATCTTTCCAATCTGAACATCCACTGCATCCAAAATTATGTTATTGACATATTTTACATTAAAAGGTATTCAGCACAAAAAGTATATATATGAGTATGTTATTTCTATATCTATTTTGTTACTGGGAACATATTACTTAGCATATTTTAGCTAAATATACACATTTGTAAATATATTTAAGACAAAAATACAGAAACTTCCAGAATGTTTCTTAAATTAAGAACTGCACTGAAAAATTGAAGAAATGCAAAATTTAGTTATGATAGTTCTAAACTCATAGAACAAAACAGTTCACATCACAATTCACAAAGACCAAATTCTGTAAGATCCCCATTAATGGGTCTCAAAGATAGAAACCACAGACTGATTAATATACCACTCACTTTTTTTTAACTTGATCAAATACCTTGCTTTTTGGGTATAGGAAAGGGCAGAGGCAAGTATCATTTAAAAGGAAATGTGGGAAAGAGGAAATTAGGCAAAGCAAGTAAGCTACAATCAATGTTACCCAGATTTGAGTTGCCCACTTCACTCTAGGACCAATTTCAGTGGAGCACAATTTTTATGCCTGTTTACTGAAGAAAGTATGTCTAATTGGAATAATCTGCACTACCTCTTTAAAAAAAAATCAAAATATTCAAGCTTCGATATAAATCTAAAGATATTTGACTGCTTATTAAGGGCCCACTAATGCCTGTTTCTTTGAGTGAATTGGATATCATAATAGAAAAAGCCTAAAAGCATTTGTCCTGGTCCTTCAACTACAACTCTTCTTAGATCACAAGTTATCAGGCCAAATCTGAGCCTTTCTCTCACTGACCTTTTATTGCAAATGGAAGTGCTGTATAACAAAAAAAATGGGCCTGGCTGAGTGTGACACATTGTATACACATCAGTATGAGTGAGAAAAAGGGTTGCTTTGCAGAGGCACTTGCCAACAACCTCACTTTTGGTGCCATCTGCTCTAAAGAGAGCCAGCACCTGTTCGGAGCAGCTGCCGATTGCAGAACGTAGGTAAGAGAAAAATCAGGCTCATTCTCGACTTGGCCGACTGCAGGTAACACATGGCCCTCACCAACGGGAATGCCAACTGTTCCCTCTTAAGCATGTCCTAATTAGAAAACAGAAAGCATTGTGAAATCTCAAAATTGATCAGTTATGTGATTACAGGAAGTTTCCAGAAACAGGAAGTTTCCTCCCTCTCCTTTAATGTCAGTTTCAGTTGATTCATCAAAGTACCGGAGTATTCTAGAGGTGGGGATGCAAAGGGAAATGAACAGTCTAATTTTTCTCTTTCCATCTTTTAACTGAGTTTGGCTTAACCTGGGGATGAATGACTATTCCCATCACTTGTCATGTAGACTGACTGCAGGAATCATGAGCCATCAGGAACACATCAAGAAGGCATCAGCTTAGGAAAATCCGTCCTGATCCAAGCCTCTTTTTTTTTTTTCCATTGGGGGCAGCTTCTCTCATTATTGTTCTTTTTCAGCCATTAAAACCTAATACATTCCCTAACTTTTCATTTACAAGCAGTTTCCTTGCATCATTTGGTATTTCTACTAGATATTAAAAATAGGATCTCCCCACTTCAAAGACGACATTTCTACAACCTTTTAGAAGGTTAGGTTTAAATATATACCCAGCACAGCCAGATACCTAAGTTTCTGAAAGAACACAAAAGGCTTTTTTCCCATACATACATAACACACACACACACACACACACACACACACACACACACGTACGCGCCCCCCCATATATATATACTTTATATATATATATATAAAGTACCCTGCTGTATTAAATCAAGGATTCAAGTGAATCCCTCAAAGGACTCCTGCCCTTAAGAAGCACCATAAGGATATTGCTTGTTTACAATCCACTTAGTGCATCATCCAATAAGTAGACTTTGATGGTTCACCAGACAACCTCCCTAGTTTGTTTCTAGGAATGTTCTTTAGGTTAGTTGTGAATAGAAGAACCTGTGGATGACATGCGGAGTTTAAAATAAATAGCAGATGTTTTCCCCCCCAACTGCATAGCTCCCGATGAAACATTTGATGACCAATCAGTCCATTCAGAATCCCCAGCCATACCTTGATATTTTTCTTTCCCTTTATTACTGTAAAAAAGCAGAAAGAGGATAGAAGGTCTGAAAATAGTCTGTCTCTGCAAGGTGTTATCCCTACTGTTGTTGCCTATAAACCTTTAGTCTCATTCTCACATCCCACTTAACATGCCATGAAGATGCTCACTGACCTGTTCCATTCTCACTGTGCTGTAGTGGAAGTTGTCTATAGTTGTCCACTATTAAAATTGTGTTTTTCTCTTTATCCTACACAACAGTTGCTAAATAAATGATCTATGACACTTCCATTATAGGGCGAGTGATAACACATCCAAGATAGGGATCTACCCAGTTCCTATTGGCTATTAACATTTCTATGAACATGACTTGCTCCATCTGGTCATTGGAAGCTAATCTCTATGACTTGGACTGAGGAAGAGATCAGATACCTGGCTTGTATAGTGGATAATTTGTTTTTGACACAGAAATATAAATCTAGCGGAAGATCAGCACAATGTAGTTTTCCGCTGACACAGGATGATAGGTCTACACATTAATAATAACATACGTAGGGATGGGAAAACTGCCTAGTGATCCACAATATGCACATGGACATGACCTTAGAGATCAATAATGTTGGCAACACCCTGTATAGTTTCCGTATAAGGAAAGAAACTCTTACAAAGTGTTATGTTTTGCTATTCTTCCAACCTGTAATTATTTTTATTTATTGCCTTCTCTGAGAAAATAGATGGGTGTAGGAACAAGAAAGAGGTACCTCCTCTATGAAATACAAGGATTAAGCAAGCAAAGGACTGGCAGCAACTGCCAAAGACAAATGAGAAAGTTCATAGGTAGGAAGTTAGAGTTCCCTTTACTATAAGAGCTCTCTACCACTCAGGGCATCACTTCATTTCCTCAGTGATCCTCTTCTTTGAGAAGAATTGAAATTATAAACCAGTTTATGTTGCAATGTAATAACAGTATAAAAATGTTAGCACCAGGCTTCAAAGCAATTACCTAAAGCAAAGGATAAAAACAATATCACAACAAAATAAAGCCATTAAAAAGAGTTTTATTGAAAAGACAGAACAATTAGATCTGGAACACAACATTTCAGATGGTCCCAGCTGCTGTCATTCATGCTTTCATGACCCAGACCTGATAGCTCTAGAAAAGGTGTGCGCGTGGAAAGCAGTATAGCAGGAATCTCTCTCTCCACACAGGTTCCTCTCTTCCTCTCCAGCTGCCCATTTATGTAAGCCTGAAAGTCCCAAAGTTTGCTCTACGAGGGATTCAGCATTTCTTTGTTTCTGATCACAGGACCATATAGCTCTGCCCACCACTGTTTATGCTTTTCAAGCCAACTCCATTATTTCACTAGGACTCCTTAGCAAACCTGAGAAAGGTTTCCCTTCACTGAAGTGTGCAGACAATATAACAACAGGGAGGGACAGAAAGAGAAATCTCCTTGTTTTGCAACAGGAATTGAATCTAACATATAGTCATGAGAACAAGAAAGTAAACCTAAACCCTCTTCAAGTTCTATAGTTTTACCAATTAGGACATAGTAAAAATTATCTGGTCATTAGCAGTCCTTAAAAATAGGTAAATACAACCTCAGATGGATAACAACACATGACATATAACGCCATGTCATCATTTATTTTTCAAAAAGAACGCCAAAATGAATTTTAACAGATTAAATTAATATCTTTCTAACCACTTTCCCTTTTCCTTTTATCTTTTTTCTTGCGTGATGTGTTTCACTTTGAGAGTGGGCAACTAAATTTCATTTTTGATGCGTGCCGTTGTGCCCACAGTAAAAAAAATGACAATAAAGGTTATCTTATCTATCTTACTTCAAACAAAAACTTGGACTGGGACAGCCTGCCTAGTTTAGTTTGTAAGAATGGCATTGGGTGGGTGCCTTGCTTTTCAGTTTCCCAGGTACTAATATATATGTACAAATATATCCAAAAAAATGCCCAGCCATACGGGTCCAGGAATTTGACAGACACCCAGAAAGATATCTTGATGTTTAGAACCGCTGTTCAGAACATAGAGCTGCTGTGACTTATCAAAAAGCTTGAATTTTGTTTCATTTGTCCAAGGAACATTCTCCCAAAAGCCCTGTAATTTATCAACATGGTTCTAGCAAACAATCTATTTTTTTGTGCTGGCTTTCAGAAAGCAAATCTTCATGGGTCTTCAACCATAGAGGCTACTCTTAGTCAGACAGTAAGGGATGGTGGACTTAATATTGTTATCCTTTATCTTAGAGGTCAGCTAGGATCTTTTCTGAGGTTTCTTTTCTCCACCATTTAAGTTATTGTTCCGTTCAGTGTGGTGTCAGTTTTCCTCTTATGGCCATGTCCAGGAAGGATGACAACGGTCCCACGTACCTTAAACCTCTTGATAATATTATCAGTCATGGTCACAGAAACATGAAGCTCTTTGGACATAGTTTTCTAGCCTTTACCCTTCACAATACTTATTTATTTTATTTGTTTATGCATTAAATATATTATTTGCTTAATTGTTTATACAACGAAGAAAACCAACCCAGAGCTAAGGAGAAATTTCCTGACAGTTAGAACAATTAATCAGTGGAACAATTTGCCTCCAGAAATTGTGCATGCTCCAACACTGGAGGTTTTAAAGAAAAGATTGGACAATCACTTGTCTGAAACAGTATAGGGTTTCCTGCCTACGCAGAGGGATGGACTAGAAGATCTCCAAGTTCCCTTCTAACTCTGAAATGGTACTACATCCATATGGAGAGAAATAAGCAGTGGGGTACCACAAGGCTCCGTCTTAGGCCCAGTACTCATCAATATCTTCATTAATGATTTAGATGAGGGAATAGAAGGAGAACTCATCAAATTTGCAGATGACACTAAACTGGCAGGAATAGCCAACATCCCAGAAGCTCAGGATCCAAAAAGATCTTGACAGACTTGAACAATGGGCCCTATCCAACAAAATGAGTTTTAATGTGGAGAACAGCAAAGTCTTACATTTAGGCAGGAAAAATCAAAGGTTTAAGTACAGATTAGGCGAGACCTGGCTCAAAAGCAGCAATTGTGAAAGGGATCTTGGAGACCCAATGGATGATCACTTGACTATGAGCCAACAGTGTGCAGCAGCAGCCAAAAAAGCTAATACATTTCTAGGTTGTATAAACAGAGGCATAAAATCAAGATCACGCAAAATATTAGTACCGTTCTATAAAGCTCCAGTAAGACCACAACTGGACCAATTTTGGTCACCATATCACAAAAAGATGTTGGGATCTTGGAAAAAAGTTCAGAGAAGAGCAACTATAATGATCAAAGGCCTGGAGACTAAAACATATGAAAAATAGCTGCAAGACTGGCTAGTTTGGCTAGTCTAAAGAAAAGAAGAAACAGGGCGATATGATAGCAGTATTCCAGTATTTGAGGGGCTGCCACAAATAAGAAGGTGTCAAACTATTCTACAAAGCACCAGAGGGCAAGATAAGAAACAATGGTTGGAAACTGACCAAAAAGAAAAGCAACCTGGAATTAAGGAGAAACTTCCTAACAGTGAGGACAATTAACCAGTGGAACAGCTTGCCTTCAGAAATCGTGGGCACTCCATCACTGGTGATTTTTAAGAAGAGACTAAAAGTCACTTGTCTGAAATGGTATAGGTCAGGGGTAGGCAACTTTGGCTCTTTTATAACTCATGGACTTCAACTCCCAGAATTCCTGAGCCAGCATGGCTCAGCTTGGAAACCTCTCTCTTTCCCCTCAGCATGGCTGGCTCAGGAATTCTGGGAGTTGAAGTCCACGTGTCATAAAAGAGCCAAGGTTGCCTACCCCTGGTATAGGTTTTCCTGCTTGAGCAGGGGGCTGAACTAGAGAACCTCCAAGGTCCTTTCCGGCTCTATTCTATTCTACCTTCAAGGTCCCTTCCAACTCTCTTATTCTGTTATTCTTCTTCCTTTCCTCCTCTGGCAACTCTGATTTTCTTTCTCTTGTACGTGTCCACTGTGCTGCACACAATAACACAAAATACCTGTGTGAATACTTTTCTTTTTCAGATAGATTGAGTGATTATGAGATTGAAGACACCTGTGACATTAAAGTAAGCAATCTGCTTGAGAGATCACAAATACCTAATAATGCAATTTAAGGCACCAATAATTATGTCCATGCCATTTTCATTTGTTTTATTATTTACAAAACTATGTTGTCCTACATCAAAACCAAATTGTCTGCTGTATGGACTATGGAATAAAAAATGGTGCATCCTTATCTACTTAGGTCAGTTTCAATTCATTTCATGGGAAATTGGGATTCTCTAGGGAAAAGTGGAGGCATCCAATACTTTTTGACCACATCTTTAGCAATGTTGCCCAATTTTTGAGGAATGAGATATAAATTTCAATAACATACACTGTTAAAGTAAAAAGTAATAATGACACTTCTCAATGGAAATATACACATTTGTGTTCTTCAGGCTGACATTGTATATACATTAAATTCTATGGGGAAAACACTTTGCATATACTGTAGTTATCTGCTGCAGTACACATGGCCCAGTTTAGGTATTGAGACATAAGAAACAGGAACTGGAAACCAGTGTTGTGGGAGAAATGACTGGGCTCCTCATCAGAAAGCAGAGTCCCCAAACCAACAAGGTTACAAGTTATATATACTCTGAAATGGTATATAAGACTTACAATAAATTATAGCAGGGATCTTCAAACTTGGCCCTTTTATGACTTGTGGACTTCAACTCCCAGAATTCCTCAGCCAGCATGCCTGGCTGAGGAATTCTGGGTTTTGAAGTCCACAAGTCATAGAAGGGCCAAGTTTGAAGACCCCTGAAATTATAGCATAACCTTCACAGCTGGAGTGTAGCATCTGATAAGAAAAATCAGGTGATCTTAGTATGGATTCACCTGGTGTGTCTAAATTCTGTGTTTTTAAGGAGGCTCTAAGCCAGGGCTGTCAAACTGCCAGCCCACGGGCCAGACGCATCATGAGGAAACCGTGCCCACCCCATTGCCGGCAATGGGGAAAAAGTTCCGATACGTCGTGCGACATCACATGACGTAGTGAGTTTGACATGTCTGCTCTAAGCCCACTCTTTCCACAAACACAGGCACCTTCTTATAGAAACAATGTACTTTCACACCAAGAAAAAGATAACAACTTGGTTTATTTTCTCTGTCTCTTGACTTCCAGGGTCACTGGGCAGTTTTAGTTTGCTTTCTCTTTCTGTTGTGTGATTCAAAATCCCTCACAGCAGTCAGCTATGTAAGAATGGAATATTTGTCCCCTACATCAAACCTGTATAAGGTGAGATATGAAGGGTTGCAGTAATGAGGTAATTCATTTTACTAACAATAGGGTGGGTTTTTTTTTTTTTCTATTTATTTATTTTTAGTATAGAAAATGAAGTGAGGGGAGGAAAGGCAGTCTTTCTGTTACGAGGAAGAACCTTTGGTTTATTTTTTAAAAAGATGGTGGAGTGCTAAATATGGTCTCTTCTAATATTTCAGCTGAACTGAAAGATGCTTCCCCACCAGGCTGTTAACAATTTAACTTCTGCTGGCATCTCTGTTTCCAAGAGGAAGACAAGCAGGAAGTTGAATGCTCCACAGCTGAGAACACGCAGATTTGGAAGCAGCAGGCTGGACCAGATGGAAGAGTGATTACTGACGCTGAAAAGTTATCGTCTTTCAAAAAATCTTGGCATTTGAAATGACAGGATGGAAAAAAAATGAAAATGAGAACATAAAAGTGGGTTAGGCTTGTTGCTGGAAAGTTTTCTTATCACAGTCCCCTCTAACAGTGGGAAGCTGAGAAAGTTCCTCCACTTAAAAACAGGCCATGGCAATAAAGCACCCTTTCTCTAAACTGGTCTTCCCTTTGAGCAGCGTTTTCTATCCTGCTGTGGTCTGGAAGTGCTGGACTACAGTCTCCATTATGCCAATGGCTGTCTGGAGATGATGAGAGTTGTAATTCAGGACCCCAGAGAAGCAGCAGGCTTATATTATTTTTAGCTCCTCTTCCCCCATTCCTGCATTTCAGGCAGCTTCTAAATATAACACATATCCACTTTAAAAAAAAAATCTAACTGATGATACTAAACAGTAAAACAACAACTTACAATAGATCAATATGGGATCTTAAAATCCCCATACTGAATCATCTCAAGTTATATATATATTCTCATAAAGCAAGGCTTTTCACAAATCTGAAGAGAAGATCAGGCAATTGCTACTGAGGAAGTTCTTGAGAGTTGAGGTGTAAGTTGAAGACATCAATGGAGAGAAATCACAACATTATGGAGAGAAATCACAACATTATAAGGCCTGTACCAAATCCAGACTGCAAAAATCCAGATAGATAATTACAGTTTTCTGTATCTTTTTGCTCGCACCTTGTTATTTGAATTTCTGAAATGCAGATATGGTAACCATACTTTTTTACTTATTCCTCACCCACAGGTTTCACTGGCATCAACTCAATGCTTAAAAGTACATGAAAATTTGTGATATCTAAATATTACAGAATTTGCTTTCTTTAATTTGCTGACAGGGAAACACTTTCTCTCCCAACAAGGGAAGTAAGGCCAACAATAGCAACAACAGTGAAAGCCTACATAAATACATAGATAACATGAAAATATTTCATATACATGGATATCTAAAGATATGAGTCACTCTGAGTAATTTGGATAGAATAAGTGACATAACAATCACAGTTTCTGATTCCAAACAAATGAATGCCTTTGTTTTGATATGGAAACATTGTGCCAATTGTGCAGAAGAAGCATGAAATCACACTATTCTTCCAGGATTACATCTTCAGATCTAGTCTGCTACATGTCAATAATGTGGTATCAGAAGAGAACATGGGGTAGGTAGGAAGTATGCTGAGGTGTTTTTTTTTTTCATTCTACCATCCCTATCACATTCCAGAACTGTCTATATCACAAACCTTGGCCAGCAATAATCCTGGGCATATAATTTTTCCTGGCAATTCTCATTTCCTAGGCTTTTAATCATGGTATCAATATAGATAATTTTTCCTGGCTGAAATTTCCAAAAAGCAAGGAATGGAGTAAACAAAGGTTCCTCCAATTTTATTCTGAGACTCAACAACTTAACCCTCTCATACACCAATAAAATTAATGATGTGAAATATACAGTGTTAGCAGATAATAAAAAAATCCTGTATCTTGGAGATATACCACTTATATCAAGGACAAATATAGTCAATGGGCACAAATGAGAGAATTTTCTCAGGCAATTTAACTGGATTCAGAGCAAGGTAACCTAAACCATAGTTAAAGAAATCCTGCCACCTGATAAATACATGTCCTTGGTTAGGGGTGACTAATCAGAGACTGAAGTGTTTGCTGTGTAATGGTGAATAGACTGCCATGGCATTGTGCCAAAGAATAAAACATTTCAGGAGAAGATGACAAGAAATTTTTGCTTAATAATAAATGGAATTAGCAAAGGGACACACAGAGAGTAGAAGCTTAAGAGAACAGAAATAACATCAGACCCTGAGAATTAACTTTTCGGAGATGTCTTGCAATGCAGAGAAAGCCAGTTTGTTTTCACAGTAGGTTTCAGGTTAAATGCTATTTAATGAACCAGCAAAGCTTTTGAAGCTTCAGAATACTGTAAGCCTACCTAGATAGGCTACTTGATAATGCTGTCTAAATAACTGAAATATCCAAGAATAATCAATTATATGAAGCTTTCATTGCTTTAAAAAAAAGCTCATTCAAAACCAATTTTGCATTGTCAGGGCAGTGACAAACAAAGCTCTATGACAGGACATTAATTTCTATTCTCATGTTCAACTAAGACTTATAGATCAAGGACAGCTGATATACATGTACATAGGAAGGGCATTGTATCACTTTTGGTTACTGGGCTACCTAGCTTGGCATTGTTGATACTAATTGATAAGCACTCCCCAATATATCAGGCAAGAATCCTGCCCAATTTTATCTGGATATTCCAAAGTTTGAACTTCATTTCTGCATGTAGCTCAGTGGTATCTCCAGAGGGGGGTTGAAAAGTCAGACTTCTTTTTTTTAACCCCTTGCAGTCTCCCAAGTGAAAGCAGAATGAGGGAAATGATAGAACTGCGTCACTGATCACACATCCAGAACTTGCAAGCTACCCCTACAACCATTTAGGAACCAGGCTTTTAAAAAAACAACAAAAGCAAAAGACTTGCATGTTCAAACAGATAAAGACCTAAGAGAAAGGTGGTGGGGGGATGCCAGTGTTGCTGCCAGAGGAGACAGAGGAGAGGAAGAACAGAGACAAAAACACACTGGAGGGAATGACATGTGAAATCCTGTGGCCAGATGTAGCTGATGTCTGCAGTAGCTGTGAGATGCCCACAACCCTTAACAGCTTTATGGTGTTTCTGCTGTAAACCAACCTGAGCAGAAGGACAAATAAATTATATTTATAAGCTTTAAGGCCAGCAGGACATCTTGGTGACAATAGGAAGAAAGACAACACAAGGCATTATGTGACTGAACTAAAAAAGAAAATTTATTGCAAAGAAACCCAAAGTAGAAATCCTCCTAACCCAGCAATAGCAATGTATGTGGAATATAAACATTAAAATATTAAAAACATTATTATTATATATATTATATAAAAACATTTAAAAATAAAACATTAAAACATCAGACTAGGACAACATAGCCTTAATGGAAGGGAAAAATCAGACTGGTAATTGAGCTTCTTTTTCCTACTGGTATACGTGACTATATTAAAGGAATATCAAGTCACACATATAAGCATAGACATACATGTCAAAATCGTGCATCGACCATTCCAGCTTTATGTGGAGCCTGAAGATGTCTGTGGCATTATTTACACTTCATCTATTTACCCATACCTCCTCTAAAAATCATTTTTAAAAACATTATAAATGAATGAGAAGCTTCCACTTATCTGCTGGCATCCAAAATGTGAGGTAAACTCCATTTCAAAACACTGTCTAAGGAACTAATGATGCAAAAAGGAGAATGGATTGCTTAGGCACGTATTGCAACTCTTTCCTCTTTGCGGTTTGCCCTTAATAGTGTTGGAGAAGCAGCAGAAAGTCAGAAGTCATGGTCACATGAAGTTCTCACTTAATGACCCACGCAGTCTTCATTTGACAATACTAACTGGGAATGCCAGAACTGCTGCTGTTAAGCAGTATGGTCACATGACAACGTGCCTTACAACTGCTTCACTTTGTGATGGAAATTCCAATGCCAATAACAATCATTAAGTGAGATTACTTGTACACATAAAACTAGTTGCATTTTGATATCTGTGCTATTGAGTTCATGCCAACTGAGTTATGCCATGCCACTTGTACTATCTATCATGAGTAGGATTGTTCTCAGTAGGACACACAGAAAGATGGCTAAGCTGTTAGCTTAAAGAGTTTACAATCAGAACAAAAAAATACAGGCTAATGTCCAAACAGTGGTACTATGCTTATTTTGTATATAAATCAAAATATGAATTTCTTTAATTAATCACTGGAAAGAAAAGCCACTTCTCTACAAAAATGAGTCTATGGATGATTACCCTTAATACAGATAATGTGCAAATTATGCCAACAACCTGCAAGATAGATGGGGCTGAGAGATAGTGACTGGCCCAAAACCACCTCTTGAAATTCCATGGCTGAAGGTGGATTGAACCCGGGTCACCCCAGGTGCCAATCAATATTTCACTACCGACACTTTCTCCTTATAAAAT
Organism: Crotalus tigris; assembly: GCF_016545835.1. Classification (NCBI taxonomy): domain Eukaryota; kingdom Metazoa; phylum Chordata; class Lepidosauria; order Squamata; family Viperidae; genus Crotalus; species Crotalus tigris. The sequence goes on from NW_024100449.1 coordinate 1,274,088, forward strand.
TTCTAGCTTAACATTTCAAAGGAAGTCCTTTGCACTGCACTTTGAAGAGTCTGTTGCACTGTAGCTGCAGGAGGAAGAAAAAAATAGGATGAATCAAAGCAGCATATATCCAGATGATGCAATATGGCAACAGTCTCTAAAAGAAAGTGATGTTGGATGCTGCCAAGTTTCAAATTAGCTCCCTGCTTCATTAAAAACAGAAGTGCTGTTGACAAATTCCCCCCCACATCTTACCACCCACTTCACCCAGTAGAGGCAGAGAAGCCCAACAATTGTTTATTTCTGTTGCTTCCTGCTGTCTTTTTTTTCTTTTGAAATATCTCATCTTTTGAAAAGAATTTAAGATGGCTGATTGATTCCATGGTAATGGCTAATATTCAGACTGTAACTGAGATCCTATGTTGCTGTATAGCATATCTTTCAAACCAAGGACTGCCCTAAGTATTGTGTTAATACAGTACAAAATTTAGTGCCATGCCATGCAATTTAACATTAGCATATGATTACATTAATAAAGGTAACATGATTTTCCTTCTAACAGTGATGGCAACTTTTAGAGAGCATCTGAGGGCTGGCCCGAAGCCTCTCCATAGACTGCAGCGGGTGTGCTGCAGTGTGCAGCAGCAGCCAAAAAAGCTAATACAATCCTTGGTTATATAAACAGAGGCATAGAATCAAATCTCTATGATTTGTAAAACAGAGTTTATAGATTTGCCTGTTCTATAAAACAGATCATTATGGCTTATTTTTATAATCAAAATAAATCTCAGTTTAGAGAAGTGGTTTGGTGTAGCTGTTAAGATATTGGCTTAGAAACCTGGAGACTGTGAGTTCAGCTAGGTGACTTTGGGCCACTCACTCTCACTCACAGGGTTGTTGTAGGGAAAATAATGAATGGGAAGGTTCTAGAAAAGTTTAAAATTTTCTATTCAGCAACAGGCTCACTGAGCATGTGCAAGAAAACCTGAGTACGTGCCTGGAACTAAGTAAAGAATGTCCACATGTAGAGAACAAAAGAATACCCATATATGGTAAGGTAGGAGGTAAGATAGAATAATTGTGTCGTCTGATAGGTTTGTGACCTGCCACGTCAGGAATAGCTGACGTAGGTATAGGAGGAGATAGGGAGGGGTATAACTGCTGTTACGCTTCTGTAGGAGGTGTGGCTTTTCCCTGCAACTCTTGGGAGTGCATGGTTAAGTTTCACCACGCTTTGCAAACCGTTTTCTTTTACTAAACTCAACTTTGATAATAAAAGAAACTTTATTCTGCTACTCCGAACCTCGTCTCTGAATTTCTTTCAAGGAATTCTACAAACAAATTGGGGGCTCGACCGGGATCCAATCTGCGCTGGGACTCTGAGGGGTCCTCCTTAGGTGCACCCCTTTCCTTTTGAAAGGAGGGGAACCACCCAGAGGACTGCGGAGCTCTTGGAAAACCCGTAAAATTTTAATAAAGACGAGTATTAGGAGAAGGGTGAATAAAGTGCGGAACAGCCTGAAGACAGACCGGGTAACATCTGCGCGCAGACCCTGGTGAGTACTGGTTTGAAAACACCAGAACACAAGAGTCCAGGGCGGTCGGGATAGAGTGTGTGGATGTGAGAACTGGCAACGGGGCCGGGTGGAAGTCCTTTTGAGGGACCTCGGGGAGGTCTGCAGGACGGAGTGAGTGAAGGGGATATTATTGAATATCCGGAGACGGTGACGTGTGGAATTGAGAAGGAGTTGCTGGGAGGGACATAGGCACACATACTCAAGATAGGCTGAGCACCCATAAAAGAAATGGGGGGCAATACAGGGTCGACCAATCCGGGGAAAAAGTGTGTTAAAAGGATCCGTAAAAACCCCAAACTTAAAATCGACCCGAATGGCCCTTTGGGCAAAATATTGGCTGGATGGGGATCCCCGCCCTATAACCGGGAGATTTTGAGGTTGGGGTTGAATAAAGAAGATATGGTTAATTTATGTTGTTTTGTTTGGTGGGAGGACGATAATGTGGAGTGGCCAAGGAATGGCTCCACAGATTATTTTCAGTGTCACAATTTATATAACTATGTGAAGAAAAAGAAATGTAAGAGTTTAGATAATGAATTAGATTATGCGCTAATTTGGGTGACAGATGATGGTAGCAAGAGAACAGCAAGTGATGAAGCAGGAAAAACCTCCTAGAAGAGAGTTTGGGGATAAGAAGAGTCCCTTTGAGACAAGATATAGGGGGGATGAAAGGAACCAGTATGTTAATGGGAGTAGAGGAAGGGGATTTGGAGGATTTCAAGGTGGATACCAGAATAAGGAGACAACGTGCTTTGGATGTGGAATGAAGGGCCACTTTAAAAAAAAAAAAAAAATTGCCCTAAACGCGCGAGAGAACAGCAAGTTTACTCAGTGTGGGAAGAAGAGGATAGTTTTTACTAGGGGAGGGAAAGGAGCTCATTGGCTTTTGAACAGCTCCTTGAAATAATAATAATAGTTATTGATTTGTCAAGAGAAAGTATGAAATGAAATATCCCTATATGAAAGTGTTTATACAAGCAGTTTGAATGGAAGTGAATGTATGGATATGCTGATCCTGTCTCTCTCTCTCTCTCTGTGTGTGTGTGTGTGTGAGTGAGTTTCTCCCCCATTTAAACTGCAGGTTTTATTGTTTTAGCAAGTGTTTGCATGAGAAGAGTTCCATGGAGAATGTGAGAGAATTTATGGCAAATTCATGTGAAGGAGAGAAAGCTATTCCTCCCCCTTCATTTTCAGCTGGCTGTGTTGCTTTAAGAGTGAGAGACAGAAAGAAAAGGGGGGGGGCTGCTCATTTTAACTTTTTTTCTCCGCTTGGAATTCTGCTTTGGGAGGAAGGTGGGGTGGATGTGAAATTTAATACCCATTCTTATAGTAATGAAATATGAGAAGAACTTGAATACACCTATACTGTAGTTTTATTTTTATGTTTTTATGTCTGTGTGCAGGACACACTGATAAAAACATAATATCTAGGAGACCTGAAGGAATGGTAATTCAACCCTTGTTTAAAACGAAGGAGTTGAGAAAATTTTGGGATTATAAATGAGCTATGTTTTGAATAAAGATTTGTATGCAAACAAACTCAAGCAGAGTTGGTGAGAGCTCCTTTGTTGGCTCTTTACTAAGCAATGTGTTTGTAAATACGGATAAAAGAAATGGCTAGGGGAGGGATAATTGATACTTTTCTATGGTTAATATATGGTTGGTTATATGATATGTAGACAAATACATAAAATGCTCTATAACATCTAATGGTGAGGCTATTTCAATGCATTCAAGTTGATTTTAAATCATCTCAAGTAGGAAATTCCACAATATGAAAACTAATGACATGTTTATAAAGAATTAGATACTGGGGCTGTTTTCTGCTTTGTCTTATCTCAGGAAACAAGGCTTGCTGATCTAAACACCCCCTTTGAAATTTCCTGTCCACAAGTTTGAGGTGGGACAGTGGATCCTGATCCGAACGTGAAAGGAGGAAAAACTGCAACCTAAGTGGGAAGGACCATTCCAGTGTTGCTGACCTCTGAAACAGCAGTCTGGACGAAAGAAAAAGGGTGGACCCACTACACACGAGTGAAGGGACCAGTAGCTGAACCAAAAGAACAGTGGACCTGTGTTCCAAATCCAGAACCTTTAAAGCGACAGTAATCGAATGTCCAAACCAGATCTATGACTGGAGAACGATATAGGAGAGCAACAAAAACAGAAGGATGTGAAGCCTGCATTACGAATGCCACCAAAGGAAACGCAGTAATTAAAACCTTGGTATATTATACCCCAGCACCTAGGGGATGTATATTTCAATCTATGTGTCAATTAAATAACACACAATATTCAGTTTGTAAGGGAGAAGACAAGAAGATACAATGTTATGATCCATCAATGCCAACATATTTCAATTTTAGTATATATGTAGGTCTAGCTAAAACAGGAGCAAGACAGAGACCTGAAAATGAATGGAAAGATTAAAACTATGTTAACGAAATTATATTTGGAAACAGGAATGAATTGGATGAAAACTTTGCCTATAGCCCTGTTTAGAATAAGAACACAACCTAGGAGGGATGTTGGGATTTCACCTTATGAGATGTTATTTGGCATGCCACTAAGAAATGCTGGTATACAAATGGGGAATCTACCTAGTAAAGATAAGGGACTGATTCAATACTTGCAAATACTGTCCCAGACTTTTGATTCTTTCAGAAAAACTGGCTATTTGATACAAACTCCTCCTCTAAGCTTCAAAGTCCACTCCATAGAAGTCGGAGACCAAGTGTGGATAAAGACGTGGAAAGATGATTCCCTCAAACCGAAGTGGGATGGACCGTTCTTGGTGTTATTGACCACAGACACTGCCATTCGAACACAAGAAAAGGGTTGGACTCATTATACCCGAGTAAAGAAGGCTAATCTTGAGGAGTCGGAAACATGGAAAGCATTTCAAAAAGAAAATATTAAACTAGTGACCAAATAAGAAATGGGGGAATTGAATGGGAAGGTTCTAGAAAAGTTTAAAATTTTCTATTCAGCAACAGGCTCACTGAGCATGTGCAAGAAAACCTGAGTACGTGCCTGGAACTAAGTAAAGAATGTCCACATGTAGAGAACAAAAGAATACCCATATATGGTAAGGTAGGAGGTAAGATAGAATAATTGTGTCGTCTGATAGGTTTGTGACCTGCCACGTCAGGAATAGCTGACGTAGGTATAGGAGGAGATAGGGAGGGGTATAACTGCTGTTACGCTTCTGTAGGAGGTGTGGCTTTTCCCTGCAACTCTTGGGAGTGCATGGTTAAGTTTCACCACGCTTTGCAAACCGTTTTCTTTTACTAAACTCAACTTTGATAATAAAAGAAACTTTATTCTGCTACTCCGAACCTCGTCTCTGAATTTCTTTCAAGGAATTCTACAAACAATAAGAAGAGGAAGATGTGTTGGATATGTTTGGCGCCTTGAGTTATTTGTAAAAATAATAAAGGTGGAATGTAAACAAACAAACAAACAAATAAATAAATAAATAGTTACTTGAAAACCTTTTCTATAAGATTCCAGGTAGGATTTTTTGGGTATTTTATTTATTAAATTTGTTTGCTGGCCATTTCACCACAAGGCGATTCCATTGGTGTAGCCCAGAAGGCATAAGGCATTTACTAACTTGACATATTCATCATTTTTTATGCTGCATCTTTTTCCAAGAATTGGGTAACTTGAGAAAAATAAAATAAAGGAGGATAATGACAATATGATTTATTCCATTTATATTTATTTATCCATTTATTCCATTTATATTCAAACAAATAAACCCTTGGGGGTTTTGCTTCCCATAACACTTCCTTCCTATTTATAACACACTTTTAGCTGATGGACAGATGATATTTCAACCGAACAATGCAAAGGATTATGCTTTGGGGGAAAACAAAAGTCAGAACTTTTAAAAATCTGATGTCAGCCAAGATAATATACACTGTTATTGTTATCTGGTAAAATAAATAAATCTAAGAAAATGAAGTAATAAAAATATGGTGAGATGGAGAGACAAAGAATGGTGCAAACCATGGGGCTCATCATGTTGCCCAGAGAGCCACCCGTCTTTCTCATTCCAATCAGACTTGCAATATGGGAATGACCTTGATAAAATACTCCTTTTTGATGCTTAAATGGAGGCTCAGATTGTCACTGATGAAATAACAGCAAAGTTTTACACATACCCCTTTCAAAATGGTACAGATGAGATATTTTCAAGGGCTCCAAAGTTCCTTTATCAATGTCTCCTTGAACTGAATAGCAAGATTAAAATATAGCACTCCTTCTGATAAATTTTTGTTAGTGCTAGCAGTGAATACAAATAAAGGCTTGCGACCCCTAGCATCCACCCTGCAAAACATAAAGAATAGAGGTAGAAATATGAAGATGGCAGCTTACTCAAAAGGATGAAAATGAGACCTTCACACCCAACTGAATTGCACCTATATGTTGCATTCTCCTCTTTTTGATGGGCTGGAGTTAAAGCAAGAGGAATGCTAGATTACATTCCCATTATCCCTTCTAATTCATTTTTGTTGCCTTGCAATATAAAAACTGCATGAGGAAAGCAGAAAATATATTAATATTTGAAGGAATTTTAAAATTTATTTTTATTTATTAGAGAGTCATGTCCTACCATTCCTAATGATTTTGCACCATTCAGAACATTTTGTAACAATTTAACATTATGATACAATATAAAACAATGCATTTAATAAAAAGGAAATAATATAAAAGAAGAGAAAATTATGAAGATAAAAACCACAATCAAAGGATCGGCATGTAGTAGACAAAATCCTGCCAAAATAAAATGGCTCCCCACAACTAACAAAAACAGACGTGGAGTAATCTGTCAATCATACCTATATGCTTTGTGGAAGACGTAACTTCTGATAAGGCAAGGTAAGCTAGTGGGTGCATTTTCTCTGCTCCATGCAGACTGCGGGGTATTTCAGCCATAAAGGCAGTCTGGTGCCTGAAAAGAATCTACCAGTTCTGTAAAGACAATACTAATACCTAGTAATAGGTGCCTTGGATGCAATCCCAAAACAACTGAAGCACAACTTGAACACATTGGCATTGACAAAAATCATTGTTAGGTCAATTGTAAAAGGCAGCCTTACTCAGAAGAGCTTGCATCCTACAATGATACCTTTAACACCATCAAACAATAATATCTGTATAACCCAAGTCCTTAGGTAGGACTTGATAGGTGGATAAAAGTGCCACATTCAGTTTAAACATCTGGCTGACTGTATAATGAACTGTCAAGTGCCAGGGAAATCAGGATATTCAGACAGTTCAAATGAGTATAAAGATATATTGCAAGCTTAAACTCTCTACAAGAATCTGAAGTACTAACGGTCAAGGGAAATTAGTGGGAGTTAAGAATTCAAAGTGGGCTGGACTTAGATCTCTTGTGAATGTTCAGGGACTCATGACTTATGACGCATTTGACCCCTCCCTCAGGCTCAGCCTGGTCATCTCCTACATGAACCATAATAATAACAGCTAAAGAACTGGCTTGCATATTGAAGAATAAGACCACTCAGCACAATCTTTCTTCCCTTCTTTGTGTAACATTTTCTCTCTCTTTTTATTTTTCATTAAACTAGAAAAAAAATCCAACTAAAAAATAGGTACCCATACAAAATTGGCAAGTTAGAAAAGCGAGGAAAATTATTTAGAAGAATGCTGGAGGAAAGTGGGTCCCTCTTTTCGGAGGAAATATTAGTACAAATTCTCACCTAGAACTCTCTTATGATTTTTTATGGAAATATATTCCTACAAAGGTGTGTTAGGATAACATACGTCATGAGTCAGGCAATGTTTTTAGAGCTGGGTAATGCACAGGGACGCACAGGAGCTGCAAACAAAAGAATCCTTTTCCTATTAGAGCAGCTCTGCAGGCCACCATATAGTGCAGATCCTCCTGCTTTCAGCCAATTCTTTATTTCCATGGCACCAAAGCTGTTCCAAGAAATGTCCTTTTGGAATATCTGTGGCCTTCACAATTGTAAAAGAAGCAAGTTTTTTTTCATTATGCTATCAAATAAAGTTTTGCAGCAGAACCTATTTATACCTCTGTGGGGCCTGAAAATTTGATTCATCCCTATTCCTAAATACTGAATATCTGGACATTTATGTTTATGGGTGATGTCCCTGCCCAGAACAAATACAGGTAGTCCTTGAAATACAACCATTCATTTAGTGACCATTCGAAGTTACAACGTAACTGAAAAAAGTGACTTATGACTGATTTTCACACCTACAACCATTGCATAATCCCCATGGTCACATGATCAAAATTCAGATGCTTGACAGTTGTCATGTATTTATGATGGTTGCAATGTCTGGGGTCACAAGATCATCTTTTGAAATCTGATGACAAGCAAAGTCAATGGGGAAGCCAGATTCACTTAAGAACCACATTACTAAATTAACAACTTAAAAATTGTGGCAAGAAAGATAAAATGGACAAAATTCACTTAACAACTATCTTCCTTAGTAATGGGAATTTGGGGCTCAATTGTGGTCGTAAGTAAAGGACAACCTGTACATCATTTTTCTACAGCTATAGAAAATTTTCACATTCTTTAATGCATTTACCCTGGGTGGCTCTCCCATAAGAACAAACCCAGGTTATCTTAATTCAGTCACATGTAGAGAAGAGGTTTGGTGGTCATGTTGGGAAAGTTGTGTGAATACATAGATGACCACTTAAAGAAACAGTTATAGATAAACAGACTGTCTTTATGATTTCTGTACAACACACATATAGGTGAGTAATATGAACATGTAATAGATTAATTTATATGAAAATCAAACATGACTCTTAAGAGAAAGAGCATATCTGGAGGAAGGACAACTTCAACCTTGTGAAGCTGATCACAGAAAATTCAGCCTTCAATATCTAACTTTACATATGTATGATCTGAATCAATAATATGATCTGAATCAAGAATGCTGATAAAATATAAACTGATTCTACACTGCCTGATATAATATTTATATAAGGAATTCCAATCAGTTAAAGCTAAATTAAGGAAAAACAATTAGAAATGTGACCAACCCTCCAGAGTCCCAGGAAATACCTTACCTATCCTTTTCAGGATAGGCAGAAATATGACTTCTGTGTTTTAAAGTCATGACTCTGATTCCAAAACCATTCATTCTCTGTAACAAGTATTCTATCATACAGAATGTGCAGGAAAGAGGTTAAACAATTAAAACAAGAATGTAATTTTTAAAAACATATAAGTGGTGTCAGGTCCCTATACTATAAGAACATGGGCAACTTCTTGCAAATCTGTAGATTGCATAAAGGAGTCCCTGTCATACAAAATCATTTTATGAGGGCACAATAGATGAGCAGCCTCATCTATTCAGGAAAAGATATATACAGATTTGACTTGGTGAACTGAGTACTTCACACTGAGAGCCAGAAGGCACTTCAGAAATAGTTCATTAATAAATGTGATCATACATTATAAAATCTTCCAACAAGAAAAACACATTGTGTAGAGCCATTCTACTTGTTTTTAGCTTTCAAGCATTGTATAGTTTAACTTTTTTAATTAATTAATTAATTAATTTTTATTTTGTCTTTTTAGAATCTATATGACACCCAGAGATGCCTTATAGGGGAGATTGGCAACATAAAAAAATTAATAAATAATTACAATAGTGTTCACAAGAAGTACTGTAAGTGGATTCCACATTTTCGTGCATGTTTCTAGCACTACATGGTCATTGTTCTAGTAAAACCATATCAAGCTGTTCATGTAATTGATTGACACAGTGTCTGGAGGAGTATCCTAGAAAGCCTAGTTGACTATTCTTCAGATCTGTAAATGGATTTAGTTGCTGAACTGCATTTGCTCCTGTGCTACTTATGCTACTTACACACACACACACACACACACACACACACACACATTACTACTCCAAAGAAGTTTGTAACTATGAATTCTAATGTTAACTGATATTGGCAGATTTGAGCATTCAGAAGAATACTCAGTAAACTTACAAGAGTAAAGATGCAAGGGAATACATATTAACATTAATGACACAGCAGTTCTCAATTCATATGTGCTTATTCCTTATACTGTCCTGTGTAATAAGTAAGAAAACAGAAGATAATTCCAGCACTATATCAACTATAGTGTAGTATCCACTGTCTACAATAGCAACGAGTAAATTTTTAGAGGACCCAGTCACACTTAATATTTTACAGTGATGGAGGACCACAAAGGTGGGGCAATGATGCAAAGTGAGTAGTTTAGGAGAAACATTTATTGGTGATTTTTTGGGAAACTGTTATTAATCTGCTTCTAATATTATTTTACAGGTGTATTCCATCCCAAAATGGAGGAAAACGGCATCAACAATTTTAATCAACAGTGGTCAGAATAGGGTCCCCTATAAAGAATGGATGTGGGGGTCAGAGGTTGCCCAACTTGTTTTATAGTAATCACTCATGAACTTGCACTTTCAGTTATAATTTTGCATGTGGTTGACCAACTAAACATATTTTATTCCCAGCTTTTATAAAACAAATAGGTAGAAGATTATTATATTATTATTTTGTATTATAAGTATAAAATGTCAGCCTAGATCAAGTACAGAAATAAGTAACCAAAGGCAAAAACTAAACATTGCAAATGGCTTATTGAACCTACAATTTAATAATAATCTACACATTGTAACTTAGCTTGTTCTCTGGATGTGTCCTAGATTTGATCTATACCACAGGTCGGCAACCTGCGGCTCCGGAGCCGCATGCGGCTCTTTGGGCCTTCCCCTGTGGCTCCCAGCCTCCTCTGCCTTTGCAGAGAGAGACAGAGACAGAGAGAGGCAATTGCGCTTCCCTGCTTCTCTCTCTCTCTCTCTCTCTCTCTGTGTGTGTGTGTGTGTGTGTTTTGTGTGTGTGTGTGTGTATATGTGTAAAAGAGACTGCACTCACATTGTTCTCCGAGGAGCTGAAAAGCTTACTGGGCAGAGCTCCTCCCTTTGCTGCGTCTCTGCAGGAAACAGGAAACAGGAAGGGCAGGAGAGAGCTAGCTAGCCCAGCTAGGCTGACTCAGGAATTCTGGGAGTTGAAGTCCATGAGTCATAAAAGAGACGAGGTTGCCTACTCCTGAGATTGTTGGAGAACAACTTGAAGCTTGCCAGGTGAGCAGCAGATGGGGGGGAGGAGAAAGAGAGAGAGAGAGAGGGAGGGGGAGAGAGAGAGGAAAGAGAGAGAAAGAAAGAGAGTGGGGGAAGAGGAGTGGCAGACCAAGGGCAGATAGAGAGGGAGGGAGGGAGAGAGACAGAGAGAGAGAGACCCTTTTGACATCTAAAATGAAGATAACACTGCATATATCCTTTTTTTACCTATGTGTGTATGTAATTTTATTCTCTTAAAGCATTCTCTCGGTGATCATTGTTTTAATAGTAGGGATATTCCCAAGAGTCATATTTTTACTTTTATTTTTAATGTGTGTGTGTGTGTGTGTGTGTACACACATACACAAACACACACACACTCTCTCTCTCTCTCTCACACACACACACACACACTTATAATAAAGATAAAAAAGGATATATGCAGTGTTATCTTCATTTTAGATATCAAAAGGGTTTTGCGGCTCCCGGTGTTTTGTTTTTGGTGAGAAACGGGTTCAAGTGGCTCTTTGAGTGTTTTGGGTTGCCTACCCCTGATCTATACTGACATCTATTACAGTTCTTGTTCCAAATTCATATATCCTTTTGGAGGATGATTGATACTAAGTCGTCTTTTCATCACATCATTGCAAACATGGAATGTCTCATTACTTACTTCCAATGTTTGTTGCTGCTTTGGCAATGCAGAATTGAACAATACAGGTGGCAGTTAAAATGCTGCTATCTTTGAGATAGAGGATGCTTAAATGTAAGGTTCAAATCTCTGCTTGCACATACAGTTTTTGAGAAAGCAAGATAAGTTACATCTTCTCTTCTCTTTTCTCCTTCTCATTTGCACAGTGAGATGCCCAGCAACCCACCTTCCAGGTTGCAGTAAACACAGAAAGAAAAATTTGTAAAAGACACTGTGCCCAAAATGTAAAAGCAATAGTAATTATTATAATTATGATACACTATCATATTTCTTTCCTACTTATTTAGACATAATCTGGCTTGCTTGCATGAGTCTCCACAGTGCATCTGTTCTTTGTCTGTGTAGTTTTATAGTCCAGATTTTGCAGGATATATGAACTAGGAATGATGGGAAAGTGTCCTACATCCTTGAACTTTCTGCTATCTTTTTTCTTATTCTGAGTTTCTATAAATACATAATCAGACTACAATGAGAGGGGGGGGGAACAGACCTTTCAGTTCTCTAAAGGCGTCGACAAGTTTTTTTCTTTCAGGCAGATTTGGTAGGTCTATTTCTCTATTGCTCTCTCTTTTCCCTCTTTCCCTCTTTTAAATTCTGGCTGACTTTCATCCCTGAAACCTGATGCAGAGAGTTACTTTGTATTCTAAAGGCGTTATTTTAAGAAGAAACAATGCAAATTTTGATTTGGATGGCAGATGGCTGGCAGTTCACTGCTTGGCAGTGCAACATGTATTCTGTGTTAGAAAGTCAGAGCAGCAGGTAGTGCAGTTCCATTTGAAACAATCACAGATGCTAGGAAAGGAGCGGGGGAGGGGCACAAGCTGGTCAGGAAATTAAGAACAGTAGTGAGACTCACAGGGGGAAAGAGAGAGACCATCATTAACTGAAAGTTTCTTTTTTCAATCAGCACTTTCCTTTTTTTAAAAAAATGCGCACACACAAAAAAGTGAACAGAGTGATAGAAATCGGACCTCTTTTGAATTCAATGGCTGCTAAGTTGTTTCTAGAGGTCTATGCGCATCGGGCAGCCTTGCTTTTAAAAGGATGGTACTAGCACCATGGATGGAAATGTTTTGGACAATTCATAGATAAATAATGAGGATCAATTTGGAAATGTTTCTGAGATCTCTCTCTCTCTCTTAAGGCTCTTTTCTTATTGAACATAGAACATAGAATAACAGGGTTCTTCTAGTCCAGCCCCAGAGGTCTTCTAATCCAACCTTCTGTTCAAGCAGAAGACCCAATACCATTTCAGACAAGTGGCTGTCCAGTTTCTTCTTAAATGTCTCCAGTAATGGAGCGCCCACAACTTCTGAAGGCAAGCCATTCCACTGGTTAATTGTTCTCACTGTTAGGAATTCAGATGCGTTATATGTCTGTACAGATTCAAAGGAAATCTGCTTTGCAACAGAGATTCCTAGGTGTCTCAAGTACAGCACTATAAAATGTGAGATTGAAGATGACAGAGTTTTAGGAAGCGGATAACATTTCTCACCATGTGCTGCATATGCTCCCACCAGCCCTGAAGATCTCTGAGGACAGTTCCTGGAAGCTACTTTTCATGTATAATTTAAGATGTTAGGGAAGAACTGGACAACTTGGTGGTAGCGGACTGCAAGTGTGCAAATACCAAAAGCACAATTTGGATTGGAGGCCATCTTGATTCAACAGGATCCAATTTAAAATGAGAATAATTTAAATACCTCCTGAATCAGGGTTAAATAGATCTTTTGAAAAGAATGCAAGTGGATGGGAAAATTTCCATTGGCAATGGGATTCAATTGATGTATAAATAAATATTTAAATGTAAATTCATTTCTGTGGCAAGTTCACTCCTCTGGCAGTAATTTTTATTTAATTTCCTCAGAAATGCAAGAAAAGATATGATCAATTGTCATGCTGATTCCAAATTGATGGAAGATGCTCATGAATGAAGAAAATACATTGTCCAAAAGAGACTGTGGCTCATATCTGAGATCCTACTATCTGCACCTATGTTAGCACTATTTTAAGTAGTTCATTCCACTGTCCCTTCCAAATACTGATGCATGTACAAGCACTGAAAATCATATTTTGTCCCACTACAAAGATTTTTCAATGTACAAGTCAGGGGACACATTTGGAATTGCAATCTTTGTGTTTTTAGATCTGGAGAGGAATAAGGTAGCTTCTCAGGCATCCCTTTTTGTTTCTGAATGCTAATAATACTTAACAAGTCTCTTTTTTAGAAAATAGATAACATTGGATTGAGAAAAATTTGTCTCAATCTTGCCCATAGTCAATGTCAGAGACCCTTCAGAATTTCAGACAAATATTCTCCATTGGAAGACTTTGGAGACATTAGGAATTGAATCTGTGGCTATTTATACAAAAAGTGTTTTGTCAAGCCATTGGTGTTCATTGAGCTTAGTTACCTGAGTAGGTAACATTATCAGTACTATTGATTGTGAAGTTTGCTGTTTATATATAGTATCTTTTCCTGCCATTGTTTGGTGTGGAAGAAGTTTTTTCCTTGGTAGTTCCTTGATTAGGGTATAATTTTTTGTTTGATTGTCTGGTGCTAATCCCTGCATATCTGGTCTGCTGGAGAAAATGTGTTCTGGTCTTTTTGTTTCCTTCTGTGAGAAGAATCCAGACAAAGAAATATTTTGAGGAATATTAAAAAGGCAGAATATATTTCCCCAAAGGATTTTAAAGGCAGAAATCAACCACCCCCCAAGTCTCTCTGCCCCAAACAGAAACCAGGTCTGCAGAAATGCAGATGTGATAATCTTGTCAGAAAGATTGGAGCCAGAAAGCTTGGATTAGAAAGAAAGATCCCTAGAATCAACAATCCCTCACACCAAAAATCCAACAGTTATCAGCCACAGCCACAGGGAAGCAGGATATGATCTTTGCGACATACTACGATTAACCCACCACCATCAGAATACAAGAAAGGCACACTCAGATTCAGGTCAAAGTTCATGCCACAGGAACAACTCCAAACAAACACCCAAGGTGTTTTAATGGATGGCAATGTTATTCTTTTCAGAGTTTGTGTTAATTGTGCTGTAGTGAGTTGAGTGGTCAGGCACTATTTAATAAAGTTGCATGTGTATCCATTTTATTGGAAGGTATTATATAGGTTACTGTTAATCATGTTGTAAATGTATTAGTTCCTGAGAAAATCATCTATAGAATTCAGAGCTTTTAAATATTAAATTTTAAGGTATAAAGCTTAATTCTTGTCTTTTAGGACTGGGTATATCTTAGTAATAGTTATTAGACTCCAGAGTTCAAAACAGCTGATTGCAGAATTATAAATACCAGCAATTGCCACACTGAGATATGCAGTTCAATTAACAAAGCATGAATATCTCAAGTCTATAGATTTGTAGGATTTATTTCTTGGCTCTACCATCAAAGAATATTTGAACAGGGAAAAGCCCAGGAATTCCACTGCCAAATCAGTAATGAGTGATCTGGTTTTCTCCAGCTGTTTAGTACTACAATTTCTACATGCTGCCTGGAGTTAGCAGAGTTTGCATATCAAGCATAAATGGAGCATGGCAATTATTATTTCATATATATTTGATACATACATGCATTCCCATTTTGGGGTAAGCAATATAATGCAGAATATAAAAAGGGGAAAATGCAGTAAAGCCAATAAAATTAAGGGCAGATTTAAAAAAATAATATATTTTTTATCTATTTGATCCATTTTTGTGAGTTATGTGCAATTTGCAATTGTTCACTTCATTTTCCTACTGTCAGCATCACACAACCTATTTACCATTAACTTCAAATCATTTAGATTCACAATCATTCAGGCTCACTGCATACAAAACTTTACGTATGTTCATGTTATCAACCAATACATTTTTAATATCATTACAAACATTTTTGAATTTTATCTATAAATACATTAAATAAATCACGTGTTCCTTTTTTTTTTTTTTGCTAATGAAGACCTTATAAACTTTCACTTCTTTTCTTTTCTTCCACATCCAATTTTTTCTCAAGATCTTCCTCTGACACTCCTAATAATGGCCCATCACCACATTCAGAACTTTCTCCTCCCTTGACTCCTTCACTAATTCTCCTAATCTTTAATCAGAAATAATCACAGTGTCATGCAGTTCAATTCACTCATTTGCCATATTAATAGATTTTCTCATGAATCATATGCATTCAGAATATTGCACAATTTTTCCAAAGTTCAATAGTGATCCTTCAATTGTTATTATTTATTGGAATAGAATATGCAACTGTCACAAACATATGAATTACTTCTTTCAAACATGCCCACATCTACTTAGATTACATCAATTCAAATTTTATGACACATATTATAGCTCTTTCATGATAAGTAGCCTAACACACCTTCAGTTTCCTAGATATAAATTAGTCAACTCATCTCACAAGATTAGACTACTTTCATTCACATCAACCACTCCCTTCTTTGTTTAGTTCCACTCAGCCTATTTATATTTCCCTCTTTTACTTGTTTTGCTAATAAATTCTAATTATCATGTACTTCTCCTCTATTCTAAACTGAATCTTCATAAGATGGAGCCATAGATATGGACCTCTGCTGCCCATCATGGTTTTAATCAAATAAAGCCTTCAGTAACTTTTATTTTATCTTAAATATTCAGTGTTATATATAAATAAAAAACAGAATAGTGAGAATGGAGGGAGGGAGGGAGGGAGGGAGGGAGGGAGGGAGGGAGGAAGGAAGGAAGGAAGGAAGGAAGGAAGGAAGGAAGGAAGGAAGGAAGGAAGTCCAGTCTGTAAACTTGTAGATATTAAATGAGTATAACTTTTGGAACCCTCAGCTACAACACTTACAGTATATGGGCAGAAGCTGCCCTAACTATTATCTTTTCAAAGTACTGTTTGAAAATGTGTGGGTCAGGTGAGGGAAGCCGACTAATTAATAATATCCCTTGCTCCCAAGCTCTGTAGTTTCACCCTCTAAGGCAGGGGACCCCAACCCCCAGTCCATGGACCAGTACCGGTCCTTGGCATGCCAGCAACCGGTCTGCACAAACAGAGCCCCATCCGTGGAATGCAGGCAGTATACAAAACCACACTCTCCGGTCCACGGAAAAACCTTTCCCCACGGAACTGGTCCCTGGTGCCCAAAAGGTTGGGGACCTCTGCTCTAAGGAGTTGCTCTTCCTCAAATTTCTGTTTATAAAAAAGGAGTCTAAACTTTCTTTTGCCATGCCTTTTCAGTTTGAAGGAGCTGATTATAACTTTAACTCTTTAAAAACACTATTTTTATTGCTAGCCATCATGGATAGAAAGAGAGATATACACTATGTAAATACGGAAGTGGATTAAGGTTATTGATAGGGCTATGGTCCAACAATGAAACTTTTGCAAAAAAATGTTCTCAGAATTTCATGGAACCCAGTTAAAAATGCAATACAGGTAGTCCTCAACTTACGACCACAATTGAGCCCAAAATTTCTGTTGCTAAAAAAGACATTTGTTATGTGAATTTTGTCCCATTTTACGACCTTTCTTGCCACATTTGTTAAGTGAATCACTGAAGTTGCTAAGTTAGTAACATGGTTGTTAAGTGAATCTGGCTTCCCCATTGACTTTTCTTGTCAGAAGGACAGAAAAAGTGATCACATGACCCAGGACACTGCAATTGTCATAAATATGAATCAGTACCAAGCATCTGAATTTTGATCACATGACCATGGGGATGCTCACATGATCATAAGTGTGAAAAATATTCATAAGTCACTTTTTTCAGTGCCGTTGTAAATTTGATTGGTCACTAAATGAACTATTGTAAATTGTATTAACTTGATAGTCACTTCATATATTCAGAAGCATTTTTAAAATATTTCCAAACACATAATTTGATTATAGAAGAATGTAGTTGTTCTCTGCCATTTGGGCAGACTTGAGAAATTGTTCCCTGCACTTCAAAAAAAAAAAAAAAAAAAGGTCAGAAAAAAAATGTAGGATAGGAATACTCCCATTCCTGCATTCTCGCATGCTCTTCTGCATCATCTTGTTATTTTCAATGGCTCTTTCTTGACATGTATTGTAAAATGCACAGCTTCTTGGTTTTCAGAAAAAACACTGAGGAAGAGGAGGAAAAGGACCATCATCATACTGCCGCTTTGGCTTGTTAGAATTAATAAGACAGTCTTGTCCACAATGTACTTTCCTACAATTGACATGATATTTAGCTATTGTTACAACACTGGATTATGCTTGACCCACTGTGGCAGTTTAGATACTTTATACTGATGCTGCAAAATGGATCCAATTAATATAAAAATTATTTTGAAGAGATGCTGAACTATACATTTTTTTCTTTTCCCAGACTATTTTCTTGCTGTAGTTTTGCCTATCATTTTGCTGCTAATGCCTTTTCCACACATACCCAGAAAATCAGGACTATTAAAATGACTATGCTAAGTATACAGTATTGGCATGGAAACTGTATCTTGGCTCTGCAGAACACATTTCTTAGTCACTTATGCTTCTTGTTCCCCACACCTATAATTTCAATCTTCTGATCATGACATCACAGTTAATTACCATAGGAATGACTGATGAGGGAAGGAGGGAAAATTCTGATCCTCCAAACAATTATTCCAGTGTGGTTCTTTCTGCCTCCCACCAAGGTCAAGATAGTCAATATTATTCAGAATACAATAGGTTTGAATAACTAGTCTAACTATATTGCAGAATTGGAAATTGATTCAAAGAAATTAGACCTGCAACAAAATGTGGTTGTGGGGAATGTTTTGCTTCCAAGCAGTTGTTTAATTTACTACTGATTTCTAGGTTATTGGGCTACTTGAATGTAAACACAATGGCTTATTAAACAGATCATTGTAAAAAAATGTGACTACAGATGTGCTAATTGGACTTTTGCAATTAGTGTGTCCCTACAAACACAGACTCTGTATGTGTATAGTTTAAAAAGTTTAATTAAGGATGACAATTGAACAATGGCTAAACCAATATAAAAACACAAAACTTTAAATCAGTATAGGATGACTTTCTATATAGAGAGGTTTTTCCTGCTGCAGTACAGAGACCATTTCTTTTGAGGTGGAAGAATCCTCTTTTTGAAGCAGAAAACTCCCATTCAGCTCAGTTTTAACCTGCCAATAATAAAGTTGGATCGCAAAACCATTTACATGTTCTGTGAAAAGAACACAGATTTATGAGATTGTAGCTACAGCCCAGATTCGCTCTAAAAGAAAGATAATTAAGAGAAGGAGAGAAAGAAAAATATCTATGCAATTAACTGCTGCCTATCCACCCCAGATCCCCAGTACAGGCCCTGGCACCTCTCCCCATCCCTGGAGTTTGGTCCATGTTTTGATTCACAGAATGCATCATGTTTGTACCAGATGGCCCAGAGTTAATGAACACAAACTCATCTCTTTTGTTCACCAGGGAAATGTGCAATACTGTACAAACTGATTCATACATTATGGCTAAAAATATCAGAATATTTTAGGAAACATTTTACTGCTAAAAGGTGCTGCTTGAGAGGAAAGTGTTAAAAAGGACATGGTGTGCTTATGCAGCATGTTCACATTGTGGATATGCTGGGGAGCTGGCTTTTGATTGTTTTTTGTTTAACAGCAGCCTCAGATGAAGTGCTCAAATCTGAAAAAGCTGTCTGAACACGTGCCATACCATAATAGGGATCATATGGACCTCTAGCTGCATTGGCTGAGGATGATGTAACTCATACTGATAGCAGTAAGTTGAAAAGGCTGCCATAGAAGTAAAATTCTCACTGATAGTTCATGATCTTAAACTTACTGATATTTATCTAATTCAATTTTAAGATCGGAAAGCCTTATTCTTTAAAATTTATTCCATAAAAGAATCAAATTATTTTGGCAGATCCACAGGAGATCCATGTCAGCTCAATCTATAAAGATTTGAGCAGTTATAATGAATTTTGTGATAACCCCCATAATGAAAAGTGGAAGTAAAGATAAACATGTTCTGTTAATTTCCTCTACTTTTAGTTTAATTAGAGCTATTTTTTTTTCAAATATGTCTTTGAGATATGAGGCATATCCCCAAAATCCCCAGTCAAGATGGACAAGGTGAATTATGAATGTTGCTATTTGAAACAGCCTGAGAAATTTCTCTTGCAAATTGAGCTTACGAAGACCAGTATCTACTATATTTTAAAGTAAAAAAGTGCCACACAGAGAAATAGTTACTAGTTTCTGGCAGCTCATTGTGCCCAGGTTATAAACTTTCTCTGTCCAGCTATTTTACTGGCATAAGGCAAGAATCCTCTCAGTAGAAATGTAGCAATAAAAAAAGAGTTTATATCAAGTAAGTCATGTTGCACGGTTTTTTTTAAAATCAGGGTGTGGCTTGCCAAGCAATATACAGCCCCCAAGTCTTCATCAATCCCTTCCAAGTACCCTGTTGAAAAATAGCAATGTGCTTTCTTGCCACTTCAAGGATAGAAATACACAAAATGGTTGATCAAATTAAACAAAAACACAGAAGCTCCAAAGCCCCGACTATCCCAACTCCAGCCATTATGCATTATGGCTTCTTAACTGTATCTGTTATTTTCCTATTATGGAACAGTTGAAACTTCTGGTTAGTCTCCATAGTCAATCTCTTGTAGAATTCTTTGTAGCAGTCCAGTTGAAAAATTACTAAAGTGTGAGTGAGCACAAGTGGGGCCTCCAAGTCCAGGAATGAGTACAAGCAGCATACAAGATGGATCTATGCAAAAACCCCTCCTAGCTATGGATGCCATCTGCTGCTTAAGTAAGAGCCATGGGTCCAGGAGGGCCTTTACCCTCTTGGCTTTCTGGAGTTTTAAGACCTGACTGTTTCCCTGGGTTTGGCCATGATGGGGGCTGAGCAAGTACATTCTATATGTGTAGAAGTGCTATGATGCTTGGTTGTGTGCAATAGTCTTAATTTTTTGAGTTTTGTTATTTCAGTATGTAATGATGAGCCTCCCAGGTTTTTGTTGTATAGATGAGCAGACATATAAATCTTTTAAATGAATGAAAAGAAGCATAAGGTACTACTTTACACAAACTCTGGAGCAGTAAAATGTCATTAAGCAGTCTTCTTAGCTCTACAATATAGATACTGCAGAAGAAATAATGTAGCAAGACTAGAAATTAAGAAAATGAACTGTGAAATAAGAAGCCTCTCATTCAAATCTTTCCACAACCATTAACTCAAGTGGAAGGTCTGAACATGCTGCCTTCTCTCTCACTAGCTTACATTAAAGAACAATCAAAGTAACGTCCCTAGAGCATGAGAGAATATAGCATGATGCATATTACATATTATTCCTAGTAGTTAGACTTATTTAAATTATTTGTTTTATAACTTCATGGAATTAAGCAGAAAGGCTGGACATAGTAAATAAGTTGCCATATCATGATCCAGGTTCCATCAGCTAAGGAGTGTCAGGTATTAGTGGGGTTTAGGAAAAGAGCCTTCTCTGCAATGACACTATCCTCTAGAACAGGGGTGTCAAACTGCTGGCCCGTGGGCCGGATGCGTCATGGCAAAACCACGCCCACCCCATTGCCGGCAATGGAAAAAAAGTTGCGATATGTCATGACATGTCACATGACATTGCAGTTTGACATCCCTGCTCTAGAATATCACCCCTCTGGGGTGACTGGCCCTGCTCCATTGGCCTTGAAGACTTGACTCTGTGCTAGAGTTTACATTCTGGCTGTTTTGATGGAGCCATTTTCTTGGCTAAGTCAAGTGACTGACTAATGTAATTTTTATAATTTTTCTGGGAGGGAAGGTTATAATGCTTTTATAACTTTTAATATTATTAGCTGCCCAAAGTCATGTACTTGAGATGGGTTACCATATAAATCTAATAATAAATGAATACAGAAATACAGAAAAATATCAATATCCTATGTTTCTTCCAGGAGTTCATAGCATTCCATGCTACATGAACATGAACCCCTACCTTGTAAAAGTGACTTAAAATTGGGTTTCACCAATCCTAGTTCAATACCCTATTACACTGCCTCAAATTCATTTATTTCTTTCATAGATTTTTAAAGCTTCCCACATGTCATACGATTCCTAATAGGTTACAGGGTTAAAAACAATTAAAAAACAAATATTACTTTAAAAAGGAGGAAAATCACCCCCCACACACACACACATACGCACATACATGATACTTAGGGGTATACTGAATAAACCATCCAAACACAATATTCACTTTGATTCTTGGCAATGTGGCACTAAAAGAAGATTTGCTAATATTCGGAAAGAAGAAATTAGTTGGAACTGGACAGCTGGGCTTCACAGCTGCCAGAATCACACCAACCAGCAGCCTGTGCCAAACCAATATACAGAATATAGAAAAAGCACATACTTCCTTTCCTTCCATCAGGAGGAAGTCATGCCAGGCAAGCATTACTCTGAAGTGTTTTTTTCATACATATAGACAATGCTGAAAACAACACACAACATGGAATTTAGTTTATCTTGATGAAGAATATTCCCCAATGCAAAAGCTAAAAAAGCAAAACATTTCCATTATTTCTGCTTTGAAATAATTTTGCAAGCAAGAAAGGAGAGCCTATTAAGAGCTCCAGATACACTGTAAAATTACTGTATGAATAACGAGAAAATCTTATCCAGAAATCTGCATCTGTATCTATTTCTCTTTTTTTCCCTATCTCTATATAAAGTCACACATATCTTCCATATCTCATTGTGCAGATTGGACAATTTTAATCTACAACATTAGAATTAAAGATAAAGCTGTTCGAGTTAGATTTGCCAGAGTTGTCCGCTGGAGGATATAAACAGTAAATTAACCCATATGTGAAATGGACTGGCGAGGACTAGCATTCTCCGTGTGGTGGGGAATATATGTATTAACACTTTGTTTCCCAACCAATCTCACATTACACTTTTATCAGCTTGCTCATGGGAGGAAGGAGAGAAATTTATTTAACAGACCATTCATATACTGTATGTATTTTTTAAATACATTTTCATGTTCCCTCTCATTCTTGTTAGATGAATTTACTGGCTCCATATTCTGCTCTTCTCTCAGGAGATGGTTCCTAATCGGGTGGTTCTCTTGGATTCACAGCTTCTGCTGGAGGAAGCTCCAGCTATGAGTGCTCCAGTGCCTATTACACTGTTCCTGTAATGGAAAGCACTGCCAAGATTCACTCACACTTTTATCATTTTTCAAATGGACTTCTGTAAGGTGCTCTGCCTAGGACTAGCCCTGAAATCACTCTAAAGTTGAGGCACAACGCAACTGCTTATATAATAATGGAAACATCTCAATATTGCCACATTACACCTGTACCCCATTAGCTCACATTGGCTACTGGTTAATTTCTGGATAAACTCAAGGGGCTAATAACAGCAACATGGCTTGAGACATGGATACCGGTGAGACTATTTATTCCAAGTAGAATCTGCCCATCCCTGATAGAAAGTCTCTCCCCTCTCTGAGGTCCAGTGACGAGGAATCTGAACCTGAGCATTCTCTGCCAGAACTCCCTTTATGTTCAATTCCCTTCCCATGAAGTAAGATCTTTCTTGTTGTTAATATTTAGAAGATTTAATTTAAAAAAATTGTGAAAGATCAGCATTTAGGGATTAATATAGTGGATATACGAGCCTAGGTTCTATATGGTCTTTCCTAATGATAATTTTGGTAAGCCACTGAGATTTGTTTGAGAACAAAGCAGTAGAAAAGCATATGCACTGAATAAATGAATATAATATTGATATAATATTATTGTATTGAAATTATTTATATTGGGTCTTGCCTGATTCAAATTTATCTAGTGGGTAAATTCATCTATATTGGACATACAGAATTAGAAACACACCAGTTGAAAAAAATGAGTTCTAAAGAAATAATAATAATAATAATAATAATAATAATAATAATCATCCCCCAGTGAGACACTACCTTGACTCCCCCAGTGAGACACTACCTTGACGCCCCCAGTGAGATACTACCTTGACGTGGTTGTGGGGCTTGTGTACTCTGAGGAAGATGAGAGCTATGCCAGAGATTCAACCATACTGGACAGGTCTCATCACAGGAGTCAGACAAAGAGTGTGTCTCCCATAAAAAATATGGTGAGACGTAAATTACAGAATGCCATACCGGCTCGGACGTCGCCCGGATTAACAAGGTCCGCGCTAGATATTGGAGTTCCTGGATATCTGGTGAAAAATGGGTTACAGGACTCAGGACTGTTGGCTGAGCAACCAGGGTCAGCAGCTGCAGAACTACTGGAAGAAAAGATGTTTACCCGACGCAGATACACAGTGATTGAAAACAAAGAAATAATGATCTGTTACTACAGATCAAGTCCAACAAGAAGAGGATATCTAAAATGAATGCACCAGTTCTGGAAAGAACAACATCCAGAATCAGAAATAATAGAACAGAGACTAGTAGATCAACGCCGATTTATAATACGAAACAAAGTATTCACTGAAACAGAACTGGACGAACTGCAAAGGTTTACCCAGGGCAAAGAAATCAAAGCCTTACCAGAAGTAATTCAGAATGTAGAGGCAAACCAGGGGGAGTTGGCAGTGAAGGAATCCAGCAAAGATATACAACTGTTCTCATTTGGAAACCAGGCACCTCTTCCTCAGGAAGAACAAAACCCTCTAACTAAAGAAATAAAAGAATTGAAACAAAGAATAACTGAGCATCTAGAACAGCACAAAAACAACAGAATAAGGCTACCTGCATTGAAGCTTGTTCCAAAGAAACAGCTAGCACAAGCATTAAAAGATGAAAATACTGCAATATCAAGTATAAGCACCAATTCACTGCAAGAAACAAACCAACTAATGTACAGCACAGCTGCAGTTATAACAGAATACCTGGGATGCAAAATCAACAAAGAAGAAAAACAAACAAACAGTGCACCAGAAAAATGGAAGCGTAGACTAGAAAATAAGATCAGCAAATTAAGATCACATGCAAGCAAGCTAGAACAGATGAAAGAAAAGAAGCTGAAGAACAAGAAGACCAAAGAATACCTAATCAAGAAATACCACTTAGAAACAAGGAAGATCAAGGAAGCACTGGAAATAATAAAGCAACAAATAACAGCTATAGCAGGAAAATCAGTAGATATGAAGCTCGAATTGCAAACTATAGGCAGAACCTCCAATTTCAATCCAATCAGAAACGTTTCTACCAATCCATCAATGGAGAAACTACAAGGAATCAGTCAGTACCTGACAAGGAAGAAACAGTGCAGTTCTGGAAGCAGATATGGGATAACCCAAAAAACTACAACAAGGATGCAGCTTGGTTAAAAGAGGTGGATGCAAATAAAACAGAAGTTGAAATGAAAGAACTAGTAATAACAACAAAAATGGTAGAAAAAAGAGCAAGGAAAATCAAAAATTGGTCAGCACCAGGTGAAAATGAACTGCATGGGTTTTGGTTGAAACATCTAACTGTTATACACCCACTCATTGCCAAGCAGTTCAACAATATACTACAAGGAGGAGAAATTGAAAAGTGGCTAAAAACTGGGAAAACCTACCTAATAATGAAAAATCCAGCAAAAGGGGGAACACCAGGCAACTACAGGCCAATTACCTGCTTACCAACAACTTTCAAATTACTAACTGGTGTGGTAGCTGATGCACTACAACAGCATTTAGTTGAAAACAATCTCTTTCCACCTGAGCAAAAAGGAAACCGCCCCAATAGCAGAGGAACAAAAGATCAACTCCTAATAGACAAAATGATCTTGGAAAACTGCAAGAAAAGGAAGACCAACCTGGATGTGGCATGGATTGACTACAAAAAGGCATTTGACTCTCTGCCACATGACTGGATAATCAAATGCCTAGAAATAACAGGAGTCAGTAGAAACATCAGAAAATTTGGGCAAAGATCGATGGCACAATGGAAGACACAGTTGCAGATCAATGGTGAGAGGCTGGGAGAGGTTAATATCAAGAGAGGAATATTTCAAGGAGATTCATTATCACCATTACTATTTGTTATTGCACTATTTCCTCTGTCAACAATACTGAATAACTCAGGACATGGTTATCAAACATCAAAAACATCTGCTAGACTATCCAACCTCCTTTACATGGATGATCTGAAGCTGTATGGAAAAACATCATCTGAAATAGAATCGCTGCTCAACACTGTCCGTATATATAGCCAAGATATTGTTATGGAGTTTGGCTTGGACAAATGTGCCACACTTACTGTCAAACAAGGAAAAGTAGTGAAAACTGAAGGAATCAAGATGTCCCACGAAAATAACATTAAGAGTCTAGATGAGGAAGATTACTACAAATACTTGGGTATCCTTCAAGCTGACAACATCAATCACACTGAAGTCAAGAAAAAGATTAGAGGTGAATACATCAAGAGAGTGAAGAAGATCTTAAAGTCAAAACTCAATGGAGGAAATACCATAAGGGCAATCAACACCTGGGCAATCCCAGTCATTAGGTACACAGCTGGAATAGTGGACTGGACTCAAGCAGAACTAAAAGCAATGGATAGGCAGACCAGAAAAATAATGACAATGAATCATGCCCTTCATCCACGCAGTGACATTGCTAGACTTTATCTACCAAGGCAAATAGGTGGGCGTGGAATGCTACAAGTACATCAGATGGTTGAAGAAGAAAAAAATGGCTTTGGAAGAATATCTGAAGAACAATGATGAAGATGCACTGAAATTAGTATATCAGGAAGGCTTACTAACTACTGGAGAGACCAAACTGGCCTACAAGAAAGACCAAATGAAGAACAGAATAGAGGCATGGGAAGACAAAGCACTACAGGGCCAATACGTGAAAAAAATAGCTGGGAAAGCAGATAATAATAAGACCTGGCAATGGCTAAGAGCAGGAAAATTGAAGAAAGAGACCGAGGGACTAATTCTGGCTGCACAAGACCAAGCCTTAAGGACAAATGCATACAAAGTCAAAATTGAGAAGACAGCAACAGACAGTAAGTGCCGCATATGCAAAGAAGCTGAAGAAACAGTGGACCACTTGGTAAGCTGTTGCAAGAAGATTGCACAGACTGATTACAAGCAGCGGCATGACAAAGTAGCAACAATGGTGCATTGGAAGATCTGCAAAAAAATATCATTTGCCTGTAAGCAAAAACTGGTGGGATCATAAAATAGAGGAAGTCATAGAAAATGATAAAATTAAACTGCTCTGGGACTTCAGAATTCAAACAGACAAGCACCTGCAACATAACACCCCAGAATTAACAATTGTCGATAAGAAAGACAAAAAAGTCTGGATAGTGGACGTGGCAGTGCCTGGAGACAGCAGAATATACAAGAAAGAACTGGAGAAGATAACAAAATACAAAGACCTACAAATAGAAATAGAAAGACTGTGGCAAAAGCAAGCAAGGGTAGTACCAATAGTAATAGGCTCCTTGGGTGCAATCCCAAAACAACTGGAGCACCACTTGAACACCATTGGCATTGACAAATTCGCTATTAGTCAATTGCAAAAGGCGGCCTTACTAGGAACTGCTTCCATCCTGCGACAATATCTGTAATACCATCAAACATCCACATCTTCCTATCCCAGGTCCTGGGTAAGGACTCGATAGGTAGACAAAGTGCCAAATCCAGTCTGAACATCTGGCTGACTGTGCGATGATCCAAATAATAATAATAATAATAATAATAATAATAATAATAATAATAATAATACCTGTAATACCATCAAACATCCACATCTGCCTATCCCAGGTCCTGGGTAAGGACTCGATAGGTAGACAAAATGCCAAATCCAGGCTGAACATCTGGCTGACTGTGCGATGAATGATAATAATAATAATAATAATAATAATAATAATAATAATAATAATAATAAAGTTGGAAGGGATCTAAGAGGTCATCTAGTCCAATCCCCTGCTCAGGCAGGAAACCCTATACCATTTTAGACAATGGCTGTCCAATCTCTTCTTAAAGACTTCCAGTGTTGGAGCATTCACGGCTTCTGGAGGCAGGTTGTTCTGCAAATGTTTACAGAATCCTGAGCGGGGGAATAGACATACAGATCACATCACTGCAAACTGGATGTTAAATCATGTTCAAAATCTTACTGCTAGAATCTAAAGCCCAAAACCACTTGGGATCAAATTATCTTCCCTGTTATAAAACTGAGTAATGGCTATAAAATTGATTTTTGGAGGCAGCTTTCCTGATTATGAATATAACATTGAATTATGAATATAATTTAATATAACATTATGAATACTTGATAACTCATAATTACATGTTCAGTGTAGAGCCAACTCTTTGGAATCTTCTCTCTCACACATCTGGTATTTAGGAAATTTCAGTTTTGTACTGCCTTAAACACCTGCTAAAGAGATATTTCTTTCCTGAGGCTTTCCTTGTATGTGTGCTAAATGTGTAGTTTGTTTCTTAAACAATTTATAAACAGTGATGACATTTCTTCTTCCATTTTCATTATTTCATTTTTATGTATAACATTTTAATTGAGTTTTTTTAAGATCATTAGGTTTATTTTAATAATTTTAATTTCTTATAGGCTATCTTTGAAAAAATAGGAAGCCATTATAAATTCCTTAAATAAATACAGTAAATAAATATTTAAAAAACCTAGAAGATATAGAACATAGTGCTCAATGCATGTCATTTCTTGCTATTCTTTTTTAACCACAACCATGAAAATAAAGTTATGTATTATCTATTTAGCAAATCAAAGGTGATATAGTTTCATAAAGGCACAATGCCATTTATTTAATATATTTATATGCATTCTTATATCTACATCTTTAAAATATGCATTTAAAATATGAATTATTACAACTGTCTCACCATACAATATTAAATAGATAAAATATGATATGTATGCTTTGATGGTAGGCCCTAAAATAATTATTTTGCTAAATTTGAAATTTCTTCTGTATTTGTTTTCATACTGAAATTCTTGTGGCTGCCTTCTTTTCCTAAATACAAATAACTGTTATAAAATCACACAATGGTACCAGGCATAAGAAGACTGTGGAGAGGGAAAACGCTTGAGCAGGAAGCTCAAGAAAGAGATTCAGTACAACTCTGCCTTGACTTAGTTGTTCTTAAAAGAGACAGAGAAAGTTTTGGACAGGCTTCCAAGACTCTGTTAATAAACCCTACAACAATAAAGTAGTGATCTACATGAAATCCCTGCTTCTCTGTCTTTTGATCTTCTCTACCTTGAAGGGCTGACACCATGGCTTTATAGTGGACAGGGTTACCAACCAGCATTGCACCAAGAACTCAGGAGAAAATCCACCAAAGAGGATTTTGAGGAATCTAAGTTCAAGCCTTTGAAATCTACATTTAGATCCTTCTGCTACTACTTGTAGCAGAAGGAAAGGATTTTAAGAAGCTTTTTTCACATATTTCCCTTCTGCAAGACCATTTTACCTAAATTCTCCAGGGTATCTCTGTACTTCTCTATCCCATCTTCATTCCGCTCACAAATAGGATTTCCCCTCTGTTCATTATCTTTTCCCCAACTCTCCATTCTTGGGATTTATTCTCTCCTCTCAATTTCCTGTCTACCTAATATAGCTCTCTAGTTTAAAGTCTTATTAGTATTGCATTAGAAGCACAAAGACTAGCACTGTCATAACAAAGAGACAGAAAGCTTGTAGGCCCACTTTGCAAAGGGATTAAGAGAGAAGCAAGGTACCTTGTTGCATACTAATGATGCTTAAATAATGCTATTCTAGCACCCTTGTGGCTATGTTAACAATATGTATGCTGCACAATAAGCAAGGAATGCAATTTGCATACATATAACACGTTAAGATAATGGGCAAATGTACAATTCAGCCAAACAAGTTTGCCATAAACAATACTATGTCAGAGATGAAAAGTTCTTTGTTTCATTTTGTTTGCTTCCTTCTTTCCACTTGCTATATTTTTATTTCTGTGATGGTATTAAATGAGCTTTTTCACAAATTTCTCTGATTCAAGCTAAATAAATAATGTTGCCAATATGTTTCACATCAATAGTTTGAGAGGGATTTTTTTTCTTGAAAATGTGCACTACTTGTGGGTTAATTATGATATGTCAAGGTTAAAATTTGCCATTTTTTAAAAGTAATACTAAGCAAAAAGAATCAAAACATTCCTTGCATATCTTTTGCATGTATGAAGGCTCTCAGAATAAGCCATCTAGATCATTTACAATTAAGGGAATCCCACAGATGTGGAAGAAATTGCTGCATTGTTTCTTGATTCACTGATACATTCATTCAAATATTTAATGCCTCTCCTTTCAGAACAATGTTTTCAAGGTCAAATACAACAAAAGGTAATGCAACATAAAAAAAGAAAGAAAAAGAAATCAACAATTAAAATCAGATACTCCTACATAAGTATTAGTGTTCAATAATGTACTAACTAAATTATATATGATATCTAAATAAACAGAAAAATCTTTGGCGCCTGCCTGAAAATATGTACAAGTTAATAAATGTGACCATTTTTATAAGTTAAACAAAACAAAATGCCCATATTTTCTTTGTCTGGAAAAACAATAAGGGCATTTACAAAATTACAAAGTTTGAAGGAGCCCATTTAAGTTATGAAGTCAAACTAAAGTCAACCAAAGTCAAAAATAACAAAAAAGCTTCTTTCAACATGTAAAGAACAAGGAAAAAGTGAAGGAAACGATTGGTCCATTAGTGGGTGAAAGTGGCAAGAAGGTGACAAGCAACAGGGAGAAAGCAGAACTATTTAACTCCTTTTTTGCATCTGTCTTTACACAAAGGGAAAAAAACAGACCAATCTATCAAAAATAGTGCCATAAAAAACAAAATAGAAATACAAGTTAAGATAGGCAAGAAAATGGTAAGTGAACACCTGTCCAGCCTAGACAAGTTCAAATCACCAGGACCAGATGGATTATACCCCAAGGTTCTTAAGGAACTGGCAGATGTAATATCGGAGCCACTGAACTATATTTTTCAAAGATCCTGGAACACAGGGGAACTACCAGAGGACTGGAAAAGAGCTGATGTAGTTCCCATCCTCAAAAAAGGAAAAAAAAATGGATCCAGGAAATTACAGACCTATCAGCCTGACCTCAATACCTGGGACGATCCTGGAAAAGATAATCAAACAACGAATCAACGAACACCCAGAAAATTACAGACCTATCAGCCTGAACACAATACCTGGGAAGATTCTGGAAAAGATAATCAAACAAACACCTACAGGCAAACAAAGTCATTACTAAAAGCCAACATGGGTTTGTCAAAAACAGATCATACCAGACAAATCTTATTGCATTCTTTGACCAAGTGACAAAATTAGTGGACCAGAGGAATGCTGTGGATATAATTTACTTAGACTTCAGTAAGGCATTTGACAAAGTAGACCACAACCTACTACTTGATAAGATAGAAAAATGCAGGTTAGACAGCATCACCACCAGATGGATCCGTAGCTGGCTGACCAGCCGTACTCAGCATGTGGTCCTCAATGGAACCGCATCTACATGGAGGGAAGTATGTAGTGGGGTGCCTGAGGGCTCTGTTCTGGGCCCAGTGCTCTTCAACATCTTCATCAACGATCTGGACGAGGGGATAGATGGGAAACTCATCAAATTTGCAGATGACACCAAGCTGGCAGGAATAGCCAACAGTCCAGAAGACAGGCTTAGGATACAGGAAGATCTGGACAGACTTGAACACTGGGCACTATCTAACAAAATGATATTCAATGGTGAAAAAAGTAAGGTTCTACATTTAGGCAAGAAAAACCAAATGCACAGGTATAGTATAGGGGGTACCATGCTCAATAGTACTAACTATGAGAGGGATTTCAAAGTCCTAGTGGACAATCATTTACATATGAGCCAGCAATGTGCTGCAGCTGCCAAAAAAGTCAACACAGTGCTAGGCTGCATTAACAGAGGGATAGACTCAAGATCACGTGAAGTATTAATACCATTTTACAATGCCTTGATAAGGCCACACTTCAAATACTACATCCAGTTTTGGTCACCACAATGTACAAAAGATGTTGAGACGCTAGAAAGAGTACAGAGAAGAGCAACAAAGATGATTAGGGGACTGGAGGCTAAAACATATAAGGAACGGTTGCTGGAATTGGGTATGTCTAATTTAACGAAGAGAAGGACGAGGGGGGACATGATAGCTGTGTTCTAATATCTCAGGGGCTGCCACAAAGAAGAGGGAGTCAAGCTATTTTTCAAAGCATCTGAAGGCAGGACAAGAAGCAACGGGTGGAAACTAACAAAAGAGAGAAGCAACCTAGAACTAAGGAGAAACTTCCTGACAGTTAGAACAATTAACCAGTGGAACAACCTGCCTCCAGAAGTGGTGAATGCTCCAACACTGGAAGTTTTTAAGAAGAAACTGGACAGCCATTTGTCCAAAATGGTATAGGGTTTCCTGCTGAGCAGGGGGTTGGACTAGATGATCTCCAAGGTCCCTTCCAACTTTATCATCATCAAGTCCAACTACCTGCTCATTGCTAAGATTCCAATGAAAGCATCTCTGACAGGTGATTGCCTACCTTTTCCTCGAACATATCAAGGGAAGGGGAGCCCAACACTAATAAATTACTATTTTGAAGTTGTTTTTTTTTTACTGTTCATCAGAATCTCTTTTCCTGTAACTTACATTCATTATTCTATGTTCTACACTATGAAACAATAGATAACAGGTCTTGACCTTCTGCTGTGCAAGTATTTGAGAACTATTATATGCTCATTTATCAACTTGAAGCCTCTCTTTATAGGACTTAGCTTCTAGTCTCTCAACTAAATATTTTCACTTCGTTTGTATTAAGGATAGATCAAAGATGGCTTATATCAACTGTGCCTCCCTCTACCCTCTGAAGGAGAAAGTTGTCAAAAATGCAGACAAGGAAGTTCATGGAAGGATCATGTTCGTCAGTTTTTCTCCAGAGAGGTGTCAAGATAATTAAAGACCTCCATCACTACTACTACATGCCTTTTGGAAAGACAGGTATAACAGGAAATACTTTCCATATCATTTAATTGTAGCCATTGCAAATTAACTGACAGGTAAGCAAATAGCTGCAATATTGATGAATAAATTGTAGCTGTAGTCAAAAGAAGGGACAGGTAGTACTATGCTGCAGTGATTGAATAAACAAAAATAAAGAATCTTAATTTCAGCAGGTTGCTATTGGCTAACTTCATGGGGGGGAGACTGTCAACTCAGATGTATCTCTTGGCATACCTGAGCAAGATAGCAATAATCTTGGAATTGCTGCTTTAAAAATTCCTTATTAGCATGGAAAATAAAGCTTTTCCCCCTGTCTCTTTTGACTTTGAGTTAATTTCATTGTGCCGGACATGAATAAAATACTGCTACTAGAGTTTTCATTTTCCCCTTGTTGATCCCCTATTGTCCATTTCATTAAAGAACAGGTAGAGAAGACTTTTATCTGCCTTCCTCTAATAATGTCCAGGAATGGCAAACCATTTTGTCTTGTTGGAGGACAATGCCTCCCAGCTCCTGATTAAAATGCTGTTGATCCTCTCAACATGACCAGTAACAATCTGCAATGTGTTTTAGAAAATATTGTCTTAATGTTCTCTTTGACTGGGTGGGCAACTATAGGCATCAATAAAAGTATACCTTTTTTCATTACTCACTTATTTTAACCCAGATACTTTGTACATGTCAACCGTTCAAGGTAAACCATACTAAAAGAATTCATGTAAATCAATATTGTTTGTTTGTTTGTTTAAATTATTAGCTGCCCAAATCCAGTGGACTATAGGTAGCATACAAAACTAAAAACCCAATAATAACAGCAAGAAAAATTAAATCAACTAAAATATTCTGCTAACAAACCCCACAAAACAAAGCAGGGGTCATTAAACAATGACAAACATCAGTCCAGGTGTGGGGTATTTTTATTATAAACTGATAGGAATAGAATCTTGCAAATCTGAATGTATTTCTCACTCCTTCCTTTTATCATCACATGAACTAGGAGGGGCTAAGACATACTTTACAATTTTACATGAGACTCAGGTTTTTTAAATCTAACCTGTGGCTCTTCCTCCTATTCCTCAAGACCTCTACAATACAGTATCACCAAATTCACCTGCATGGACTTCTGAACAAGCGTAGATACTTTTAGTTGTAAACTGCAACTTTTTAATTTTTATCATTTCCATTGTTTTTCAATCAACTGAACCTCAGGAATGCATTAACACAAGGTGTGGTCATGGGCATTAATTTGGAAAAGGGAAGTAGGTGCAGAGTGTGGGTCTATGAAGAGCTGTAAGTCTTAAAATTAAATGTGACCTTGGGATTGGGAGGAAGCAAAGGAAACCGCAAAAGGAAATGGATACACTGTACTTCCAGTCTCTGCTTACAAGCATCCCATTGGCACACAACTATGAGAAACAAAATGCTGAACTAAGATGCACTTGCCCTGGGCTGTTATTATATTTTATTTGTTATATTCCTATTAAGGGAATATAATTAGATATGAAATATTAGATATTAAATCATATTTGTCTCTCTAATAAATGTTCAAGCTCATTTTGTGTACCTTCCAAGTTTGAACATTTGTGTTTAGACTACAAATACTATGAACTTTATGCCCCAATATTCTTCTTGTTTTTTAATTTAGAAGATTTTAATTTAGTAGTTTCATAAATATGATTAAAACAATGTTTCCAGCTCCTTCTACCTCCTTAGTTCAGGGTTTATCTCCAGCACCCACAGAACTGAGCTTCTAATCAAACCTGTCATGCTTTGCCTGAAGATATTCTTTTCCAATCCTTGTGAGGTGAAACCCATCATGCCTGCAATGTTATCATCAGACTATGGTTCCAGACTATGCATGCAGCCAGCCATTCACTTGCAGTATTATTTTCTCCTTTCCAGTATTTTTCCATGGAATAGAAGGACTAATGACAAGCCACATGACCTTTTCCCTAGATATTCTGTGTCCATTGTGATCCACTTCTAGCTGTCCTTGACCTGTGCTGCAAAAGAAGTGCAGTGCTAGCAGTAAATAGCTATGAGTGGTAGCACTACAAAGTCGGTCATGGAATAGGTAAACTCCAACTTATTTACTAATAAAAATAGTAATAATTATACCCATGTGAAATGCCTTCTTGACAGAAATAGTTGAAAACGTGTAATGCACTCACTGGTCACAGTATTAGCCATTCATAGCTATAAAGATCTTTCTTCCCTGGTTTAAATAGACCTCCTGTGAAGCAGAATTGTACATTACAATACAGATCTAATGCTCTTCCAAAAGACCACTAAATCTGTGTATCCCAGTACCTTACAAAACTCAAGTCAGGCATTTCACAGATAAATGTTTCTGCAATCCAAGCCTACCAAGAAGAGGATCACTTGGTTGGCTTGTATGCTAAGCATGGTAACAAGGCGGATCCCAGTCTGACTCTATAATTCAGTAAAGCACGCTATGTCATGTTTACAACAAAAACTATTTCAGAAGAAAACAAAGTACAACAGTAGACCAAGAGACGCTAAAAATAATAGAATCAGAGTTGAAAGAGATTTTGGACATCAGCTAATCCAACCCACTGCTCAGTGAAGAATTGCCTGCTTGGTATAATATCTCTAATGGGTGACCATCTAGTTTCTGTTTGACCACAGATCATTTGGAAATCTCAAACAGAATTTGTACTATAATATACAAGTATAAAAAGCTTATTATTGTAATAGCCTCCAATCCCTAATCATCTTTCTTGTTCTTCTCTGTACTCTTTCTAGAGTCTCAACATCCTTTTTACATTGTGGTGACCCAAACTGGATGCAGTATTCCAAGTGTGGCCTTACCAAGGCATTGTAAAGTAGTATTAACACTTCACATGATCTTGATTCTATACCTCTGTTAATGCAGCCTAGCACTGTGTTGGCTTTTTTGGCAGCTGCCGGCTCATATTTAAGTAATTGTCCACTAGGACTCCAAGATCCCTCTCACTATTGAGCAAGGTAGCACCTATACTATAACCTGTGCATTTGGTTTTTCTTGCCTAAATGTAGAATCTTACTTTTTTCACCATTGGTTTCATTTTGTTAGATAGTCCCCAATGTCCAAGTTTGTCAAGATCCTTGCATATCTTAAGCCTATCTTCTGGAGATAACTGTTCCTGTCATCTTGGTGTCGTCTGCAAATTTGATGAGTTCCCCAGCTAACCCCTCGTCCAAATCACTGATGAAGATGTAGATCATTATGAAGAATAGATCAGCTCTTCATAATTCCTCTCTGGACAAGGAGAGGATTGGCGACCACACACAAATGTTCCAAACAGTTGCTCCTTGTGAGACACAAGACAATGGTTTCTCGCAGGTTTAGAGCTCTGGGCTATTTTGCTCAAATCACATCTTTGCCTTTAAAAGGATATTGGAGTGGCATATTTTCTTTTCTCATCATTATTGAAAATTGCTTATTAACTGCTTTTCAGCTATTAGGAAACTTTGGGTCAAGAGGTTTACAGCATGGATGAGTTTCATTCAATACGTAGCAAAAGTTTTAAGTACAAGTTTAAAAACTTTTTTAAAATGTTGGGGAATAAACAGCAAAACAACAATTACAACTTTGATTAAAAGTTGTTTATATTTGCTGTGAGGAAGGGAAAGACTTTTATATATATTATTTTTTATTTCTATTAATTTTTAGCTTGTGTTATTTATTGTAAATCTTAGTCTTCAATAAAATTGATTTTAAAAAATCAGAAATCTCACAAAGTCAGAAATTAGTTAATTGCTTTCTAAAACTATTGCATTACATTTTTTAAAGCTATCTCCTTCAGAAATAATAGAATGAATGGAAGAGAAACTCAGGTATACTTGTTTTCAACTGGCTATTTTACTCTCCCCCCCCCCCAGTAACACTCATTGATTTTTCTAGATGCAGTTTGATGAGATTTAGTTGGAAGCCCATTAACTGGGCAGTACCAGTTTATTCATAACTATTGTTCCACAGCAGGACCAGGCTGAACAAAAAATGGTCTTTTTATTTCCTTTAAATCCTAGCAACCACTCCTTTTCTGCTTACTGTTCTTTTAAAATTTCTGTAATTCTTTCTTAGAAATTTGCATCTCATCCATTTCTTTCTTTCCACATGTGTACATCCTGGGAAGGAAGCTATACTAAGCATACAGTCTGCCAATGTTGTTTGGTTATGGGGGTGGTGGAGAGGGAAGGGGTAAGGAGGAGAGGAGAAGGGAAAGAGGAATGGGAATGGAACTGTTTATCTAATTTGAAGCAAAGATATCTCCCTTTATGCTGGTGGTTTAACTTAAACAGGTACTGAAATGAATTAATGGATATCACCAAGAAGCAATTCCCAGATTTTAAGTGAAGAGTTAAAATGCATGAGGGGTAGCTGTTTAAAAGCAGAGGAAGGAAGACTGAAGACAATGTAAAATGAATGTTTTTTTTTTTTTTATTTTGATACTTGATCAGGTTATCTTTGTAGGCCAATTGTAAGCAACCTGGTACCTCCAAATCTTTTGAGCCACAATCCTGGCATGCTAATCAGGGCTTCTGAAAATTACAGTCCAATCTAGAGAGTTCTAATTACTTTCCTCCAAGATTCTTCCTCTTTTTTGTAAATTATTAAAACTTCAAAAGTTGCTAAAATATTTTCAAATTTGCTGATATGGTACTTTTCTGTCTCTATATCTCACCAAAGAAAGCTTTCTTCTGACAAATATAAAACCCTTTAACAAATAAGGAGCAAGTGATTGACAGATTAGCAGGAATGCATCTATTTTGCATGCATAAAGCCTCAGATTTAATATCTTCAGTTAGTATCTTCAAGCTCATCTTACATGGACAAGACCTTAAGTTTGTCCAGTCACCTCCCACTCCTCTATTTCAATTTGTAGCTATCCAACCTACTTTTAGCAAACATTTCTGTCTCACTGAAGACAAGAAAAAGATGCTGTGCCAAAACATTATTTCACTGAAAACAGTGCTCCTATTCACCAACAGCTGAAAAAACCCATGACGTTTTCTCTTTTTTTAAAAAAAGCAAGCGCTCCTGACTAAAGGCCAAGTTAAAATCATCTTGGTTTCTTAATTATGTACATAAAGACAAAAAAAATCTAGAAACATCCCCCAAATGATTTTGGGGTAGTCAGCCATGTTGGTAAAGTCAAGAAACAAATGCAATGGAATCTTATCTCACCTCTCTAGTGCCAGGAAAGTGTCAAGCCTTGAAGCCCAGTCTTGCTGGTGCGATGGACATTGCTTCTCAACTTGCCAACAAGCTGGGGGGGGGAGAGGTTTGGCATGCAGACTTCAAAGATTAAGGAAGCAGAAAGTGGGAAGCAAGGACAATTGCAGGTGTCTGGCTGGGCCTAGACATGTTTTCTCACAACAATATCTTTCAACTCAATTGGGCAACCTGACCTGACCCAAAAGAAGCAGGAAAAAGGCAATGCTTTTACTATAGTGATTTGGGTGGGGTCTGTACCAATATAGCATACTCAATAAAGTTTTGCATTAAGAGCCTGAAAAGTCTCAAAGGTGTTTGCTTCGTTGGGTTCGCTAGTTGGAACCTTGACACAAAGATTGTGAGTACAATAGTATCAGAAAACAGATTTATACCAGAGCAGACATGTCAAACTTGCGATGTCACATGACATTGCACAACGTATCGGGACAATTTTGCCATTGCCGGCAATGGGGTGGGCGTGGCTTCCGGATGATGCATCTGGCCCGTGGGTCAGCAGTTTGACACCCCTTTACCAGAGGTATGGAGTACTCGACCATAACCTCCCAAGAGAATATGACAGAATAAACCCACCTTTATGTAGACGAAAGAAATTGAGCTGGGCATACTAAATCCCACAGATTTAGGGAACTCCATCTCAGGGAATTCATTTTTTTTTACTGGCTCCAAATGAAGATAACTAACTATATGATCACCTCACAAAATCTGTTCTCTGTAGAGAGCCTTAAGATTCCTCAGTATTCTAGTATCATTTCTTAGTGTAGCATTTTTATTCCAACATCCCCAGTCAGAACCATTTTCAATTTTTCCTTTTACCTATTAGTAAAGTCAAATGTTGTGCTAAATGGAATTCCAAGTTAAAGAAGACAGTTACAGAGAGGTTGTCAGTAGAACCTATTTTGAGATACTACAATGTGCTACTGTCATAGGAGTCCCCCACATAATCCCCTAAGGTAGACATGTCAAACTCGCGACATCACGTGACGTCGCACAATGTATCGGGATGATTTTGCCATTGCCGGCAATGAGGTGGGCGCGGCTTCCGGATGATGCGTCCGGCTCGCAGGCCGGCAGTTTGACACCCCTGCCCTAAGGGATACTATAACTTAATATGAGAGCTTAAAAAACACCGAATATTTAAAGAAACATCCTCCTTCAAGGTGACTGCACATCTCTCTATGCCTTGGTTTGATAAGGACTGTACCACTGCTAAAAAATCCATCATGTCCTCCAGAAGGTACAATAGAGTTACTCCAACTGAAGAAGAAATATAAACAGCTTCTGGCATATAAGAATAGTGATTATATCAGAGCAAAAAGGTCATGCCTGAGTCATGTGATCAGGACAAAAGACTCTATCCTATTTTCGCATATAATGCATGGTGCTTGTAATAATAGTCAGTTGCAATTAAACAGTCATATGCCATCAAGAGCAAAGTAAGATAAGGACTTTCACAACTTGTATAGAGTCTACAGAGGATGAATGCATTACACAGGAACTGGAGCATAGAACTGCTTATAAGTCTTCAGTGGAGATTAAGAACAGGTCATTAAGCTGAGAGCTGGAAAGACTCCTAGAAAAGATTTAATTCCTCCAAAGTTGATAAAATACAATGTTGAATGGTGGATCCAACTCTCACCATGCTCTTTACCTGTATCAATTGAATTGATGATGGGACCACCATCAAGAACTGGGGGACAGTGATTATAGTGTCAATATTTTAAAAGGTCAGGAATGATCTTGCCAGCTACAATAGCCTTTATTTAATTACAATTAAGGATTGCAGCTTGATCATTAAGCAAAGCAGTCACTAAGTGAAACAGCAAGACTTATGATATTACTTCAGCTTTGCTTTGCTTTGCAGACCTGCAAATGTGAGGACTGGTTGCTAAATTACTTTATCATCACCATCCTAATTGCAAATGATAATTAAATGAGTCAGCCACTAAATGAAGACTGGCTATATAAACCTATCAGTCTGCTTAATACTATCAGCAAGCTGTATTATAGACACTTTTACTGAAA
The DNA here is from genome assembly GCF_016545835.1 of Crotalus tigris. Taxonomy (NCBI): domain Eukaryota; kingdom Metazoa; phylum Chordata; class Lepidosauria; order Squamata; family Viperidae; genus Crotalus; species Crotalus tigris. The sequence goes on from NW_024100449.1 coordinate 1,313,798, forward strand.
AACTTAGAGAGTGGCTTGAGCAAAAAAAAAAAAAAAATCTGGCTAAGGAGCCAGGTGGCTTTAGAGAAGGCAGATCCACAGTAGACCAGTGTTTGTGCTACAGCATCTTATTGAAAATGCTCTTCCAACAAGCCAAATTTCTTGTATATGGTATTTATAGATCTTAAATGTCACACACAAATTTTATTCTTCTTTTGATTTGAAATCTCAGGTCAGACTTTGACAGAAGTTGGAAGCCTCTTCAACTGACCAACAGACACTCCTTTGATTTTTTTCTCTTCATGTATACATATCTATCAAGGTCAGGTACAATCCCAGAGGCTATCTACTGAATGTCATTCTAACAGATAGGAGTCAAACAGGGTGTATATTTGCTCCCCTCCTGATTTACTTTTATATTAATAGCACAGTAAATCATCTACAGAACCCAAATTTCCACTCTTGCAAGCTGATCAACAAATGCATTTCAATCCTGCTTTATGCAGGCTATGCTGTTATTCTCTCAAAGATAGAGAATAGGCCTCAATAGGCCTTAAAAGGAAATTTACTGCTTTTGGAGATTATCATAAAGTAAATATTCAATTAGATCAGTGGTTCTCAACCTGTGGGTCGGGACCCCATTTGGGGTCGAACGACCATTTCACAGGGGTCGCCAAACAAGGCTGTCCGCCTTTTTTCCCCCTTTTCTTTGGCCACGCCCCTGGAACCCGGTGATGTATAAGTGGTTGGGGGTCACCACAACATGGGGAACTGTATTATGGGGTCGCGGCATTAGAAAGGTTGAGAACCACTGAATTAGATATAAACTATCATAAAGCTAAACTTATGGTTTTTGATAAGAAGCTTAAGCCCTGCTTTTGAAGTATTGAGGGACACAAGATAAAATATGTCTTGCACTTTAAATTCTTAGGAGTTGTTCTTTATAACTCCAGCTGCAGAAAGCCCAACACTAATCATGTCAAACAGACTACACAGGTGTTTCTCTGCTGTTTTCAATTTCTTGAAATCAAGAAACAATACATCCCAGCAACACTTAAGATATTTTGATGCTGAGCCTTTAGGCCAGCTCCTCTGTGTAGCACACTATATATTTTTTCCCAGCTTTGTTCTGCTGGAATTGGCCCATTCCTAGGTTTTTGTTTAGCCCTTCACGTTTGTGATGTATCTCTAATGTGCTAATCTATGTCTTGAGACAAGAATAGCAAATGGCCAGTTCTTCTGGTGTTATATACATTAGCTGTTATAAAACTTCCAGCAGTTGCTATAATTCTGCCAGCCATGTCAACCATTTATCAGATAAAAGGGGCAGTCAACCTCTGATTCATGTCCCATTTGTGTTGCCAGTGTCAGAGATGGAAGTATGGTAAGTTCTCCTCCTTTCTACATCTGAATTGGCAGAGAAATATCAGTCTTCAGTCTTGAACACAGAATGCCAATGATTAAATTTAGTCTGATGTTTTGTAAAATGACTTTTTCCTTGAAAGTTTGAATAAAAAATATTGTACTACCCATTGAAAGGGTTCCGCTATTTCTCTCCAGGTTTATCACAGTAGAAAGGAAAATAGATATGTCCCAAGCAACTTTTTTAAAGTGATATTTGCTAGATATTCTCTTGATGTAGTGGGAAGCCTTAATAATTTCAATTATCCTTAATAATGCCAGCAGGACCATGAGCTTATAATAGAGTCATCCTTGCTGATACGTTTTAAAGGGGAGGGATGAAAATAAAGATAATCAGATAAAACAGGAAGTGAGATTTTGCAAGTATCTGAAAAACTAATATCTATAAGAAAGAGCTACAAAATCAAACACAGAGGAAAACAATGACAAACCATTTCTATAGTGTTGCCATCAAAATAGTATGAAGAAGGCTATAATGTTTAGTCAATGAGACCAGATGAAGGAATGGAGTGTCAATGAAATGTTAAAAGGATATGTAGTTGACTATAATTCAATAAGAGGTAATATATCCATTGTTTGTGCATTCAGTGAAAATCACATAATATACTACTGTATACACTTATTAATGCAGTATATGCAATGGAGTATATGCAATGGAGAGAAGACATTTATTTAGTTATGAAAATTCATGACTGCCCAACTCATTCTCAATGACTCTGAGCAGCTTACAAGGATAAAATCCCCCCCCAAAAAAACCATACAACAATACCTCCATCCCCAGTTACAATAATCAAACGAGCCACTTGATGGGCTCCATATCATTCTGGAGTCCCCAGGCCTGTTGACAGAACCATTGAAGAATGCTATGGCAAATTGTAGATGGTGCTAAAAGTAACATCTTAAAATAATGTAATAATATACAACATCTAAAACAACTTATTAATAGATAATTGGAACATAAACTTTGGAAAAAATAGAGGAACCTGGAACTGTAAAAGGATTTGTATTGGATAAATTCAACAATGAAAACAGATTGAGCTTTGCAAACAGATGTGTTTATTTTCTGTTGATTATAGCATAAATGTAGATTCTACATTCAGACATCAGCAGATGAAAACATTAGAATCAAACTATCTATTGGAAACAGACGGAAGTGAAATCTAATCAACAAGGACATTTTCAGGTGCTGACTATAAAACAGAACATGACTTATTAGTGTCAAATATAGAGGTTAAATTTAGAAAATTAAAGAGACCAGGTGTGCCTGTAAAATTTCACTTAGAAGACATTATCAAAATATAAGTGTATATGGAACAGTTCAGTATCCTTATAAAGAAAATTAAAAAATTATGGAAAGAGGAAAAGGCCAATATAAAGATGAACTGTAAAAAAATATTCCAAAATTTCAAAGAGGAAAAAAATCAAAGTGTTTTTCAAAACAACTAGAGAAAGATGAATGAGGAAAGCCTTAGGAAACATCAAGAATGATATATAAGAACTATACAGACTCTGAACATGAAACAAGAACAAATAAAGAAAAATAATTCATTCAGTTCATTACCACAGTCATATCAAACTAAACAAAGAAGAACTTCTACCAGCTAAAGGAGTAGCCTCACAGAGTTAAATTCTAAGTTTCTCTCGTCCTGATTTTGCAAACAAGGTGTAACCACTCTCTTCTCAGTCTTATGTTACACTTACAGCAACACGATAGGTGTTCATGATAAACATTATTATTCCTATTCTTCCCTCTTTTCAGTTTGCTAACTTCAATCTTGACATTACTTTCTTTTCCAGCTTTATCCTCTCCTCCTTCTTTAGATCCACAAATGCCAGGAGATTTTCATTCTCCTCTTTTCATCTATTCTTTGACAACATGTTTCTCTCCCTTCAATGGCACAATTACCTCTTCTCTTGGCTGGATGGGTGGAGAGGGGGGAGCTGTTAATGTACATGTTTGTTTTCCAGTCTATATTTCTTCTGCCTTCATAGCATGGGCAAAGTGGGGAAGTGGGAACTTCAATTTCTTTAATGGGCCCCAGGCAAGAGAAAACATCTATATCTTCATCAGTAGCTTCTCTCACTCCCTTCCCCTCTAGTCTTGGGTAGGGCCATCTTTACCTCTCTTTGGGTAGTAGAAAAGCACTCCCCTCCCCATAACCCCTCTCAGAATCAGTGCTGATTGCTGGTGCAGAAAACAGAGTGCAGGACAAGTCCATAAGGTTGAACATATGGGGTTCAGGGAACTGATTTCACAAGGAAGGAATGTACCTATGCATTGAACCAGCTATAAAATGGAGAAAGTCAAAGCCTGAAGAAATGCTTACTGAATTATTTAAAGCTGAAAGAGAAAAGATTATTAAAAAGTTAACAGTTCTCTCAGGTAATATGGAACTATTTGCCTAGAAAGTGACAAGGATCAGAACACATGCCTATATAAAAGAAGAGATGCATGTGAATCTGCCTTGTATAGATCCATTTTACTTAGTGCCGACATAAAAAAGCAAGACTTTTCTTCTGTAGCTCACATTCAAATGTTAATACTAATAGGTGGGTCAAGAATCTGTTTATTCTTCTAAGGATGCTTTACAGTGAACAGTGAATTATCGTAAGAATGGTGGGATTAGAAAAGGTGACATTTAGAATCAAAATTGGAAGCCAGAACACAAACAATTTGAAATATAAAATTTCCACTTGATTAACTGAAAGTAATGAGCATCTAGATATCATTATTAAAGTAAATGTAGAAATCTGAAATCATATTAAATATAAAAATAAAGGTAATGTCAACCAGCAAAATCAGTGAATTTATCACTGATGTTGACAAAGTATTAGACAGTTTCATTTTCTTGGACTCAAGAATAGATAGATGGACAGTGTATTGGAAGCCTAGACAGGGTCCTTAAGAATACTTCTGTGTTAACTAAACTGTGGTAATGTAGGACTGTGAAAGTTGGACACTGTAAGCAAAAAGTGTAAGATAACTATCTACTGCCTACTAATTAATTATGAATGTTCAGATAGTTACTAAGAGAATCACAGATTATACAAGAATCACTCAATTGATCCTACATGAAATAAAAATCAACTGCTCTCTTGAAGCAATAATCAACAATTAGAAATTCATATATTTTGGGCATATGATGTGAGAAGATACTGAGAAAATACTTGATTGAGGGAAGTAGAAGCAGAAAACAATGAATTAAGTGGATGGATAGAATCAGAGATCACTGAAATATCCTTGGAACATACTGTATTTTCCAGCGTATAAGACGACTTGGTGTATAAGACGACCCCCAACTTCGGAGAAGATTTGCATGGTTAGAAAGTCGTCTTATATGCCGGAAAATACAGTATTTTCTGGCATATAAGATGACTTGGCATATAAGACGACCCCCGACTTCGGAGAAGATTTGCATGGTTTAGAAAGTCGTCTTATACACCGGAAAAATACGGTATATAAATTATCACTGGAGAACAACTGAAATAATCGGCCTTTCTTCATACAGAGACAAAGGATATGGGGCCCACCCAAATTACATCTAACTGTTAAATATTCCCCCAACAATTTTCAGTCTTGAAAAACTTCCTGATAGCATAGTATTGTAGAATTGTTACACACACAAATAGAGTGAACATTAAAAAGATTACAGAACTGTAGGTGGAAAGATAAAAATCATAAAAACGTATAAATGAAATAGAACTTTTTCTATTTGCTGGTAGAACAGAACCTTTCAGTGGAACAATTCTCATCTGCCTCCCTTCATTTTGCAAAATTTGAAGACTGCAAAGAAGCTCAGGCTGTTGTATGCCAGGATGCTAGAAGTATTAAGATTGTGCTGTGTTTATTTATACTTAAATATTTCTAATTTTACAAATAACACAACATCAGAATTTATATGTATGTGTGGGTGTATATTTGTACATGTATGTGTGGAGAGAAGATCAAAGGACAACCAAGTTTAGAATTTAATCTGGTCCAGGTGCAGAATAGCCCTCTTGGTTACTCAATTGTCATAGCAATTCTGATGACAGCTGTGCTGTAAATGGCAGTTAATTATAATATCTGAGGCCTGTCATCTGCATTTCCGCTGTTTGAACTGGCAGGACGAAAGGCCCCATTTGCAACTGCATCTGAATCCTAAATAGTTCAAAAGGAAATGTGGCAAGATGTTAAACAAAAGAAGTTCCCTGCTTGCACTTCTCTGTGGGACTCCTGTTCTTTGGCCAAATCCACATCCAAAGGTCAAACTAATGATATTGGCCCAGGGAGAAGGGAAGGGGCTCTTAGTGACACAGTAAGGCAAGTAGGGTATACAGCTGGCAATTCAAGTGACCTCCGGGTGTTGCCCATTCTTCCTCTTAATGGGTTCTGAGCTAAGAGTTGATAGGGAACAATGGTGGGTGGCTTTTTCTTCTTCCTCCCAAGGATGCATCCAATGGACATGGTTTTTAGGCTGGTTACTATGGTAACTATAACTGATTCTGCAGCATATTCAAGGTGTCACATGGAAGAAGATAAATGCATGTAAGGGTGGAGGCAGAAATGAGAAGAGAGTCTCCCTCTCAGATTCAGGATTAAACATGCTCATTAGAAGGAGCAAATCTTGTTAAAGTGCTCCATTTCTATCTTCTTTGTAAGTTTTACCCTGCCAACACAACAAACTTACTCATATATTTTTTTCAAAATGTAGTTTTCTCAACAAGACATGAGCAAACTTTCTATATAAAAGAAAGGAAATACTTTAGTTAATTCAATGTAAGTCTATCATATTTTCTTTAGAAAAAAAGGGGGGAAAGCCAGTCTCTTTCATAGAAATATACTATGGAACTTATTTCTGTTGAAAAGTTAATAATGCCTGAAATCAAAATTCCTTCTCTACTTTTAGGAATATTTCCTTCACTATTGTATGTTAGTTATTATTGTATATTATTCATTACTGTATAATTATTACTTATGAGAACCATTAGCTACTTTTGTCTAATTTTAAAAATGCATCTATAGAGGTTTGATGTTGGGGCATCGTCCTAGAAACTAGATGACCCATGAGTTCTACATGGAGGGAAGCATGCAGTAGGGTACCCCAAGGTTCTGTCTTAAATAGGGGTGACATGATAGCAGTATTCCAGTATATGAGGGGCTGCCATCAAGAAGAGGGGGTCACGTTATTCACCAAAGCACCAGAGGGCAGGACAAGAAACAATGGTTGAAAACTGATCAAAGAGAGAAGCAACTTGGAATTAAGGAGGATCTTCCTGACAGTGAGGACAATTAATCAGTGGAACAGCTTGCCTCCAGAAATTGTGGGCACTCCATTACTGGAGATTTTTAAGAAGAGGCTACACAGTCACTTGTCTAAGATGGTATAGGCCCTCCTGCTTGAGCAGGGGGCTGGATTAGAAGACCTCCAAGGTCCCTTCCAGCTCTATTCTATTCTTTTTAAGCCCAGTACTCTTCAACATCTTCATAAATGGTTTAAATGAAGGATAGAAAGGGAATTCATCAAATCTGCAGAGGAATAGCTAACACTTTAGAAGATAGGCTCAAGATCCAGAACGATTTTGACAGATTTGAATACTGGGCCCTATCTAACAAAATGCAATTCAGTGGTAAGAAAAGAAAGGTTTTACACTTAGGCAAGAAAAACCAAATGCACAGGTATAGAATAGGTGGCACCATGCTCAACAGCAGTAACTATGAGAAAGATCTAGGAATCCTAGTGGACAACCATTTAGGTATGAACCAGCAATGTGCTGCAGCTACTAAAAAAAAACAATGCAATCTTAAGCTGCATCAACAGAGGGGTAGTATCAAGATCACATGAAGTATTAGTACCACTATATTCTGCCTTGGTCAAGAAAGAGTGCAGAGAAAAGATGAGGAATATGAGGAATGGTTGCAGGAACTGGATATGTCTAGTCTAACGAAGAAAAAGACTATAGTGACATGATAGCAGTCTTCCAATATTTAAAGGCTGTCACAAAGAAGAGGAGATGACCTATTCTCCAAAGCACCTGAAGGTAAGACAAGAAGTAATGGATGGAAACGTATCAGAGAGAGATCCAACTTAGAATTAAGCAGAAATTTCCTGTCATTGAGAAGCTTGTCCAGGCAGCCATCAGAAGTCAACACTGACTTGAAGGAAACAAAACAATAAAAAATAAAATAAAATAAAATAATAAAAATAATAAAATAAAAATAAAATAGCACAACTATTTCCACCATACCTATTCAAATAAAAAGTTTTATTTGACTAAAGGTGCACATTGCAAATATTAACCTATCCTCTACAAGCCCAACTAGAGCAGTTATAGATCAAGTTTCATTTGCTTCAGGGCTGACTAGCACTACAGTTTAGAATCTGCCATCTGGGTAGAGGTCAACACTGTAACATGGAAAGAAAATGTTTGAACTGAGCAGATTGAAACTCTGCCATTTTTGAAGAATACCAATCCTTCTGAATAAAGAGCATCTGTAACTGAAGGCATGCATTCCAAGTAAGTTTCAATTGGAGTTGGGGTGAAACTGTGATTCAATCAAAATTCTGTGAAGCTGATCCAGTAATTCAGAGAACTTACTTCCTTAAGTCTTTAGCATAAATTCCAGAGAGCTTACAAGACTAATTTTTGATCAGACTGGCACTGAACTGCACTGGATATTTCTACTATCCTCAGCTCTGTTCAAATATTAAATAAAGCTATGGAAGGGAATATAAACCATCCAGATCTATCAAATCTAGCCAGATAGTCTAATGCTCAAGAATGATTGAAGATGGTTCAAGAACATCTGAAGGATACAGACTTCCCATCTTTGGAATAAAAAATGTATCATTTTTTTTCAAGGTAACCTTGAAACCAAAACAATCCATTTTGTTGACATCAAATTAGCTTTAAACAATTTATACTATTGCCCCAAAATAATATAACTGATTCTTCTCATGGAATTTATTATATTTCAAGTTGCTTTTCCATTAAAAGGACCTAAACTAATGAGTATATAGCAATTAAAATAGTACAATAAAAATTAATGAATAGGGAATATAAAAGTCTACCTCAAATTGAGCTCCATCTTGATAACCCATGATATTTTCTTGGCAACAATCACAAAAATAGAGTATACTGTAGGCTTCTTTTGTTTTTTGTTCTTTTAAATTTTTTAACTGAGTGTACTATTCAAGTTCTAACTACATCCAACACCACTTAACTTTTTTGAGATTGGCCAAGTTCGGCTAGGTGCTGTAACAATAAAATAATAAGCTGCCAATATTTGCAAGTTCGCTATTAGCCCATAGTGATATCTCAGATCATGTTCACCATATAAATAGGAAAGTAAACCACCAACATTTATAAATTGCTTTTATCTCCTTATATTTTTATAAAGATTACAAGTTTGTGAAATCAGAACCAGGAGGAGGAGCAACTAAGATCAGGGCTTAAGGCAGGGATGTCAAATTGCTGGCCCGCAGGCTGGATGCATCATAGCAAAACCGCATCCACCCAATTGCCAGCAATGGCAAAAAAGTCACGATACGTCGCGACACATCACATGACGTTGCAAGTTTGGCACCCCTGGCTTAAGGGAAGAAATCAGCTCTCCAACAGTTTCACAATTCAATTTTAATTCCAATGATGTCTCACACTATTCCTCTTCTAGCAAATGATAAACTTTCATGAATTTGATGAAGTTATGAGGTTTTTCTTAAGCCTACCTGGGTTTTAATTATTAAGAGAGTAGTAAGAGATGGAGAGTACTCGTTAGGAGCCAGAGCGGTGCGGTGGTTAGAATGCGGTATTGCAGGCTAATTCTGCTGACTGCCAGCAGTGAGGCAGTTCAATTCTGAATAGCTCAAGGTTGACTCAGCCTTCCATCTTTCCGAGGTCAGTAAAATGAGGACCCAGATTGTTGGGGGCAATATGCTGACTCTGTAAACCACTTAGGGAGGGCTATAAAGCACTGTGAAGTTGCACATAAGTTTAAGTGCTCCTTTGTTTTCCTCAGGGTATGGACTGAGGTTTGGGAACTATGCTCTGTCTCTTTAGCTTTCAGAAAAGGACTTTAAGCTACTTACTTTTTGTTCTTTTTATTTTCACAATCTTGAATACTCTTGAACATAAAATCAGAATACAAATTAAATAAATAATAGTGTCTTAGCCTTTTAAAAATAAAAAAACCTACTGTCAGGCTAGATTAAAACTTTTCTGACTATCATATTTAATTATTCATTTTTTAGGCTGCCTGATTCCCAATGACTCTTTGGATTCAGAGGCATTCCTTCAAATTGAGATCTAGTTGGATGCTGATTTTCTACTTAATTTCTCAGTTGCAAAGAAAAGCATATTTTTTAAATATATTTTTGCAAATATGAAAGACACTAGTGTCCATTTCTTCTGGATTCCACTGGATGTTCCTACTGCAAGAAACGTCTGAAGCTAAGAATTAGCTTAGCTTCTAATACATATTAAAACATGAGAAAAATAAGTGATATTTAGACATACAGATTATCAATGCTACAGAATGAAACATGCTTAATGCAAGGAATCAAAATGGCTTGCACTTTTTCCTGCAATGTTAATATTTTTATATAGCTTCTCTTAACTTCTCTGAATTGTCTCATATTATAATCAATACTGAGCAATCGGCAAGTCCTAAAGAGAGCAACCTCTTATAGACTATTTACATGTAACAAGAAAAAATGCACTTATGACCTCGTTTTGATGATTTTAAAAAATGGATAATAGAAAAAGTGAGCTGTTTTGTAATAATAGAATAAAAGAAAATTTTGTAATTATAATAATAACAATAAAGTTGGACGGGACCTTGGAGGTCATCAAGTCCAACCCTCTGCTCAGGCAGGAAGCCCTACACCAGTGTTTCCCAAACTTAACAATTTTAAGGCATGTGGACTTCAACTCCCAGAATTCCACAGCCAGCGTTGCTGGCTGTGGAATTCTGGGAGTTGAAGTCCTCATGCCTTAAAATTGTCAAGTTTGGGAAACACTGCCCTACACCATTTCGGACAGATGGCTGCCCAGTCTCTTCTTAAAAACTTCCAGTGTTGGAGCATTCACCGCTTCTGGAGGCAAGTTGTTCCATTGGTTAATTGTTCTAACTGTCAGGAAGTTTCTCCTTAGTTCTAGGTTGCTTCTCTCCTTGATTAGTTTCCATCCATTGCTTCTTGTCCTACCCTCAGGCGCTTTGGAGAATAGCTTGACTCCCTCTTCTTTGTGGCAGCCCTGAGATATTGGAACACTGCTATCATGTCCCCCCTGGCCCTTCTCTTCCTTAAACTAGACATACCCAATTCCAGCAACCGTTCCTCATATGTTTTAGCCTCCAGTCCCCTAATCATCTTTGTTGCTCTTCTCTGTACTCTTTCTAGAGTCTCAACATCTTTTTTACAGCGTGGTGACCAAAACTGGATGCAGTATTCCAAGTGTGGCCTTACCAAGGCATTATAAAGTGGTATTAATATTTCACGTGATCTTGATTCTATCCCTCTGTTAATGCAGCCCAGCTGCAGCACACTGCTGGCTCATATTTAAGTGATTGTCCACTCGGACTCCGAGATCCCTCTCACAGTTACTACTATTGAGCAAGGTACCCCCTATACTATACCTGTACATTTGGTTTTTCTTGCCTAAATGTAGAACCTTACTTTTTTCACCATTGAATTTCATTTTGTTAGATAGCATCCAGTGTTCAAGTCTGTCCAGGTCCTCCTATATCTTAAGCCTGTCTTCTGGAGTGTTGGCTATTCCTGCTAGTTTGGTGTCATTCGCAAATTTGATGAGTTCTCCATCTATCCCCTCGTCCAAATATTTGCTGCAGAGCTTCTTTCTATTTATTTTTATTCATTTTACTCCAGTTTCATTTTTTCGTTTTTATTTCCCTGTTTATTGTTTCTATTTTGTATTAGTTTATGTTAATATTTACGTTCCTTTTAATTTTTTTAATAAAATTTTTTTTTATTGAAAGTTTTATAAATTTTACAAAAAGACAAAAACAATACAAAACAAAAGGCAACATATACAAAAAAGAAACTAAACATTACATATATATAAAAAAAAAAAACCCCATCCCCCACCCCTCACAAAAACCCTCCCTTCCCCCCCCCTGAGCTTCCCAGAGCAGAATATAGGCTTAATTAAAAATTAAGAAATAAAAATAAAAAATTAAATTAAAAAATTTATATTTATATATATATAAAAAAAATATCTATATATATATATAAAAATAAAACTTATAAAAAAGCTATGTGATATTTTTGTATACCCAATCTAAATTGTATAAATTTTATCCATTTGTCCCAAACAGCAAGGAACTTCTCTTGCGTTTGTTGCTTTAAGAAAGCCGAAATCTTTGCCATTTCCGCCAGATAAGCTACTTTAAGAAACCATTCCTGCAATGTAGGCAAAGATTCCTTCTTCCAATATTGTCCTACTAACAGCCTGGCGGCTGTAATCAAATTTAACATCAATACAACCTCCTTTGTATCACAATCTGTAACAATGCCTAACAAAAATAATTGCGGAGTAAATTTTACCCTCCTTCTAAAAATTCTCTGGATATTCCACCATATTTTGATCCAAAATGCTTTTATCTCTCTGCATGACCACCAAATATGATAATAGGAAGCATCCTTATAACCACATCTCCAACATTTGGGTTGCACGTCAGGGTACATAAGAGACATTTTTTGTGGATCAAGGTGCCATCTATAAAACATTTTATAAAAATTCTCCCTAAGGTTCTGTGCTTGTGTAAATTTGACATTTCTCACCCAAATGGTTTCCCAAATGTCCAATGAGACTGGGACACCAAAATTCTGCGCCCATCTAATCATACAATCTTTAATTAATTCCATTTCTGAGTCCATTTCAACTAATACCCCATAAATTCTCTTGATATGGGTTTGTCTTTGATCCTTGACTTGCTTAATAAGATTTCCATCTTAAATCTTCCCGTAATCTTAACTGCCAGTTTTGCCCATCCCATCTAAGTAACTGACTATAAGACACCATGTCCATTTTTACTCCTCTTTTTATTCCTTCTATCGCATGCCAAGGTATAGCCCATAATGGAACTTTAAAATCACTTTTATAATATTTTCTCCAAATCCTAAGTAAAGAAATTCTTAAAATATGAGATTTAAAGACCCAGTCCATTTTTTTATTAAATATTAAATAGGCATGCCACCCATAAAGTAAATCCCATCCCTCTAAATGAAGTATCTCAGGATTTGTCAAATTTACCCAATCACTGATTAGTGTTAAGACCACCGCATCGTAATATAATTTCAAATTTGGTACCTTAAGTCCACCCCTCTCACGGAAGTCTTGCATAATTTTAAACTTAACCCTTGGCTTTTTCCCTGCCCAAATAAATTTATTAAGACCCTTCTGCCACTCACTTAAATTAATCTCATTTTTCAAAATCGGTAACATTTGAAACAAAAAAAGAAACTTGGGTAGAATATTCATTTTTATCACTGCAATTCTTCCCATGAGGGATAATTGCAACTTCTCCCAATTCTTCAAGTCCTTCTGTACCCTGACCCACAACCTTTCATAATTATTTTTAAATAATTTTACATTAGAAAAAGACAACATCACCCCCAAATATTTTACCTTATTAACAATCTCAAAACCCGTCAAGTTAGCCAAAATCTGCTTCTCCTGACTAGACATATTTTTAGGTAAGATTTTAGTCTTATTTACATTAATCTTGAAACCCGAAACCAAACCATAATGATGAATCAACTGTAATAAGTTTACTGCAGAATAATCAGGTTGCGACAAAGTAACAACCAAGTCATCCGCAAAAGCTCTCAACTTATATTCTTTTTTGTTAACTTCTATTCCTTTAATTTCCTGAGACTCTCGAATTTTGATCAATAATATTTCCAGTGTTAAAACAAACAACAATGGCGATAAAGGACACCCCGTGCAGCTTATAAGCGTAAAGAGAAGGAGCAACGTAAAAAAGAGCCTAAAGAGAATTCTTCTGGAAGTGCATCACCGCCGGTGGGAGGAGCAAGACCCAAGAGTTATGCAACACATGCAGCTCTTTCAGATTTTGATGGTGTCTTCTCCAGGCTGCGTGCCAAGGGAGATGGCAAAGTTTTTGACCTGGAATGTTAATGGATTGAATTCTCCTCAGAAACGGAAAAAAATCTTTTATTATTTGAAGCAACATACCAATGATGTTATTTGCTTACAGGAAACTCATATTTTACTTAAAGATCAGAAATATTTAGTCAATGCTCGTTTGGGATCTCATTTTATATCTTCTGCTCCTGGGAAGAAAGGGGGAGTTGTTATATATGTTAAACAAAACCTACCAGCTTGTCTGGTAGAATCAGATCCCCAGGGGAGATATGTGATGATTGAACTTGGTATATATGGTAAGAAAGTACTTATAGTGGGACTTTATGCTCCAAATCAACAACAGGAACAATTTTATAAGCAGTTACATCAAAAAATAACATTGCTTGACTATAGATCAGTGGTATTAATGGGTGATTGGAATGGTGTCTTAGATATACAAAGGGACAAGGAAGGTTCCTCTCCTTTTCTTAAACAAGCAAGGTTACCTAAAGCTTTTTTTGATATGAAGGAAGACTGGGAATTAAGGGATTATTGGCGGGAATGTAATCAAGAGGAGAGAGATTTCACTTTTTTTTCTGATAGACACCAATCTTTTTCAAAAATTTATTTTTTAAAAAAGGGGAATATAAACTATTCTCACAATGTTGTAGACATGTGCTAGCGACACTAGAAGGCAATGAAATAAACCAAGTTCTGCCTTGGCCAAAATTCTGAATTTCTATACTATTTCTAGGAAGTGGCAAGTCAATCACAGCACTATTTCTCATTTTTGCAGTAATAAAATGCCAATGAATAATGTGAATGTTTATTTGCTGCTTAAGTTGACGCCTAACACCAATTTGCACATGTGGAAGCGCTAATAATGAATTTGGAGTGGTGGATGATCTGTCAAAATATAATTAACTGAAATAGGTTTTTAAAAAAAGAATTATACCAACACAAAGAAGAGGGAATGTAACACCTAACTCATGGTGTTACAGTAATGCCACTGCAGAATGTAATACGAATGCAAAGTGCAGAGAAGTTAAACCAAAGGTACAGTCCACAAAATATCCCGACCATTCTGTTGTGCCCAAATTTGGGTCTTAGCCTGGTGCCAAAGCCAACTACCAGACATAACGTGCAGGATTGATTTCCTTTTATTGAAGGGGTCCTGGCCAGAAAATGCCAGGACCCAAAACAAAGGATTCAACAAGCTTTTATACAGTTTTTCAAGGCGGGATAAAGAAACATTGCCTAATAGGCTTTTTAAAAGTTACCAGAAGAGTCCTTCATTGGCTCTACACCAGGGGTGTCAAACTGCCAGCCCATGGGCCAGTTTCACCATACCAGAGCCGTGCCCACCCCATTGCCGGCAATGGCAAAAAAGCTCCAATACGTTGCGCGACATCACGTGACGTCGCGAGTTTGACATGTGTGCTCTACACCATCCCTATATCTAACTAATAAACACTTCAAAAGTTATCTAACAAGTATTCTATTGGCTCTACTTCAACTCTATTCTTAAAAATAGCAAGTCTTCTATTGGCTCTGTCTTAGCCCTATTCCTTATCTTAGCAATATGTCTTGTATGATATGCCTGATAGTCAGCTCTTGTTTTCTACATTGGAAGGGCCCCACCTGTCCATACTCAAGCTTCTTTTATCTTTGTTATGCAGACTTTGCAAATACACATCTCTTCCCTTCCTTCTGAGTTCATGTCATAACCTTGCATTTTTACAGCAAATGGACCATCAATTCAAACCCCAGTCAGCTATAGCACTTGAATCCTGACTTATCCTAATAATGTGTTTGGATTGGGAATTTGTATCTTTTTGGCACTCACTTGCAATGTATTTTTCTCTTGACAATAAACCACCATGGATTGATTGGTTGTTGCAACATGCTGTGCATCTTTTATACACAGCAGCAATCCTCGTGGAACCTTGTAAAATTAGTCTATCTCTGAATCTTTCATAAAGCCTATAGACAAAACTGATAATGTAAAAAATTATAGGAATAATTCTCAGTGATCTGACCTTCTAAAAAACGTCTTGCATGTGACTGGAGAAACTAAGATGCAAAATGTTAAGAGATATAGAGAAAAGGTCTGATTAAGATGCTTGGAACCACTTCAACCTTTCTATTTGTCAAAACATCTTAATTCTTTTCATTCAAATGGGTTAAATACTACCCATAAAATTTGTTTATGAAAAATTAGCACATCAAGAATGAAATAGTAGGAAACAAAAGAGGGAAAAAAGACGTGATGTAAAAAAGATGTTGAGACTCTAGAAAGAGTACAGAGAAGAGCAACAAAGATGATTAGGGGACTGTAGGCTAAAGCATATAAGGAAAGGCTGCTGGAATGGGATATGTCTAGTTTAATGAAGAAAAGGATGAGGGGGACATGATAGCAGTCTTCCAATATCTCAGGGGCTGCCACAAAGAAGAGGGAGTCAAGCTATTTTCCAAGGCGCCTGAAGGCAGGTCAAGAAACAACGGGTGGAAACTAAGCAAGAAGAGAAGCAACCTAGAACTAAGGAGAAACTTCCTGACAGTTAGAACAATTAACCAGTGGAACAACCTACCTCCAGAAGCAGTGAATGCTTCAACATTGGAAGTTTTCAAGAAGAGACTGGACAGCCATTTGTCTGAAATGATATAGGGTTTCCTGCCTAAGCAGGGGGTTGGACTAGATGACCTCCAAGGTCCCTTCCAACTTTACTATTATTATTATAATCAAACAAAAATTTGATTAAAGTACCAATGCTGTCACAATCACAGATGACCTTATAACAGTCAGTCACAAGGCAATACTTCTCTCTCCAAGTTGACAGGCCAAAACAGACAGACAATGATAGCATGATTAGCTGTGGTCTAAGCCCAGGAGGAAGTAGAGAAGAGTTGCTGAGATCAAATCTCACTTATGTGAGTGCTAAAGTGAGACTCAGGTTTGCCACTTTGTAAGATGTAAACTTAATATACTTTATTTTTCACAGAATATTGCTGACAATCTGTAAGAATACAGATAGCAAACCTTCCCCCATTTTTAGAAAATTTCCTTTCAATGTACAACCAGAAAGATTTTCTGGGGCAAGGAAAAAAAAACATTTTTCAACCTTAAACCCATCTCCCAAAAGTTGCACATAAAACTAGAGGAAAAAAAACCCAATATAAATTAATGAGGACCATCCTTAGTCCTCTTGGGAGGGGAATGAATAATAGTGATGCAGGGATTCCTTAGAATAAAGTTTATAGTTCACTGGGAATTAATGAGAAGGAGACTTTGGGAAAGGACATAAACATAGTAGCAGACCACCATTTTTTCCCACGCCATTACCTGCTGCTATCTCTGCTATTTCAGATATAATCAATATATTCAGGATAAATACAAAAACTAAAAGTACATGAATTTTAGAATTTATTGTGTCACTTGACTTGATTTATACACTGTATGGGAGCTTGATTTGAAAATATCCTACATTCCTAACTATGTAAATATAAAATATTTTATACTATTTTACAAAGTAAAATTGTTCTCAAGTGAATAAACAACTCAAGCTTGCAATTATGAGAGTTACATGTTTGCCACTATCTCCCATTCTTCTTTTGTTTATATCTAACTGAAGTGAAATCATTAGCCAACAAATCTCCCTGCTGATATTTTACTTTGCTTGCTGTCCCTTGTGGAAAGAAAATTCAAAGGTAGTGATGTCAGTCATCACATATTTTATAAAGAGTCTCCAGCTATTAGCTATTCAAACAGACAGCAAACAATACTGGAAGATATTCACGATTCTGAAAGATAAGATAAGGTAAGGTAAGGTAAGGTAAGGTAAGGTAAGGTAAGATAAGGTAAGATAACCTTTATTGTCATTTTTTACTGTGGGCACAACGGCACACATCAAAAATGAAATTTAGTTTCTCTTCATTATGAACAATAGCTTGAAAAAGTACAGCAATGCTAAAATAATATCTGATATAAATACACTGATCTTAACAGTGAGATTGGAAATAAAATAGGTAGCTAATCTTCATGGTGTCAAAAAAACCCCTCTTTTCAGCAAAGTACAGGCTAATACAGACCTGGGCATTTTACAGCCTGTGGGCACATCCAGCCCGCAGTGGTCCCACTCTGGCCCATGACACTGATGGCAAGGAGTGGGCATCAGCAGTGTCAACTGCAGGACAGCACTGGAGGTTAGGGTATAGGGCAATGACAGCACTGGGGTGTCGATGCAACATTGGCAGAGGTGGGGCAGCAGCAATCCTCCACAATAGTCCCAGTTTCTAATCTGGCCCTTTCAGAAAATTAATTGCCCATCCCTAGGCTAGTTGCTACAAAACTGATAAAGATAGTCCATGGCATACAACCAGTACTTTAACAACCATTCAAGGTTATGATGGCATGAAAGGCCGCTTTACAGTCTGTCAAGCACTTCCAGCTATCATAAAACATGACTTTGTGTTTGTGATGTATTTGTGATCTGGGTGCTTGGCAACATGTGCACATGCTCTGCGGTCATGTGATCATCATTTGCAATCTTCTCTGCCAGCTCTGCCAGGACAATGGGGAAGCTAACAAGGAAGGTTGCAAGCTGCTGCCACGTGCCAAAGAATCCCCTCTCCTCCATGTATCGCAGGGAAAGGGACAGAAATGGTTTGTTGAGCTACATGATCCCCATCTCTCTAGCTCTGTGCATGAGCTCCCTTCTGTACACATAGGAGAGAGGAACCTGTGCACTGTAGTGGAGAAACAAAGTAGTAATCTTTGTGCCTCATTTCTCCAGCCCAGCACACGAGTTTACTTCCATGCTTCAAGAGGAGCTATCTGCCCTTTTTCAGCAGGGAAATGTTTTGCTCTGTCTGCTTAAACAACTGCAACAGGGAGAGCTGGGATTGAAGTCACTGAGCGAAGTGGTCACATGGATGTCTTTCTTAATTACTTCACTCAACAACTGAGTTCGAATTGTAGACATAAATTGAGAGGATACGTTGTAATCGCTTTTATCAGCCTGAATATTGCAAGGTGACCTGGAAGCATTTTACGTTTATCCTTACCTTTTGGTAATCACTTTTAGATTTCAAGGCAGACTCCATTTGTTCTGGGGTGACTGTATAGATGGCAGATCGATATTGTGTCCCAACATCATTTCCCTGCTGCATCCCTAAAAATAAAAATAAAGGAAGGGATAGAATGTTTAGTTACAGAATTCCAGTGTAGTTCAATAATAACAGTGGAATGACAGAACTCCAGAGTAATGGATCCTGTAAGATATAAATGTACATGACTTAGAACTTCTTCTAGAAGCCCCCTGGGTCCCCTCCCCATGGACCCACTTCCTGCTTTGGGCTGAAACCTTGTGACTTCCAGTTGATACTATATCTCCTCCAGGGGTCACCTCATATGGTGTTCACTCATACCTTTTTGTGTGAGAGGGTAGCTCTCATAACCTGTTATGTTTTTCTGGTGATTAAAGGGTAAAAATTCAAAAAGCAAAATAATTTAAATAGTTCAATCACCTTTCTATGTAACATATAAACATATGACTTGAGTTTTCAGTCCTTTTTCTTCCTGTAGGAGGCAGACCAATCTCAAAGATGATAAACAAAATTAAAATATATTACTAAAACAATAAAGCAAACCTGAAATAAAATCAGTTTTAAATACCTAAAATGCAAATGTAATGTTCTGAAGGAGATACATTCAGAGCTGATTAGATCATGATTAGCCATTTGGTTAAAATTACAACAGAAAGTGCAATTCTGCAGTCAGATCACAAGCCAATAATCTTCAACTTGAAATGTTATTGTTACATGACAATTCTATCAAAAGAGATAGTGTTTGGCAGGAGAGCAGGCTCTTAGCCTCCCTATATAGTGGAGGCTGTGTGGCACCTTCCTAGAAGTGGGTGCCATTTTGGAGTAGCCCCAATTCATTCTATCTGCTCCCAAAATGGTATCCACTTCTGGGATGGCCCCACACGGTCTCCATTGGGTAGGAAGATCACATGGTAGAGCAGCTGCTTCCCAAAGATCTACCAAAAAGATAAGTGACTGAGCCATGATGGAAGGGATGGGGCGGTAGGTGGAGCAGACTGAAAGAGAGTGACTGGCCCAAAGTCATCCAACCAGCTTTCATGCCTAAAGGAAGCCTAGATCTCATAGTCTTCTGGTTTCTAGAATATACCCTGCACCAAACTATTATAAGTAATCCTCAATTTATGACCACAATTGAGCCCAAAATTTTTGTTGTTAAGTGAGACATTTGTTAAGTGAGTTTTGCCCCATTTTACAATTTTTCTTACCACAGTTGTCAAGTGAATCACTGCAGTTGATAAGTTAATAAGTTAGTATAGTTAACCCGGTTGCTAGGTGAATCTGGCTTCCCCATTGACTTTGCTTGTGAGAAAGTCGCAAAAGGTGATCACATGACCCTGGGACACTACAACCATCATAAATATAAACCTGTTGCCAAGCATCTGAATTTTGATCACATGATCATAGGGATGCTGCAAAGGTCGTAATTATGAAAAAGTCATAGGTCACATTTTTCAGTGCCATTGTAACTTTGAACGGTCACTATATGATCTGTTGTAAGTCAAGGATTACCTGTATATATAATAATCTTAAATATAACACTCTTCAATACATGAAAAGATACTATACAAAATAATGGATTTATTTTCCTAGAGCACAGAACACAAAATAATGCATGATTAGACTGATTCCCTAAAATTCCTTGTAAGAACAGTAACATTTTTCAGAGAAATGATGGGCATCCTTTCATTGGATGTGTTTAAGTGCAGGCCAGATGGCCATCAGGTATTAATCTACGAAGGGGTTTGGACTGGATGGCCTCAGAGGACATTTCAACTTTATGACTCTATGACAGTGATGGCGAACCTTTTAGAGACCCAGTGCCCAAACTGCAACCCAAAACCAACTTATTTATCACCGGGTGCCAGGTGGGCGTGGCCGCAGTGGTCATGGCAGACTGGTGGGCAGGGCCAGGGTGGCGGGGGCCAGTCCCTCGCCATCTCCGGGGCACGGCACAGGTGCCCACAGAAAGGGCTCTGAGTGCCACCTCTGGCACGCGTGCCATAGGTTCGCCACCATTGCTCTATGATATATGAACTGTCGTAAAAAGATAATGGTGGAACTATAGTCTGGTGATAGTTTCCTTGAGTCCTAACTTTGTTTTTAAACACAAAATAATATAAATGTATCATAAGAAAGAAACAAAAGAAAGGGAGACCAACTATAAAGATTAGCTATCCAAGCAAATAGTACAAACTAATGTTTTCTTTTTCATCAATTTATTAAAAATATTTCTGTAGTGCCTTTTGACCTTATAACTGACCACAAATTGCAAGTAGTCCTTGACTTACAACCACAGCTGAGCCCAAAATTTCTGTTGCTAAGTGAGACATTTGTTAAGTGAGTTTTGCCCCATTTTACAACCTTTATTGTCACAGTTGCTAAGTGAATTATTGCAGTTGATAAGTTAGTAACACAGTTGTTAAGTGAATCTGTCTTCCCCATTGATGTTGCTTGTCAGAAGGTGATCACATGACCCTGGGACACTGCAATAAACATGAGTCAGTTACCAAGCATCTGAATTTTGATCACATGATCATGGGGATGCTGGCAAGTTATTTCTGCATTACATTATGAGAAGGTAGAAGCTTTAGGTAATAGGGAAAAAAGAGAAAGAGAAAATCAGGTTTGACCTCTTGTAACTAGACATGAAATCAAAGATTAAAAGCCTACTAATAATCCATGTAGCATTTATGCTTGAATTTTAATGCAGAATGTAAATCAAACTGACCAAAGGAATGCAGTGTTCACAAACTGCCATGAATAATGCATAAATAATGAATGGGCTTATTTTGTACTGGATGCAGTCACTGTATCACATCCCTCCCCAATTCCCTGGTTAGCAAAAATATGAAAGGCAGGTCAGATTATTCTAAAAATCTTCTGAAAACCAAAAACTGTGTTGCAGCTTATTGGTTACACTGGCTGAGTTTTATTTTATGGACTGCAAGCAACTATTTTATTTCATGCCTGAAATGAATAGATGTATAATGCCCAGAATCCAAAACCTGTCTTGGTAAAAGAAACTTTGACCTTATGTTCAGCGTACAAAGTAATAATGTCACTTGCCTTATGTGACAAAATGTGCTGGAAATAACAGCAACGTTTGATGGGCTTCACCTGGTACAGAACATTTCCTTAAAAATGCTAGTGATTTAGTTTGACTGACTGGGCCATGCAGCATGGAAGGGGCAACAGATGATGAATGGTGACAGGACAGAATTGAGAAAATAAAATAATGAAGATCCCGGACGAAGCACAACTCGTGTGCAAAATAAAAAGAAGGGCGGAGCAGGTATCTGACACATAGATTGAGCAAATAATGGGGGACAAAAGTGCAGGTGAATTAGGAAGAAAGGAGAAAGGAGACATGTGGAAACAAAAATCTTACTGTACATGAGGCATATGGGAGTCTTCTTCTTCTGGGACTATACTACCTTTGGTACTAAATGGGGTTGCACTGCTCCAGGAAGACGTGATGTGCAACTTGGGGATCCCAGAATGAGAAGGCCCCCAAACCCCGAGCCACTCAGTCTTACCAGGCTTCAGTTGAAGCCTGTTGTTCCCCATCCAGATCCCCATAGCCTCCAAGAACCAGGATAGAACATCAATAGCATTGCTTAATTCACCAGGGGCAGAGATGTATACAGGTATTCCTCAATTTCCAATCACAATTGAGCCCAAAATTTCTATTGTTAAGTGTAACATTTGTTAAGTGTTTTTTAGATTTTTACTTTGAATCACTGCGCTGATAAGTTAGTAAACTAGTTGTTAAGTGAATCTGGCTTCCTCATTGACTTTGCTTGTGAGAAGGTACAAAATGCAATAGCACATGCAGTATTATCTGTAGCCCTAGAATGGCAAATGGCTAGGTTGCTTCCAGGTCCAATTCAAGGTGCTAGTTTTGACCTTTAAAGTCCTTCTTCATGGTATGGGACAGGTTATTTAACGAACTACCTGTTCCCGATTACTTCTACCTGTTCCATCAGGTTTAGCAGAACCCAGAATCATAGGGATATGCTTCAGATCCTCTCTACTAATGAACTATATTTTGTGGAACGAAAAGAGGGGCCTTTTCTGCAGTTGTGCCTGCACTATGGAACATCGTTTCTCCCACTCCTGAGGTGAGACCTATCCTTCTTTTCAGAAGCCCCTTAAAACTTGATTGTATAATAGGTTTCGGAGTCTTGTGGAAAAGAGGATTAGAGAGGTGGCTTCATTGTGCATAATATCTATATTCTTTTTATCTTTTTAAAGCTTTTTTTAAATAATGGTAATATTTACATTTTAATTTTAGAGTGGTTTGTAATTATTATTTTTATGTTTTTATCATACATAATCAAATTCTATGAGATGGGTGATAAGTATGAATATGATAAATAAGTAATATCAATGTTACAGGCAAAAGATAAAGAATTCAAAGGCTGGGTTCAAATATTAAGACAAACTCTAGACCTGAATTACTAGAACATTCCCTAGGTTACCTACTATACTGTAGTACCTTACTTGTTAAATGATGGCTTAACACAATGTCATGGTTCCTATTAATGGTTGGGTTCCTACTACATGTTGAACAAGTACAAATCAGTGAGCTCTATTTGAGTTGAGCTGTTGTTTGAGTCTAGTCCATAGGTGTCAAACTCACCATGTCACTGATGTGTCGCGATGTGTCGCAACTCTTTTTGCATTGCCGGCAATGGGGTGGACGCTGCTTCAGTATGATGAAACCAGCCCACAGGCCGGCAGTTTGACACCCCTAGTCTAGTCTATTAGTATAGTACAGGAGCTTCCCCAGTGGTCAATTTTCATGCACTTTGCTGCTGCTTGATCTTTTAGATCCAAATATCACAATATAAAATTGTTCTTTAGATTTTTACTTTGAAGTACCATAGACATGGGACATGACTGATAATTAAGGACAATTTCTTTCCTACTATCTATTCATTTTGTGATATTTCTGGTTATGGTTTGCTTATTTCTTTCTGTCCCAATGAATGTTTTCCAACACAAACTCAAACATATACATATAAACACATGCACATAATTTTAGAGAATAATTTGTGGATACAACATAATTTACTGGCAAGAAAAAAATAGGGAATGGAATTAGAACTTACAACTCACTCCCCTGTTAATTTTATACATGCTTCTCATAATTTTTAGTCTCATTATAGAATCTATTTAAGGCCTTTAAATTTAATTTAGACTTGTTGTACAGGGGGTAAAAAGAAAGTTCTCTCCTCCCACTTCCCCACAAATAGTTGTCTTTTGAAAGAAAACCTTCATTATTTCTGCTGTCTCGTGGATGTTGACCATAGAGTCAACATAGAGCACGGGATGCTATTCCAAACAGAAGTCCTACTTGTAAGCCCCTCACAAGCTCTACTTGTCTACTGTATGAATAGAACACAGTGCAGGGATATCTTTTATCTGACCCAGAACAGCCTCTTTATAGCTGAAGCAGAAAAGAATACAATACCATGTCAATAAGTCTTGGTAAATAAGAAGCACCATCCCAATAGCTGAATTTGCTTCACTTATGCAAAGCAGCTCTGTTACTCAGGTCTGGATTTCTTATATATCTCAATGTTCTGAAAAAGTCATCTTGAACAATTTTGAAAAATCAGTACATTTTATGCAATGATCCTTTATGTAATGACCCATTTGACATTATAAAAGTAGGGTTATCACAAAATGTGCAATGTTAGTTTAGGCTTGCTTTCACATTTATATATGGGTACAGCTGTCCTCCTTCTCCAAGTAGACACATCTGCTCATTAGAAAAACAATGTAATTTCTAGTGTCTAATTCTAATTATTTGCAGATGATAGATTCCTTATGCAGCCTCCATAAGAGGCACAGCTTTTCCCACTCAGTGACTAACAATCAGGGCCTTTAGGTAACATGAAACAAAGCAGTAAAGACCTGATACAAATTTGTGTCCATTTTTGTGTATGTTGAATGAGGAATCTTCAGGTCCTCAGCCTTGTACTATTTGATATTAGGAATCTAAATAAAGCAGTTTCATGCATTTGACTTGGTTTACAAAATCCTGTAGTCTTCTATGGTGATAATTTATTACTACAGATGCCAAAGTCTGATTTATTACGATAGATTCCAAAGGCAGTCAAACAGCTGAGAAATACCTATTCCACCCTGACTCTCTTTTTGCTTGTGGTCATGTGGCAAATGAAACTTTCTATTGATGGGATAGGTACCAGAAGGTTTGAGCTGCATCCTATTTGGGTAGAAAATAAAAGCTCATCAAAAAAGATATTTTATGCTCATGCTTGCTGCACTGGTGATCCTGACTCAAACTGAAACAGCAACAGCACAGCATGAAATGTTCCTACATAAAAATAAAGGACAGGCATTGCAAAGATCAGTACTTTGCAGAAAAGATATCAGGAAGGAAGAAGGGAGGGAGGGAGGGAGGGAGGAAGGAAGGAAGGAAGGAAGGAAGGAAGGAAGGAAGGAAGGAAGGAAGGAAGTTCCAAAATGGACAACAGGAAAGACAAAGGGAAAAGGTAGCAAAAAAAAGGCACTTTGCTTAAGTGCTTTGAATCCTAAGTCCCTATTTCATTTCTCTATATTTTAGCTATCTTCTTAACATTTTACAGTGGGAGAAATTGCATTCCTCCTCCCATTCAATCACAGCTAAATAAAGCATATCATATATTTAAAAGCTCCCAAAAACTTTAGGATCAGTTACTGTATTTGATATTTTGAGAACACATCATGGATACTCTCATAAAACAGTTACTGAAGGAAGTTTGCATTTTCCCCAAATAGTTGCATGGCAGATATAGAATCATACAGCTGGAAGGGACTTTGGAAGTCTTCTAGTCCAACCCCGTCCAAGGCAGAAGACCTTATTGCATTCTGGACAAGTGGCTCTCCAATCTTTTCTTGAAGACCTTCAGCAATGGTCTTCACAAGGAATCTATCTTGCACCCACAACTATGGGAGACAAGCTGTTCCATTGATTAATTATTTTTATTGAAGGAAATTTCTGCTTAGTACCAAGTTAGATCTCTCTTTAACGTGTGTTGGTATGTGCACATTGTTATACATTCAATATATAGATTTGCAATATAGTCAACAGAAAATAATCTTCTTTAAAAAGAATGATCCAAAATGCTGAAACTATATTTCTTTCTTATTCTTTAATATCTTATTTGAAAGAGAAGATGACTCGAGAAGTATTTCATTAAAAGATCATGACATATCTCAAGCTTCTGCAGGAGAAAGCTATTATACCCTCTTGTTTTCTTAAAGATGGGCCAGTAGTACCTGTCACTGACACCTATGGATTGGGCCTGCAAATCAAAGAATATTCAAATTGTTCTGAATGTAATCACCCTAATTTGAATATTTGAATATTCTTTGAATATATCAGGAAGAACCACTGGAAAACAGGATTGTGGGACTAAGATCATTATTTACCTTTATATATGGTGGCAGAGTATAGCTGAAGGTTGTAGTGCTCTAATATTGATATCTATCTACCTACCTACCTACCTACCTATCTATCTATCTATCTATCTATCTATCTATCTATCTATCTATCTAATTATATTAATAACAGAAATCTATGAAGATCATTAGATGTTATGTTACTTCAAAATCTTTCAAGAGGTTTTCTGAGATTTTGCAGAGATTCAGCATATTCATATGAAACTGTGAAGTGAAATATGTGAAGTAGAACTGTGATGTTCTAGTCCTGCCTTAGGCATGAAAGCTGTCTGGGCGACTTTGGTCTAGTCACTCTCTTTCAGCTCAACTCATCTCCCATGTTTATTGTTGAGAGAAAAATAGAGGAAGAAAGAGTATTAAGTACGGTATGTTATTTATGAAATAATAAAGGCAGGATAAAAATAAATTGTTATATTAATTTTACACAATATTGGAGATTTAATCATAAATGTACGTTCATGCCATCATCAAATCATATAATAGTATTTACCTTCTCTGAAAACTAAAACATTTTCTTGCTACCATCATTCTAATGGCATATTACAGGCAGCCTGCAAGCACTTTCAAGGAAGAACTTGCTAGATGAAAATATTGATTAAAAGACCTGTCCACCACATTGTTATTCTAAATGCATCAACATTTTATTATTTTTCTCAGCATAAAAGATACCACAAAAAATTGAAATGCACCATACCACAAACATCATAACTGAAATGATCAACTGTGTAGCTATGTAGAAAGAAGACCTTCAATTTCAAAGGTGAGAGATTGCATTAAGAAAGAAGGTGTAAGAATCCAAAGGTGAGAAGAATTTCTATTGTCTTATAAGTCTCTTTGTGGAAATTTTCACAGCACAGACATCTATTGGAGGCAGGGGGGAGGAGGGAGGCTTGTGAAATTCTAGTTCCTCATGCTTCCCATCTCATCAATAAATGCCTGCAATCATGCTCTTGAGTGTGGTGTGATTTCAAGGTTCATCTCTTCCAAACAGCTCAAACACTAATTATCCCAGCTGTAATTAGTAAGATAATTAAATACTGGTTCACTCATCACTCTACCTTGTGTCGGGTCATGATTCTCCCAGAAGACCTTGAGCAGTTTCTCAAAGCTGATGGTTTCTGGCTGAAATACCACTCGCACAACTTCAGTATGGCCAGTTTTGCCTTCAATGAAATAATAAGAAACAAGAACATTAATCACTGAAACCAACCCAAAGAATGTGTTTATTATTCCCTAGTACATTAAACAAGTAAAAAATATGTGGAGAGAAAGAGACTGGCTATTAACAGTTGTAAGCCATGCCACTTTTTCTGGTAGTTTCAGAAATGGCAATGCTTTATTCCTTTGGGAAATTATACTTTTTTTTACTTCATTTTTTCCAGCTCTGCAAGGCATGGCAATAAAGTCATGACATGACATGGGTGACAAGTAGGGCAGGAAGGAGATGGAAGGCAGTTTCAGCTCCTTTTTATTCTGGCTCTCTCCTTACTATTTAGGGAGTGGGTGGGTTCATTTTTGAAAGGAAAATTGATGTGCTATATTTCTAGATTAATACATGTTTTGCTGGTTTTTTCTAAACTAATAATATAGAGAAAAGCATTCTGCCAAATTTTCTCAGCAACATCTCTATTTCTGAAAGTAGCATAAAAAGAGTTAGTGGTAACAGGTGTTTGAAGGTTGCCCATCTCTGCCAAGATAAAATGACCCTGGAAACTAATCACACTGCAGGGGGAGTGTTAAGCTGGGGGAAATTGCTAGGATATTTATAAGAATCATATATCATAGTTCGTGGGAAAAACTACTTTAACAGTTTGATATTTGCTTTATTGTTATCAAAGTATTTCCCATTTTAACAACTAGTTACAAAACTCAGATTATTACAGCAAAGTTTCTTGTAACCTCTATTACTTTTAGCTTGGCCTCACTGTTCTCAGCTGTATCACCTCTGATTAAAGAAGCAGGGTTTGAAAAGAAATGAAATTTTATCTATCACACTGTAATGTCATAAATTAAAAAATAACATTGTAATGCTATTTCTGATGGAATAACACTGATATAAACTGCAAATAAAGTAATACAGGTTTCCTTGGCCAAATTCAATGGTAATGAGATAGAAGAAAATGGTGATTAGAGGATGCATTAAACAGAGGATTGCGGTAACATCCAAGAACATAAGCCTTTGGGCAATACAAACAGCACAAGCCAATGTCAAATATCAACACAAAAATTAGGAAAGATTTGACAGAGCCCTAATTAACCATAGCTGTAATAATTACCTGTCTTTTCAAATCCCCTAGTCCTAATGCTTCTCTTTTAATACTTTCAAGGAATCTGCTGTCATGCTCAGTTCTACCGTTTACTGTATTGTCACTTTTTTCAGTACTGAAAAATCACTGATTTTTCTGTCACCGAGCATGTTCTGACTATAGCATTCAAAATTAACAATCAGGCTTCCTTCTCCATTTAGATTCATTCTAAACAATATAATATTGATGCTGTGTTATGTTTTGACATATATGATATAGTATAACTTGGTCTGTAAAAGTCTCAAATATCTTTTCCTGGCACTAACAATTAAAGGATCTCAAAGTACAAGATTGGCTGAAAAAATACCCAAGTTTTTTAACAACAGAATAAACAGTTATGGACAACCTAAAGCAAGGTTCCAGCTCAGTGTAAAGCATACCTAACAGGAGGTAAACATAAAAATGCTACTATGAAATGCAGCATATAATAAATGTCAAATGTAGTCTTCAACATAAAATGTAATGATGGCAGATTCCTGGATGGGAGATAAAGGGTACTATGCTATAGTGATTTTGCATATGAGCACAATTTATTAATACAAACTATCTTCTGCTGGGACAGATCGCTTTTTTTAGTCCATGTGAGAATGTCTCCTCTAATCAGCCACAAAGTAAGGGATAATTCTACTACTTAGATTTGTTTGCAATGCTAAATAATTTTTATTTTCTGATTTAAAAGTAAGTAAAAATTAATCAACTGTTTTCATTTACAGAAGAACTATTTCTTTATTTCAGTTTATATGACTATCCATCTAAAATTCATTATTTAATATGTTTACATTACCACCCATTTTCTTTGATTGAGCAGCTCCCAATCAAAAGTTAAAATGACAAATAAAATCATAATAAAAATATAAAACTACACAGATTAAAATATTAAAACTTTGGAGGGCTGATAGCAATTAAAAACTAAAAAATACAAACTATATAGAAACTTAAAACAATATTTTTTTTAAAAAAAATACACATACACAATTAGCAGCTAAGGTTAAAAAAAAGCCACCAACAGCAAATTAATACAACCACTGCCTGAACTCACCACACATCAAGCCCACTAATAAATTAATGTCTTTAAGTCTTGCAAAAAGCCAGCAGGATTGGGGCCAATCTAGTCTCTGATTGAGATAATGGCCCAAAGAGTGGGCAGCATGATTGAAAAGGATCTACATCCAGCAAATTAACAATTGTTAGTTCTAAAACAGGGGTCTTCAAACTTGGCCTTTTATGACTTGTGGACTTCAATTCTCAGAATTCCTCAGCCAGGAACGCTGGCTGAGGAATTCTGGGAGTTGAAGTCTACAAGTCATAAAAGGGCCAAGTTTGAAGACTCCTGTTCTAAAAGGATACATTACTTCTATTGCACAATAGAACTGAGATATGATAGAACTGTTAAAAAATACTAAACATTCTTTTCCTTAAATATAAGCAGAAGCAAAATCAAGAGGAAGAAGATAATGAAATCTAGATAATTCTTCCTCATGGAATAAAGTATCTAGTAGCTATGGAACAGTTTTTCAACATAATCACAACAATATAAAACAAATCCTGAAATGTTCACCTTAAATGGTTTCCTGATATAACCAAGTAAAGAAAAGGACTTTGTTGCATATGAAGATGGCATGGTTTCTCAATGCTTTAAATGTTGTAATTAATCCATTTTCAATTCATCCTTAGGTATATACTATGGTAGGGTTTTATTTGTTCAAACAATATGTACTTGAAATAAATCATACACAAGTATTTATTTCTCTGATGTGACAACACACAAAATTTGTTATATGGGAGTTATAATACTGGATAACCCAACCAAGTGTCAAGCTGTTGTTGGTCAAATTTTAAAAAGACAAGAATATAAAACCCTGATAGATTAATCCGTAGGCTTATCACCTATGCAGATTCTCAATCGCATTGACTCTCAATTTGCACAGATTGTCAATTTGCACCTTTGAGATAAACATAGGCTTGGGAATGCTCACAAACCTGGAACAGAGCAGTAACTTCTTTCTGTTGTTACTTTCCAGCAATATTATTACAACACATTGCGTATGAATTTGGAATTGGAAATTTCTATCAATTTTAGTGGCCATGGATAATAACTGTTGTGAGTCTTTGCCTGCCAGCAGATCCGGCAGCAGAATCAGATGAATCGGATGAGGGGGAAGGGTTGCCTGGGGTCACATCCGAGCCTGTGGAAGACTTTGAGGAGCACAAAGACTTAGAGCTAGATGTGATACCAGGCCCATCTACTCACGCTCAAGCACAGAGACAGCTGGGTTGGGGGCCTAACTGAGCGAAGATGAAGAACAACTGGGGCCTGTTCCAGATTCATGGATGCGCAGGGAGGAAAAGCATGCAGGACAGTGGAGGGCAATGGAGTGGTTCTCCAGGAAAAGTAAAAGACTCTAGGAAGCCACACTCTGGCTGGACTACAGAGAGGAGAGGGGTGGGAGGGGCTGGTTGCCAAAGGCAACCGTTCATGCTACAGCTTTGTGCTTCTGTCATTGGATTTCTTGCCTCAGGATTCTTGGATATTTAGCCAGGTTTGTCAGATTTCTCTGTGTTTGAGTGACTTAAACCTTGAGCATTCCAGCTGAGAACTCAGAGACTGATCTTGTTCATTTCAACAGCTAAAGGATTGGTTAGAGTTTTGTTCCATAAAAGCTGTGTCAAAACAAAAGGGGTTTATCTTGTCTTGTTCAATGCAAAGGGTTTTTTCCTCCCGAATAAGTGGTTGAGCAGTATTCGCAGAGGCTGGGACAGAACAATATCTTCCTTGAACAGAATTTTATCTTCCTTACAATTTTTTGACATTCAAATTTATTGCCATTATCTCAACAGCTGGCAATAAATTCAAGTTTATAGATGCATATGAAAGTATTTCATTTTATTAATCCTGAATTCCTCTGAATGTAGTTTCAGTGGATGGTCTTGAGTTCTAACATTAGAAAAGAGGTAGAAAAATATACCTGTCTCAATGCTATTTATGATTTCATACATACCATATCTTCTTTACTCTTTGGTTTGAAGCTAAAAAAAAAAGCCATGCAGTTGTCTTCCTTCATAAAGGAGTTCCTCCATTTCTCTAATATTTTATTATTTTTTGCACTCTTCATAGCACTGTAGTATCATTAAGATGTAGTGACTAGAACTACACATAATCTAACATATGTGCCTCTCACAAGTATTTTACGGCACTGTTATTGTTGACAGTCTCATTTTCAATTCTCTTCCTAATGATTGCGGTCATGGAATTTGCCTTGTTTACTTGTTTCTTTATTCCATTTTTACAGCAGCTGAATGCTGGATTGATTAATTAGTTAGCCCATTTATATTCTCACATAATAGCCAATAGTTTGGCCCACAATGTTTTCAATGAACTTTGACTCTATTTTTGGGTCAGTCACTGATCAGTTCATTAATGCATAAGTGAAAACTGACTTTTTTTGTCAACATAGAAAGTAACAGTGTGAAAATTGGTACAGTTAAATTTTCCAAGTCAGTGCATTTGAATCATCAAGTAATTCTTCCTCTGTTTGTGTATATATTGTTTGGAATGAGGAAGAGAATTTGATTGAAGTATTTTTTGAAGAAAGCTCAACCCATTTATATTCATTAAACAGCTTCCATCCTTCCCCTTCAGTTTGTCTTTTCATTTCTTGTTTGTCAATATTCAGCATTTCTTCCAACAGCTTTATCATCCGTTCAATCAGCTCTTCTTCCTTATCCTCAAATGTGTTCTGAGATTTTGACAGGTAAGATATCTTTTTCATTACCGGTGTATCACTGCATCTTCTAATTTTCCATTTGTCTATATCTGTCTGTTAATTCCTTCCTTTAGGTCAGTGATGGCGAACCTTTTAGAGACCGAGTGCCCCAAAACTGGCCCTGCTCCCGCTCCACCCCCTGCCCTGCCCCCACCCCGCCTGCCTGCAGGGCCCCTCACCACCTCCAGGGCCCGCCGCAGATCGCCCAGGCAGCCAAGCAGCACCATTGCGGCCATGCCCTCTGCCCGCGCCCTGCAGCATCAACTGGGGTGTGAGGGCAGAGTCTTGTCTACATTGCCTGGCTGCCATGTCCTTGGCTGCTCTGCTCCATGTGGGCCACGCTCAGGGGCAACTCTCCTCCTGCTGGTGAGGAGGGGGTCATGGGAGGAAGCAAGGCCGGGGCAATGGCATGTGTGCCCACAGAGAGGGCTCCGAATACTGCCTCTGGCATGCGTGCCATAGGTTCATCACCACTGCTTTAGGTTCTCCATCCTTGGATCCATTTCTTCTAATTTTCCTTCTGTTTTCTGGGTTACTAGTTCCTTCTTTGTAGTCATTTTCTGGATTTGTAAGTTTAGGTTAGAAAAGAATCTCATTTGCATTATTTTTACTCTTACCAAGAAATAAAACAATTGTCTCTTGGATTGATTTCAACATAGAAAGAATTTCTTTCTGAGATTCATTAACACTTTTTATTGGTATATTAAGCTTGGAGCTTCGGAGACAAGTGTTGAAGATGGTTTTTTATCATTTGAGGCTAAGTATGAAACACCTATTTTGTTTTTGTATATAGTCTTTATAGTCCAACAGGGACCCCAACACAGATTAGCAGCCCAAGAGTTTTTTTCCCTTTTCCCAACTGTAGTGTGCAAAAGTGAAAGTTTCCAGAAACAACAAAGAGTCTTATCTGAATCTGGGCTTCAAGCCAAGTTTCCTTTAAGCATAATAAATTGTAGTGCCGTGATTCACCACTAGATGTCATTAACACCATCTTCCAGCTTTCCAAATCCAACCATATTTTACAGACTTTCAAATATGTTTTCTAAAAAAAAAAAAATCTCAAAGGTACTTTTAGTCCCCAAATTTCAAAGCTATATATCTGTATTAATTCCAAATTGATCTTGTAGTTTTCTCTATTTTCCCACAAAGTAATTAATTCACCATTTTTCTTTTCCTGAGGGAGTGGGGCAAAACCTTCCCTTTCTGTCTCATCAGCGAGGATTCTTTGCTTTGGGCATTCTTTTTTCCAGGAGACTAGTATTAAGGTCATAAAAAGAGGATAAAGTCTCACCCAGTTCCATCCACGTTGCTCAAAAATTGCTAGTTAAGTCTTATCTTCGGTTGTCAGCAGCTTCTGACTGGCCACACAAATGAAGCCAGTCTTTCCCCCGCCAGTTTGGAGGGCTTCCTTGAATCCAGCGGAAGAGTCGCCCCTCTCCGGGGTGACTTTCGACCCTTTTTAGGGTCCTCAGCATGGCGAAATCAAACATGGAAGATGGAGCCCCATCTTCCTGCGCCCATTATGCCACGACACCTAACTGGAAGTCTGGAATGTCTCAAATATTTCTGACTGAATTGAAAGCAATGGGTAAACTTTTGAGCTAACACTGCAAAATGTGGCTAAATTTCAGATGGCGTAATGTGTGTATACATACAGTATTATGCATTTTTTCAGGTATTTCCATAGCAATAGCTCCTAACACTACAAATCAAATTAACAGTATGTCTATTTTATTTTTGCTTCTAGAGTACACCATCCAATAAAATAAATGAAGCAGGACTCTTGCCAAATAAAACCTTCATCTGGAAAACACCTCTGGAGTATTTGATAAAGCAATCACTGAGCATAATAAAATTAGTTCTGAAATGCTGCAGAACATCTTATTGTTGATGAGCACACCACTGTTTTTGTATTAAATGTAACTTTTAGCATAAAAATAGAAATAAATGCTATCCACCAAGTAGTGATAGTCTAAATGTGGAGCAGGGAAGCAAAACAAAAATATTCAATTAGTTTTGTGACAAAAGGCTAGGTTGTAGAAAAATGTGGCATGTCTTTTGCCTTTAAGATGAGGAAAATGAATGTAATAATTGTATACACTGCTAGGAAAGTGGTGGGAATGTGCATAAAAATGTGGTCATAATCATGGGTTCTATTTAAGTGACATCCATTTCCTTTTTCAGCAATGTTTGAGTTAAAGGCCAGGTAAGGGATAGGCCATCAATAGAGAAAAACTATGTGATTGCTAAGAGTCAGCATAAGGCATTATCAATGGCGCATTATGAACACATCAGAAAATCCATATTTAGTTACTGTTTATTTTTATGTCATAATTTACTTATTTTAAAAGACTATAGAGCAGAACATATCTGCCTAAATTTGGACGAGTCAGGGGCTTGCTGGAATTTCTCCTCCCAACAATTTAGGTGGAAATTCCCTCCTCAATTAACACTCTCGGTTTTTCTCTTAGTTTTTTTTCACCCACTTATCTCTTTTTTCAGCTTAGTTCTAGCCTTTCAGTTCCTATTTGAGCCCCTACTTAAAATACATCTTTAACATCACACCTAATATATAGTATCTTTAGTCTATTTATTTAAATAAGAGAAAGATTTTTTTCAATTTGCCAGTGGTTGCTTCTATGCTAAATATCAGAAGGCTTCCTAAAATAGAGAAGAACTGACACAGTGATGTAACTTCTACACAAAGTAATAATTATATCAACATAACCATGCATACATAACACTTTCATTTCATGTGCAGATAACATGCAAACTCATCAGTGTAATGCTTATCATACATGTTACTATAGATCAGTACAAAAAGTATGGCCAGAGAGCTGTTTGTGATTTGCCAGTATCTCTTGAAGTTAAATACTTAAGTCTTTGGCATCTGAAGGTGTTTGTGGAGCTTTTAGGGGCAAAATGAATGCTTTAGGCTTTATAGCTGCTGAAAGCACCTATTTCACAATTAACAATTTTGGGCTCTCCTCCAAACATGGTCTGTCAAATCCCCAAATCATTATTGGTTTTCCTACATATGTGCTTTTGTTTGGGGCCTGCTATTCTTCTGGGAAGGGGGATTTGCTTTTGCTTGGGATAACTTTTGCTTTTTACTTTTCTTCTCCCACCTCTATCCACTTGAGAGAAGAATGTGTCTCCCTTATCAGGGAGACAGTTACGGAGACACGAAACTGGAGAAGACCTTCAGATGCGTGCCAACTGTACCAGTTACCCAAACATCATGCCACCTGTGGATTGGCCGGATTTCAAATGGACATTATGACTTTGGTGGGAGGAGGAAGAATTGCTAGTTTAACTATACCGTTTAAGCGGGATTTTCCTCAGATCTTGCCTTGACTTCCCTACTGTCACTGACCCCTAATAAAAGTTCCTTTTGAGACAATGCCTGTTTCAAGAGTTCTGCTTTCTTGGGTGGTTAGTTGAGGTGGGTCCTTACATGGTCCCTTGATTTAACTCACTTTTGAACTGTGGACATTCCTCACGTTCCTCAAAAAAGAAAAAGCTGCATGAAAAAACTGACCTATATTAAGGTGGATCTCCAACAGAATATAGCAATGTGGAATTTCCTCTTTAGAGTTCTACCTAGTCATGCCCTCTTCCAAGATATTCTACCATATTCCAATTTAACTTCTTCTTCTACCCTCCACTGTCAATAATTTGATCAGGATTTTATGATTACAGAATATGCTTAATTCTAATTACCTGTTTGGGGGCTTCCTTTTTCCTTATTTAATTTATATGCTGCTGGTCTCACTCTCCAAAACAACTTTGGTTGGCTTCTCTCCTAATTATGTATAAATTATATAAATTACATATATATATATATATATATATATATATATATATATATATATTTAAAACGTATCTGTACTTTTCAAGCCTTTACCCTGTTGCAGATGTATCATGCATGTTTGGCTACATAAGGATCATCAATCAGAAAATGAATTTGTATTACTTCATAGGATCAAAGTTATCATAAATCAAAGCACTCATTAATATGTACAAAGATAAAACGTAGTCCTAATTTTTTTTGCAGGATTTTCTGCTCACTGAGGACTAGAACCTTATCAAGAATATAAATGAAAAAACATATCTTATATCTTTTCCCCTCAAAGATTGTTAATCATTAGCAAATGATCAAACAGCAGTTTCTGTATTTCTGTTGGGACTCGACCCAAATTTAAACTCCCAAGTTTAACAGATAAAATACTGTACACATCAATCATTAGCCTTTAAATAAATCTTTTCAGGTTTTTTTGTGACAAACCTTTTAGAAGTCATTAATTCCCATCCCTTTCTTAATGAATTGCTATGCTCATATTTAACTTCAGGAATCCACATAAAATAAATTATTACTAATGATTAATTATGCTGTAAGGACCAATAAGACTAAGTTAGTTTTGAACCATATAGGAAATTAATTAAATCTGGTTTTGATAAACAGTTTGCTATTTACTTGCTCCTTTTCTAGAATAGAAGATTGCTTCCCACACTGTGCTATAAACTTATCTTTTCGGGAAAACAAGGCAGAAGGCCAACATCCTCAATCGTGAATGCTTGTCTCTTTGGAATTCCATATTCACTATATTTTCAGATTCAGTTTTTGGAAAGATTCTAAAGTAGAAACATTGCTAGATGTGAATTTAATTCACACCAAAATTGCCTTCATCCATATTAATTTTCTCTCTTGCGATCAAGGCCACTAGTCATTGGGGGAGAAAAGGAAATTAAATGCTCATGGGGAAACAGCTGCTCTTATTTTTGAAGTGCAAAGTATACAATGGTATAGGGAAAAGAACTGGAGAAAGGTCTGGTTCTGCATCTGTTCATCAAAATGATGGGTTTTGTTATTGTTTTGTTTTAAAAAGGCAGCAAAAAATGCTTTGAACCAAACCTTTGAGACTTAGGCAACCAATCATGCAGGATGTGTGAGCTAATTGACAATCAACGGGTGGCAACACTCATCACTGCTGTGGTGATGAGGAGAATGATATGTTGGTCCCTTGCCAAAGGGTTTTCTTAGAACCGGAAGCCTTTCCTACATGTTCATTTGGTCACTAATATAAGGGCAATTCAGAAATAAACTTCCATTTGGTTATCAATGACAGACACTCGCAGATACAGAACTTTTATTATACACATTAGAAAACATTACATTACTTTTCGACATAATCACCATTCAAATTGAGACACATGTCATAACGTCTTACAAGGTTTGAAATTCCTTAGTAGTAGTCGCTTATCGCCAAATCTGAGCTATGGGTGAGGGGGTGATCAAAAACATCACCACACCGGACATCAGCGTGCCCTGAAGCTTGTTATGGATGGCTCGTTTGAGTTTTCATAACATTTACAGTAGACTTCTGAATTGATGGTCAAACCTTGCTTCATGAACTTCACTAGCAGTACTCCTTTGGCATCTTCACATTTGGCAGGATTTTCTATAGCATCACTTCTGGTGTGATGTTGGTTCACAATAATGCTCGCCCGTACATTGCTAGATGCACCCAAGAATGTTTAAAGCAATTCCGTTGGGATGTTTTTGATCACACACACCCATAGCCCAGATTTGGCGATGAACAACTATTACTAAGGAATTTCAAATCTTGTAAGACATTATGACAAGTGCCTCAATTTGAATGGCGATTATGTTGAAAAGTAATGTAATGTAATTTTCTAATGTGTATAATAAAAGTTCTGTATCTACGAGTGTCGTCATTGATAATCAAATGGAGGTTTATTTTCGAATTGCCCTTGTAGTATTCTGTTTTTTAAATTAATTCTTGCAAAAAGAATCAATATGTTTACTATGAGGCTACCTGAATGGATTATACTATGCACTAATTCCAGAGCAGAAGGAGTAAGCTGTGAAAGAGATTAGCTTTCATAAACAGAGTGATGCACAGCGCCTCCAAATGTGATTGTGTAAGAATTATAACCCCTTTATGGATTACTGCCTTGTCATGGCGAAGGGGCTTGCATAACTCAATGAAGCTATAAGCTATGCCGTGCAGGGCCACCCACGACGGACAGGTCATAGCAGAGAGTTCTGACAAAATGTGATCCACTGGAGAAGGAAATGGCAAACCACTCCAGTATCTTTGCCATGAAAACCCCATGGACAGTATTAAAAGGCAAAAAGATATGACGCTGGAAGATGAGCCCCTCAGGTCGGAAGGTGTCCAATATGCTACTAGGGAAGAGCAGAGGGCTAGTACTAGTAGCGCCAGAAAGAATGAAGTGACTGGGCCAAAGCCGAAAGGATGCTCAGCTGTGGATATATCTGGTGCTGAAAGGAAAGTCCGATGCTTGTAAAGATTTTTTCTCCATAGGAACCTGGAATGTAAGATCCATGAATCAAGGCAAGCTAGACGTAGTCAAAAAAGAGATGACAAGACTGAACATCGACATCTTAGGAATCAGCGAACTAAAATGGACAGGAAGGGTGAATTTAACTCAGATGACCATCAGGTATACTACTGTGGGCAAGAATCCCTCAGAAGAAATGGAGTAGCCTTCATAGTCAATAAAAGAATAGGAAAAGCAATACTGGGATACAATCCTCAAAATGACAGAATGATCTCAATTTGAATCCAAGGCAAACCATTCAATATCACAGTAGTCCAAATCTATGCCCCAACCACTGGTGTTGAAGAGGATGAAATTGACCGGTTCTATGAAGCCCTACAGCACCTTATAGAATTAACACCAAAAAATGATGTCCTTATCATCATGGGGGATTGGAATGCTAAGGTAGGAAACCAAAAGATAACCGGAATAACAGGCAAGTTTGGCCTTGGAGTACAAAATGAAGCAGGGCACAGGCTGATAGAATTTTGTCAAGAGAATACGATGGTCATAATAAACACTCTTTTCCAACAACCCAAGAGATGGCTCTACACATGGACATCACCAGATGGTCAACATAGAAATCAGATTGACTATGTGCTCTGCAGCCAAAGATGGAGAAGTTCTATACAGTCAGTAAAAACAAGACCAGGAGCTGACTGTGGCTCAGATCATGAGCTTCTTGTTGCAAAATTTAGGCTTAAATTGAAAAAAGTAGGGAAAAGCACTAGGCCACTCAAGTATGAACTAAATCATATCCCTGATGAATATACAGTAGAGGTGACAAATAGATTTAAGGAATTAGATCTGATAGACAGAGTGCCTGAAGAACTATGGAGGGAAGTTCGCAACATTGTACAAGAGGTAGCAACTAAAACCATCCCAAAGAAAAAGAAATGCAAGAAAGCAAAATGGCTGTCTGAGGAAGCTTTGCAAATAGCTGAGGAAAGAAGGAAGCGAAAGGCAAAGGAGAAAGAGAAAGATACACCCAATTGAATACAGAATTCCAGAGAATAGCTAGAAGAGATAAGAATGCCTTCTTAAATGAACAGTGCAAAGAAATAGAAGAAAACAACAGAATAGGGAGGACCAGAGATCTCTTCAAGAAAATTGGAGATATGAAGGGAATGTTTCATGCAAAGATGGGCATGATAAAGGACCAAAATGGCAGGGACCTAACAGAGACAGAAGAGATTAAGAAGAGATGGCAAAACTACACAGAAGAACTATACAAGAATGAGCTTAACGTCCCAGATAACCACAATGAGATGGTCACTGACCTCGAACCAGACATCCTAGAATGTGAAGTGAAATGGGCCTTAGAAAATATGAGCAACAACAAAGCTAGTGGAGGTGACAGTATTCCAGCTGAGCTATTCAAAATCTTAAAAGACGATGCAGTAAAAGTGCTACACTCAATTTGCCAGCAAATTTGGAAAACTCAACAGTGGCCACAGGATTGGAAAAGGTCAGTTTACATTCCAATTCCAAAGAAAGGCAATGCCAAAGAATGTTCAAACTATCGCATCATTGCACTCATTTCACATGCTAGTAAAGTTATGCTTAAAATCCTACAAGCTAGACTCCAGCAGGATGTGGATCGAGAACTACCAGAAGTACAGGCAGGATTTCGAAGAGGCACAGGAACTAGAGATCAAATTGCCAACATACGCTGGATCATGGAGAAAGCTAGGGAGTTCCAGAAAAACATCTACTTCTGCTTCATTGACTATGCAAAAGCCTTTGATTGTGTGGATCACAACAAATTGTGGCAAGTTCTTAAAGAGATGGGAGTACCAGACCATCTCATTTGTCTCTTGAGAAACCTATATGCGGGTCAAGAAGCAACAGTGAGAACTGGACACGGAACCACTGATTGGTTCAAAATTGGAAAAGGAGTCCGGCAAGGCTGTATACTGTCGCCCTGCCTATTTAACTTATATGCAGAGCACATCATGAGAAAGGCAGGGCTAGATGAATCAAAAGTTGGAATTAAGATTGCCGGGAGAAATATCAACAACCTAAGATATGCAGATGATACCACTCTAATGGCAGAAAGTGAAGAGGAACTAAAGAGCCTCTTGATGCGGGTGAAGAAGGAGAGTGCAAAAGTTGGCTTGAAACTCAACATTAAGAAAACCAAAATCATGGCATCCGGCCCTCTCAATTCCTGGCAAATAGATGGGGAAGAAATGGAGGTAGTGACAGATTTTATTTTTCTGGGCTCCAAGATCACCTCAGATGGGGACTGCAGCCAAGAAATTAAAAGACGCTTGCTCCTAGGGAGGAAAGCTATGGCAAATCTAGACAGCATACTAAAAAGCAGAGACATCACCCTGCCAACAAAAGTGCGTATAGTCCAGGCCATGGTTTTCCCAGTTGCAATGTATGGCTGTGAAAGTTGGACCATAAGAAAGGCTGAGCGCCAAAGAATTGAGGCCTTTGAACTATGGTGCGGGAGAAGACTCCTGCGAGTCCCTTGGACTGCAAGGCGTTCAAACCGGTCAGTCCTAGAAGAGATCAACCCCGACTGCTCTTTAGAAGGCCAGATTCTGAAGTTGAAACTCAAATACTTTGGCCACCTAATGAGAAGGAAGGACTCACTGGAGAAGGGCCTAATGCTGGGAAAGATTGAGGGCAATAGAAGAAGGGGACGACAGAGAATGAGATGGCTGGATGGAGTCACTGAAGCAGTAGGTGTGAACTTAAATGGACTCCAGAAGATGGTAGAGGACAGGAAGACCTGGAGGAACATTGTCCATGGGGTCGCGATGGGTCGGACACGACTTCGCAATTAACAACAACAAAGAATTATAAGATTTCAGGCCCTCTTGTAACCTCTTAAAAGGTTCAGCAGAATTCAGACAAACAAAAGTTTCAGAAGGGAGCAATAAAGATGATCAGGAATCAGAAATAAAATCCTGTGAAAAAAACAATTAAGGAACATTATAATGAGGGTCATCATCTTTGTCATTTGGGTTTATATTCCACCTTTCCTGCAGAAGTCAAGATGACTCACATGAAGGGGTCTCCCTTCTTTTTAATTAATTTATTTATTTATGAGACTTATATACCACTTTAAGTGCAAGCACTCTCTAAGCGGTGTGCACCAGTAAGCAATGTATATATATATATTTACATTGCCCCCAATAATCTGGGTCCTCATTTTACCTACCCCTTATATTGGACTGAGAGATACCAATAGGCAAAAATTTACCCAGGCAATACTATGGTAGACTGGAAACCATTTTGGTGGAGCAGTTAAAGCTAGAAACCGGGAGACTGGGAGTTCTAGTTTTGCCTACACAAAGCCACTTGGGTGATCTCAGACTAGTCACTTTCTCTCAGCCTTAGGAAGGAGGCAATGGCAAACCAATTCTGAAAAATCTTGCCAAGAAAATTGCAGGGACTTGTCACGGTAGCCTCTGAGAATTGGTCATGACTGGATGGGGGGGAAAGGGGGTAGATTAAAACCTGGGTTTCCTCATAGTAGTTCATCAATGTAATCACATCCCATTAGGTCTCAGAGTATAACTTTGAAAATAGAACATTGTGGATGCTAAGAATCGAATAGCATTCTTCGAATAGAATGAAATGCAAAGTTAGTGAGGAATTTTGTCCATTGTTCTGAAGTTCAGGACATAAAATATTGGATTCAAATTATAGGAAAGCAAATTCCAGTTGAATGTGAAAATTCCTGTACAAGATAGGGCTTAGACTCAAAGGGCTAAGTATCCCTTTCTAACTTCATATGTTTCTAATACAGGTAAGATAATATAAAAGGCACATCTGGTCCAATTTAAATCATTATACCGTAGGAAGAATAGGAGGGTTGCAGGATGCAAACAAGACTTCAGAACCTGAGACAAAAGCAAAGAGTTACAATAATTAATAGGCAATCCATTGCCCTGTGAGCATATCTCCACAGTTCAATGAATTGGGGATGATTAACTTATTGAGATGTATTGAATGAGTACCATCCACACTTAAGGATCATCTTTTTTAAAAAGCAGCTGCTGCTATGAAATACATTCATATAAGCATTAGTTAGGTTACCAACTAAAATGGATTTATTTAAGAAGAGACTGGTATAAATATAATGATTATCCTTGCTCATTGTTCACACTTGCTCACAGTTAATACTCACTTTGAAGTTCTAGAATAAAAGAAATAGCCAGATTTACAGATTTGTTAAAATTTC
This sequence comes from Crotalus tigris, assembly GCF_016545835.1. Lineage (NCBI taxonomy): Eukaryota > Metazoa > Chordata > Lepidosauria > Squamata > Viperidae > Crotalus > Crotalus tigris. Next base: position 1,356,505 of record NW_024100449.1, read on the forward strand.
AATTTCAGGAATTATCCAGGCAGCATGGCACTTATTAAAAAGTCATGTAGAGTAGTATTTAAAATGTGAGTTTAAAATTAATTCTTTATTTAATATATGGATCTTAGTCCAAATTGAAATTCAATTTTAATGCCAGTTTCTTTAATTTTCAGACCAATGTACAATTAATAAAATCTACAGTTGTATGTATGTTAATTTCTGTATTAGGCAGCTAATCCTCTGGGGAGAAAATGTGCAGGCAAATATGCATATCATATTGTAAAAAACAATAATGAATGAGTCTTTATCTTAGCTAGATCATGCAATAGTTTTGTCAGAACTTGAAATATATATGGTAAAAGGGTTAGCATCTGAGTTTGTTGTGGTGTCTCACCCTGGTTCTGCTTAGATCTATAAACAGGTGAAGTTCTTGAGACAGATAAAACCTATGCTAAACTACCAAAGTCTGAAACCAAAAGATGGCTCTTCGTTTGTCTATACCATGCTTAAGATCCTTCTGAATTGATATTCAGCTCCAGTATTTGTAATCAGTCACAGATCTGTTCTTGGTTTTCCTGAATTACACTTTTTCAGCAATCTATTTGGATTGTACAGAAACATTTGTGGATATAATGCAAACCACCCAGAGATTTCTGCTGCTCATGTTATTTTCTGCAACTATTGCCCTAAACTATTTACAATTTGTAACTTCCTAAGCACCCATATGGATCTAGATGATGATACTAGGACTAAAATCCTGAAGCTGCTCTTTGAGTAAATGATTTGCTTTATTTATTAATTGAATTTTAGCTTGCTAATTATTTTGCTTGCCCAGCCATTTCAATCTGAATACTGTTATTTGTTTTCTTAATTTCCCATTGAACACGGCAATGGGTCAAACATTTTAACAAATATACATATTTGCTATGGAGATGAATAAAAAGAATAGGTATGGTCCTGTAGTCAAATGTAATGGTATATCCTGAATGTTAGTACTAAAAGAAGAAATGATCAGTATGGAGCATTGTGAATGATCAATACTGCTATTAAATGCAAATTTATAAAGGGCCACAGATTGCTTACATCTTTCTCATTATTTGTAGTGTTTTGTTTATTTAGTTAAATTAATACTTTGATTTCGCCCTCATCCTCTCTTGTCTCAAGGTCAAAGTTCAAGTTCCTTTAATGATCCATCCAAAAGGAACAATAATAATAACAATAATGATGTTTACAAGACACATGCTATTTCCCTGAAAGCATGATGTTCCTATAATTACCGTGTGTAATATTATAACCATCATTTATATGCCACTATTCCCAAAGAACAAAAGCTCCATATGGCTGAATGCATTTTTTTTTTCTCACTCTAAGATAACAATTTTCAGTTATTTTCAAATTAGGGAGCCTTCATAGTGTATTTTGTATTTACCCTGGTTTCATGAACTAAAGTAAATGAGAAAGATAAATTCTATGTGTGAATTCCAGGGGTTTCAAATGGCTTTTTCTGTTTATATATTGAAGAAATCATAGGTTCCTAAGCATAATGCATACATTTAGATTATGATAAGTAAACCTGTTCTTTTACATTTTATTTTATTTCATGAAACATAATTAAAAAAAACCTCAATATGCCAACATTATTTGCTGTGTTTATGTATGGCATGAGCTTGTTTTGTTAACTTTCAGTTCCCCTTCATAAACTGAGGGAAGTCTAACAAGATAGAATTCATTTTCAAGAAGATAAAGCAAGCTGAGCTCTGGCTCAAGTGTAAGGAGATTAATAATAATAATAATAATAATAATAATAATAATAATAATAATAATAATAATAATAATAAAAAGTTGGAAGGGACCTTGGAGATCATCTAGTCCAATCCCTTACTGGCTGTCCAGTTCCTTCTTAAAAACTTCCAGTGTTGGAGCATTCACTGCTTCTGGAGGCAGGTTGTTACACTGGTTAATTGTTCTAACTGTCAGGAAGTTTCCCCTTAGTTCTAGCTTGCTTCTCTCCTTGATTAGTTTCCATCCGTTGCTTCTAATGTCACCACATTAACTGCCATGAAAAGCACAATCTTATTCAAGATGTTAGGTGGTGGACAAGGGACTTACTACAGGTCATACATTGCCAAGCCTGGTCAAATATTGGCATTTTTTGTCCAATATTGGAACAGTTCCATCCACTCATGTTTCTCTGGCTTATGAAAGTAGTACAGAATAGTACTAGTAGTAGTATTAATCATAGTACAGAATAAAGCATAAGCCAACAAGCAATTTATTTATTTATATTAAATTTCCCATTTCATCATAACAAACAAAAATCATTACCTATACATTTTATTTCTTTGTATCCAATTTCCCAGTTGGCTTAAGACAGTGTTAGCTCACTGAAATGGCAAAACAAGAAATTAATTGCCTTCCCTTTCTAAACAGTATCAAATGTTAATTGTGGCCGAAAAGCCTTCCAATGATTCTGTTCTAATATCACATTTCCATAAAGTATATACAACTGAACTTTCTGAACTGAACAGAATGCATTGTATCAATCTGACATGTTTGTGTCTAATCTCTCATTTGTATGTAAAATGATCATATAAGCCTTCCTTTTCTACTTGAGTCTGATCTATCTAATGTAGAAATAACCTCCACTTTTAAGCCTGAAAACTATCCATCCCAATTCTAGGGAGACAAAGTAATGCTAATGATTGGGGCTCAAAATTGTCCCAGGTGATTGGAACCTTAGAACATATTTATTCTCCTCTGCCTACATATTGTAGAGCAATGACAGAATTAAGCAAGTTGTCTTTCAAAGTGTCTGTCCTCTTACTAATCTTTTAATTAAAAAGAATATTACCAAGCAATCAAAGTGTTCAGGATAAAAACTATTAGCAATGGTTTCTTATCAATCCATTTCCCTTGTTTACTACAATAAAATAATGGAAAATGAGAACTGCTATCATTCTATACTGTGCCACCTAAAATTCTTTCAAAGAATACAGAATACTTTGACACTGACCAGTCTTTCTTTCAGCCCATGTGAACTAAGTCAACAATAGGAAAGTAACAGAATGATATGATTTGTTCTCACAATCCAGTAGGCATCATTAGTAGTGACAGAAAACAGGGATAATATTTATAGTTTTATCATGGAGCTAAAGCATCTTAAAAATCTAGGCACATTTGTCAAGGTGAAGTAATATCTCAGTTACATTAATAGGACAGTTATTTTTCTTCCCCTTCTAGCTATACCTATATCTGATAATTGGATATTTTAGTGCCAAAAATTACTATGTACAACATGAATGAAACTAGAAGAAATATTATGAGCATCTCTTTTATTGTACTATGTTCAGAAAGACATAATTAACAAAAGAATTGTTATGTACTTCAGTAAGGCATTTGACAAAGTAGATCACAACCTACTACTTGATAAGATAGAAAAATGCGGGTTAGACAGCATCACCACCAGATGGATCTGTAACTGGCTGACTAGCCGTACTCAGCGTGTAGTCCTCAATGGAACCACATCTACATGGAGGGAAGTGTGTAGTGGGTTGCCCCAGGGCTCTGTTCTGGGCCCAGTGCTCTTCAACATCTTCATCAACAATTTGGACAAGGGGATAGATGGAGAACTCATCAAATTTGCAGACAACACCAAGCTGGCAGGAATAGCCAACACTCCAGAAGACAGGCTTAAGATACAGGAGGGACTGGACAGACTTGAACACTGGGCGCTAACTAACAAAATGAAATTCAATGGTAAAAAGTAAGGTTCTACATTAGGCAAGAAAAACCAAATGCACAGGTATAGTATAGGGGGTACCTTGCTCAATAGTAGTAACTGTGAGAGGGATCTCGGAGTCCGAGTGGACAATCACTTAAATATGAGCCAGCAGTGTGCTGCAGCTGCCAAAAAAGCCAACACAGTGCTTTTACAGAGGGATAGAATCAAGATCACGCGAAATATTAATACCACTCTACAATGCCTTGGTAAGGCCACACTTGGAATACTGCATCCAGTTTTGGTCACCACAATATAAAAATGATGCTAAGACTCTAGAAAGAGTACAGAGAAGAGCAAGAAAGATGATTAGGGGTCTGGAGGTTAAAACATATAAGGAACAGTTGATGGAATTGGGTATGTCTAATTTAACGAAGAGAAGGACGAGAGGGGACATGATAGCAGTGTTCCAATATCTCAGGGGCTGTCCATAAAGAAGAGGGAGTCAAGCTATTTTTCCAAAGCGCCTGAAGGCAGGACAAGAAGCAACGGATGGAAACTAATCAAGGAGGGAAGCAACCTAGAACTAAGGAGAAACTTCCTGACAGCTAGAACAATTAACCAGTGGAACAACCTGCCTCCAGAAGCGGTGAATGCTCCAACACTGGAAATTTTTAAGAAGGAACTGGACAGCCATTTGTCCAAAATGGTATAGGGTTACCTGCCTGATGACCTCCAAGGTCCCTTCCAACATCATCATCATCATCATCATTATTATTATTATTATTACTATTATTATTACTATTATTATTATTACTTTCTTTAGAAAAAAGACAAGTGATACGGAATCATGGGACCATCAATTCCAATCCACTACTCAGTGCAGAATTCCACAGAGGTTTAAAGTATTTTTCCTATAATTTTACTACTCCTTGTTTTTAGTGTTACGTGCTGAATAAAATAGAAGTCAGAATATACACTTTTAATAAATGAACTATCAACGAATTCTCAGACAACGAATAGGATAGAAGCAGGCATGAAATAATAATATGATAGTAAAAAATCATTTCTCAGCTATCTCAAAATTCTAAAATTGAAGGAAACTCTTTAAAAAGCAAATTGTGAAACAAGCATAATTTGTTGAACAAAACTGTAGGTATCATGGCAACAAAACTAAAAACAGGCATTTAAATTGCCATTAATTTTCAAAGATCATTCATACATATTAAAAAACAAAGTGACAGCTGATGAAGAAAAAAATATTGCAGGGTGCTCAAATACAAACTAAATGACTTTTAGGGTACCATATCTAAATAAGAAATAATGTTCAAAACTGATTTTCCTCCATATAATTATATTCTGAAAGGCTACCCAAAATTTCAGATAATTATTTGTTTACATATTTTGAATCAGATTTATAATGTAAAAATATTTTGATCTCAAGCAAAGTACATGGGATGAAGACAGAGGCTGATAACTACCACAAAGCAGCTGTTGAATCAACAAGTTTTTTTTTCCATTAGATCTCAGTTCCACTATATACATACCGATCTGAAATCACTTTTGAATACACTGATAAATGAAAAATTGTTCTGAACATCTGTAAGCAAACTATAGAGAGATATTTCATAATGAATGAACAGCATGAATTTTACATAATACTAGCCAAAAAAAATGTGCATTTGTCTATTGAGTCAAAGGCATTGGAAATAGCCCAAAACATTTATCCATTACAAATATCTTTTCAAACATGCATCTGTAAGACAATTTACAGAGACATAAAAATAATTTTCTATCAGGGTACTTATCTTCAGAAGTCAGAGCAATTTGATTATAGTTTTAGCTCAGAGCAACATGGTTTGTATTTTGCTAACATAAAAAGTGATGATAATCATTCTTAAAAGCATAATACATAATTCACAAAGGCTTGCTGCTACTAAAATACTATAATCCACAAGAAGTCAAGTAAGCTGTGAAAGAGTTCAAATTGCTGTGGATGTAATTTGATGCACAAAGAATCTTAAGAGAGTTTTGCAATCTGGTAATCAAATATCTCATCCCGAGATAAGAGGCACATTCTGTAATACTCCATTGCTCCAAATGGCTACATTGCATGAGCTGCAAGAATATATATTGAGATCTCTTCCTACTCTGTGGCTAGGAGTAAGCTGAATTAAACACAAGTTCCTAAACATTCCAGAGACTTCACCGAAATGAAGCACACAAAGGAGAAAACAGCAAATCTAGATCATAGTCTCACTTTTGCTTTCAAGGAAACAGCAAAAACCAAGGGCTGCAGCTTTGCCCACCAATAAAGGAATGTATTGTGATTTTAAGAACCTGATTATTGTAAGGAAATAACATTCGGATAATTATTTACAAGAGAAAATACCTTTCTTCCGTGATCTCATAGGGTTAGGGAAAGCAATCGCTTCAAAGGGACAGTAGATTTATTTAAAATAGGTGCAAAATCAAAAGAACCTCAAAAGAAAAAAATCTATTCCCATCGGGACAAGATTAATTCATTTCAAAGGGGAAATAACAACATTGTTTCAAGGGCTACAAATCAAGTGATGTTTCCAAGATTTGCACCATCTCTGGTCCTAATACTTTTTTTTTTTTAAAACTAGTGGCTCTTTTGGGGTCAGAACATATAAGAGTCCATGATAAGATAAGATAAGATAAGATAACCTTTATTGTCATTTTTATACTGTGGGCACAATGGCACACATCAAAAATGAAATTTAGATGATGGCTGTTTGTGGTTTTTATCCCAGATGCCGATTATATATTTATTTTTATGTTGTTGTTATGCTATGTTTTTAACTGTATGCTGTTAGAGTCATAATGTTGAGATGGGAGGCCATATAAATTGAAACAAATAAATAAGAAAGCCCAATTCAGTTTAAAAAGTAAGTTTTTAAATGGAATGATGGAAAGTTGGTGCTTGGTTGTTGTTTTTTAATTTTTATTGTCACTATGTTATATTTTTACAAATTTATTTAGATATTTAAGTTGCTCAACTTAACCCATTTAAAATATTTTGCACATACATTTTTTTTCCTTTTTTCTTTTCTTCATTCTGTTCTTGAAAGATATGCTAATGTACAATCCTCAAGAAAAGCATATTGGGCAATGACTGTTAGTCCTCCCAGGTAAACCAGGCAGGAAACAGGACTAAGATGAACAAATTCTACTTTATTGTAAGGCTACATTAACAGAATCTTGCAAGTATGAAGGCACAAATATCCCACCGCCATTTTTATCTGCTTGATCCACTAGGATGGGTCCTTCCCAATTTTTTTTTTTTTCCTGAAAGCTGCATTAAGCCATTGAGGGCTCCCTGGCTCTCTCATCTGATCGGTCCCTAGACAGTATGACTTCCCCTTTTTCCCCAAGGTGATCCACACAATCAATTACTATGACTGAATGCATAATATGTACACTCCTGATACAATGGATATTAAAAACAATGTAGTTTGCATAAAGAAAGATACTGATTCAGTCAACCATATTGACCAGTAGGACTGTCAAAGTTTTACAGAATAGGAAGCATGAAGCTAGACAAATACATTCGTATAAAACAATTTCATAAATTTATATGCTAATAACTTCAGCTGTATAAATTCCTCTTAATCTCTTGCATGTTATTTTATTTCTTGACTTCCTGAACCTTTATTTCTTCTATTAATTTTGTCAGTAAGAGATATCTAATCCATAAAAATATGAACCTTACCTGAACAGATTTCTTCATATGTGGGATTTGGGGTATATCCTCCTGCGTAACCTACTTGAGTAGAGTAGACTCCTTTCTGCTTCCAAAATTTCTTCTCTGCCCCCCAGAAACAGCCCATCCCTGCAATAAGCATAAATAATTATAATACTAATGAAGCTGAGTTGCTTACATTATATATAAAATTCTTTATTGGCCGAGTGTGATTGGACACACAAAGAATTTGTCTCTTGTGCATAAGGTCTTAGTGTACATACAAGTAACAAGTGATCAATCATGATGATAATAATAAAATACAATCATAATTCATAAGATACAACACTCAGTGATAGTCATAGGATACTAAATAAAGCAATCAACATAAATCATAAGAAACAAACATCAAGTTATATATCAAATTTATAAATGATATAATAATAACGTATTTATTCTTAATAGCATACCATGATACTTTTCATTTTGTCTCACTAGAGATTTTTATATCAGTGTATGAAAAGATACGTGTGCTCTCTTTGTGTTTGCTGAACAAGCTGTCATGAAGTATTTATGACAATTTAACTGTAGACCCCTGTTTTAGGGAAACAATGATGTTTGCATTTCCCTTTCAATTAAATTAAAATGTTACCAGTATGGAATTTCAAAGATATCAATAAAAATAATATCTCAGCCCACATGATGCAGATGAAAATGTAATAGAAAGGTGTTTTTTGGAATACATTCTTTGAACATCAAGCAATTTGTGACAACTCTTTTTTTGAAAAAGTATCAATATATTCAATAAGATATATTTTCCTCTTTTTTATTGTCTGTCAAACTCACTCTTTCCTTTGTAATTCACAAAGCTCATGATCTTAAGTAAGGTTAGTGTTTAACACAAATAACTTAGGCTAGTTAAAGACATGACAGTTAAATAACATGTAAAAATTGGCAAGCATTAACCTAGATGTTTATACCTGAGGGTATTATAAAAATTTGGTTAGCTTACTATCTAACATATTGAAATGAAATGAAATGAGTTTACTCCATTATCAACATAGTAATTTGACAACACTATATTTAAATTTGATTTCTGGATTGAAATATGAAGCTAACTGAATAGGAAAATTTAAAATGTTTTTCATAAACTCAAATATTAAAAGTGCTGATGCTGCCTAATTTTAGATGCTGCACTTTATCAAAAATTGCTTATAAAATACAGAACCTTTAATGAAAAAACCACATCCATATAAGAGCTTTAGGGTAGGTTAAAAGGCAATCATACATATTTTTACAGCATAATTTTCTTTTAGTTGATTAGCAAACTGTCAAAACAGAGTAATCTGTATTAATGGCAAACATTCATTTAATGTTCTGCTTCCTGGCATCTGCAATCTTTAGAGGTGGCAGAACAATAATTAACTAAATTAGAGATCATGCAGGAAGAAGGTGGGAAAAGCCTTCTCAGCCTAGTCAATTCATGTATGCAAATAATATATAAAGTGCATATAAAAATGAAGTATTTATTCACTGACATGGCCAGTCTGCAGGTATACGTTGGCAAATAACCTCCATATAAATGACCTTGTAGCCTCAGAAATCATCCTATGAAATTGAAATCTCCCAAATGGTTCTAAATTAACAGCGAGCAGGGATAAGAGCCATTTTGAATCCATGTTGCATTAACAGATATTAACATTTTTGGGCTAGAAAATATATACCAACTAGGAAAATTCATAAAACATCTCAGAAACAGCTTCACTTAGTAGCTGTTAAAATTATCTTGAATGTCCTAAAGAAAACTTGTGTCAACATTTTGCAAGATATCCCTTTCTCCCTAATCTGGTTTAAAGTCTTGAGAAGGGGTGTTGTCTTACCTGAACGCCTTTTATAGTAATAGTAGTAAAGTTGGAAGGGACCTTGGAGGTCATCTAGTCCAACCCCCTGCTCGGGCAGGAAACCCTACGCTATTTCGGACAAATGGCTGTCCAGTCTCTTCTTAAAAACTTCCAGTGTTGGAGCATTTACTGCTTCTGGAGGCAAGCTGTTCCACTGATTAATTGTTCTCACTGTCAGGAAGTTTCTCCTTAGTTCTAGGTTGCTTCTCTCCTTGATTAGTTTCCACCCGTTGCTTCTTGTCCTGCCTTCAGGTGCTTTGGAAAATAGCTTAATTCCCTCTTCTTTATGGCAGCCCCTGAGATATTGGAATACTGCTATCATGTCCCCCCTTGTCCTTCTCTTCGTTAAACTAGACATACCCAATTCTAGCAACCGTTCCTTATATGTTTTAGCCTCCAGTCCCCTAATCATCTTTGTTGCTCTTCTCTGTACTCTTTCTAGAGTCTCAACATCTTTTTTACATCGTGGTGACCAAAACTGGATGCAGTATTCCAAGTGTGGCCTTACCAAGGCATTGAAGAGTGGTATTAATACTTCACGTGATCTTGATTCTATCCCTCTGTTAATGCAGCCTAGCACTGTGTTGGCCTTTTTGGCAGCTGCAGCACACTGCTGGCTCATATTTAGGTGATTGTCTACTAGGACTCCGAGGTCCCTCTCACAGTTACTACTATTGAGCATGGTGCCACCTATGCTGTACTTGTGCATTTGGTTTTTCTTGCCTAAATGTAGAACCTTGCTTTTTTCACCATTGAATTTCATTTTGTTAGTTAGTGCCCAGTGTTCAAGTCTGTCCAGATCCTTCTGTATCTGAAGCCTGTCTTCTGGAGTGTTGGCTATTCCTGCCAGCTTGGTGTCATCTGCAAATTTGATGAGTTCCCCATCTATCCCTTCATCCAAATCGTTGATGAAGATGTTGAAGAGTACTGGGCCCAGAACAGAGCCCTGGGGCACCCCACTACACACTTCCCTCCATATAGATGCAGTTCCATTGAGGACCACTCGCTGAGTACGGCCGGTCAGCCAGCTACGGATCCATCTGGTGGTGGTTCTGTCTACCCCACATTTTTCTATCTTGTCAAGTAGTAGGTTGTGATCTACTTTATCAAATGCCTTACTGAAGTCCAAGTAAATTATGTCCACAGCATTCCTCTGATCCACTAATTTTGTCACTTGGTCAAAGAATGCAATAAGATTTGTCTGGCATGATCTATTTTTGACAAACCCATGTTGGCTTTTAGTAATGACTTTGTTTGCCTCTAGGTGTTCGTTGATTCGTTGTTTGATTATCTTTTCCAGGATCTTCCCAGGTATTGAGGTCAGGCTGATAGGTCTGTAATTTCCTGGATCCATTTTTTTTCCTTTTTTGAGGATGGGAACTACATCAGCTCTTTTCCAGTCCTCTGGTAGTTCCCCTGTGTTCCAGGATCTTTGAAAAATATAGTTCAGTGTCTCCGATATCACATCTGCCAGTTCCTTGAGAACTCTGGGGTGTAATCCGTCTGGTCCTGGCGATTTGAACTCATCTAGGCTGGACAGGTGCTCACTAACGATTTTCTTGCCTATCTTAACTTGTGTTTCTGTTTTGTTTTTTGTGGCACTATTTTTGATAGGTTGGTCTGTTTTTTCCCTTTGTGTAAAGACAGATGCAAAAAATGAGTTAAATAGTTCTGCTTTCTCCCTGTTGCTTGTCACCTTCTTGCCACTTCCACCCACTAATGGACCAATCATTTCCTTCACTTTTTTCTTGTTTTTTACATGTTGAAAGAAGCTTTTTTTGTTATTTTTGACTTTGGTCGCAAGCCTCAGTTCATTTTGAGCCTTGGCTTTCTTCACTTCATCTTTGCAGGCTCGGGCTATTTGCTGATATTCTGACTTAGTTATGTTCCCCTCTTTCCACTTTCTATACTTGTCCTTTTTATCTTTCAATTTGTCAGAGAGTTCTTTATGCAGCCATGCTGGTTTCTTTTGAGAGCTGTTTTTTTCCTCTTTGTTGGTATTGTGCTAGACTGTGCTTTTATTATCTCATTTTTCAAAATTTCCCAAGCTTCTTGAGTTGTTTTCCCCTTGAGGATTCTCATCCATGGAATCCTTCCCAAGCCCTCTCTAAGTTTATTGAAATTAGCTCTCTTGAAGTCCAAGACTCTAGTTTGACTGTGTTCTATTGGTTGTGCTTCTATAATGTTGAATTCTAATATTGCATGATCACTTCCTCCCAGGGTTCCTATGGCTCCAACACCGTCTATCATTTCATCTCTGTTAGTGAGAATTAGATCCAAAATGGCTAATCCCCTAGCCTTTTCTCAGCATGATGATGTAGAATCCACCGGTGGGTAATCTCAGCCTTCCTGTTCAGATGAGACTAAGTCAGAACTTTAGCCATGCCTCCCTCTGGGTGTGTCTTCCCAGTTATTGACGAGGCGAAGCATCCGTGACGAAGTCTGATGCAATGGCTCCAATTATTATGACACCTGCCTAGACTGCAGTGAAGGGAGGGTGTGGATTCTATATCATCATGCTGAGAAAAGGCGTTCAGTTAAGACAACGCCCCTTGTCCAGCATGATGAATATAGAATCCACTGGTGGGACATACCAAAGCCGCTCATGTCCCTACAGGGGGGGGAAGAGTCTAGGCTTGTGTCCCCTGAGAAGAAACTACTTGTTGTAGAACCCTCCTACCAAATGAGGCATCCGCCACTGCAAACCTATCAATTTTGTAATTCTTACAAAGGAGGAAGGGGAGGACCAAGTCGCTGCCCTACAGATCTCAACAGACGCCTGGGTAGACCAGGCCGCTGACGTAGCCGCACTGCGTGTAGAATGAGCCGTGATGTGTGTGGGAACAAGTAGAGACTGAAAGAGAATAGGCTTGAGTAATGCATGCTCTGATCCATCTACCAATGATCGAAGAGGAGACCTTCTGACCCATGGAAGAGGGCTGGAAAGATACAAACAAAGCCTCTGACTTACAAAAAACCGAAGTCCGCTTAACATAATGACACAGAGCCCTGCGCACATCTAACTTATGCCACTGTCTCTCCAAACAATGTGACGGGTTAGGGCAAAAGTCTGGAAGAACTAGATCCTTGGACCTATGGAACCAGGTATTGACTTTTGGGATAAAAGAAGGGTCCAGTCTAAGGACTACCCTATCCGTGAAAAAGGTACACAAGTCGCTCCTGACTGAGAGCGCAGCCAATTCCGAAATTCGTCTGGCCGATGTGATAGTTACTAAGAAGGCCACTTTTAGGTAAAGAAATTGAAGTGAACAAGACCTGATGGGCTCGAACGGTGGGGAAGTCAGAGCTTGCAGCACCCTAGGTAAGTCCCACGAGGGATAACGATGCACCGCAGGTGGTCTAGCATTAACTGCCCCTTTTAGAAAGGCACTAACTGCCGGGTGTTGTGACAACGGGACCAGATTGTCACAGGTAAGGACCATTGATAAGGCCGCAACCTTTCTGCGGATGGTGCTAGGTGACAATCCCTTATTCAAACCTTCCAAAAGATATTCCAAGATGTTAGGAATGGTGACCAACAATGGTCTGAGATGCTGCTTAGTGCACCACGTGCAAAAGTTCTTCCACGTGGTGTCATAAATCCTATTAGTCGAGGGGCACCTTGAGACTTGGATCATTGAGATCACCCCAGACGAATAGGATTGCTTAGTTAACTCTCCCGCTCAAGTGCCATGCGGCCAGCTGGAGCCAATGCGGATCTGGATGTTGAAGATTCCCTTGACTGAGAGCAACTCGGTCCAGGGGAATCCTCCATGGTGGCGAGAGCGACAGATCCACAAGGTCGGCAAACCCCGGACGCCTTGGCCAATGTGGAGCAACTAAGATTATTTCTGCCCATTCCTGAATCAGTTTGCTGATGGTTGCCTGTATCAACGGAAGGGGAGGGAAGGCATAAAGCAGACCCCCTGGCCACTCGCAGTGGAGAGCGTCTATCCCCTCTGCCCCCTGTGATGGAACCTGGTGAAAAACCTGGGGAGTTGGGAGTTTATCGGGGAGACAAAGAGATCCAATTGTGGATGACCAAATCTGGCCGAGATTTCCCTGAACAGTGCCGGGTCCAGATGCCACTCTGAGTGGTCTACTGTGACGCTGCTCAGGGAATCTGCTTGTCAATTTGCTAAATGTATGGCTCTGAGTTTGAGCCAATTTATGTTGTGAGCTACATCCGCACAGGACCACTGACCCTGCGCTAAATGAGTCTGGAGATGGGCTCTCCAATCGAACAGACTGGTGTCTGTGGTCAGGGTGAGCCTGTGAGGCTCCTTGAAAATGGTCCTCCTGGTCATTGCGGATGAAGCCCACCACCGAAGAGATGACAGGGTGTGGTGTGGAATCCTCACCCTCCTTGTGGATAAACTGACGTTCCGTTTCTGGAAGGGGAGGAGAAACCACTGTAGGTTTCTGGAGTGCATTCTGGCCCACGGAACGATGCCCATGCAACAGATCATCTTCCCCAGCAATTGAGACATCCGGACCAGAGGAACTACTTTTCTCTCCAAACCTGGTGGACAAGCCTCCGGATGCTGATCCGGTGCTCCTGTGAAAGATAAACCTTGCAAAGATGCGAATCTATTATCGCTCCCAGATGAAGGAGGCAAGTTGAAGGGATTGTGTGGCTTTTCTTGAAGTTCACAGAAAACCCGTGATCCTGAAGTGTATTGATCGTGATTTCCAGGTCTGACTGAGCCAACCGGAAAGAACTGGATTGGACAAGGATATCATCCAGATAGCATTGTACGTGCACCGGGATCGTCCTGAGGTGGGCCGCCAATACTGCCAAAATTTTTGTGAAAACCTTCAGGGCAGAAGAGAGACCAAAGGGAAGGGCCCTGTACTGGTAATGCCGGTGCATGTAACAAAACTGAAGGAATCTTCGGTGTTCCGGGAGGATCGGGGTGTGCAAGTATGCTTCCGTCAGATCTATAAAGGAAAGGAAATCCCCTTTCCTGATGCTGGCCAGAATGGATTTTAGGGTCTGCATCTTGAACCTCCTGTAGGTTAAGAAATAGTTCAGACCCTTTAAGTCCAGTATTGCCCTCCATCCCCCCGAGGTTTTGGGTACCACGAACAGAATGAAGTAAAATCCCTCTCCTCTCTGTTTCTGGGGCACCGGCTCTATGGCCCTTATTTCTATTAAATGGGAGATAGCCGTGGCTACCAATTCTGCCTTGGTTGTGTTTCTTGATACGGGACACTGTATGAAATGGTCTAGAGGATTTGAGAAGAACTCTAGAGCGAGACCGTGTTTTATGGTCTCTCTGACCCAAGAGTCGGTGGTGGTAACCTCCCAAATGTCGCTGAACAGTGACAAGCGACCGCCTATGGGAGAGCTCTCCTTGGCGTCACTTGGTCCATCTGTAAGGACGGCCCCCAGAGCCTCGGAAGGGGCATTTGACTGGTATTGGCCCTTGGCTCCAGTGTTCTGGCGGTCCTGTTAGCAATCCTGTCTAGGGGGAAAGGATCGAGAGCCTCTGGGCCATTCCCAGGACTGCCGGGCCAAAAGGGCTGCCTCCACTCCCAGGTACCACTTGGATGTAAAGTCTGTCTGGAAAAGTCCTGCTGAGGCTGCCTATCCGACCTCATGGAGGGGTGTGCCAGAATCTTATGTTTGTCTTTGCCCTCAATTAGGTACAGTTTAAGGACCGGACCGAATAAATGTGTACCACTGTACGTGGCTGTCAACAGACGCCACTTAGATTTTAAGTCAGTCTGCCACTGTTTCAGCCACAGCAGCCTGCGAGACGCAACTGTGGCTGCAAGTGATCTAGTGGAGTACCTGGCCGAGTGAAGAGATGCGTCTGCCATATATTCAGATGCTGCCACTAGCTTCCCCAATGTCTGGTGTGTGCGCACCTGGTCAGGAGGAACGAGCACCTGGAGTTCGCGGAGCCACATAATGGATGCCCTTGCGAAAAAGGAAGATGAAGTCGCCACCTTAATCGCCCATGCCGAGGCCTGGTGAGCTCGATGGAGGGAGAACTCAAGCCTCTTGTCCTCCGCCTTTAGGGCCTCCACCATATCCCCTGAAACTGTGGATGTGGAAAATAATGAAGTTAGTGGAGTGTCCACCATAGGGACTTCCAAAAGGGAAGAAAATGAAGAAAAAACATTGAAAAGTTTCTTTTCTGTGCTATTGGGAGAAGGTAAGGTGGCCAGAGAGGACCACTCTTTCTCCATTGTAGTGCAAAAGACATTCGGACAAGGAATTTGTTTCTCCTCCACTACCTGCTCTGAAAACAAAGGATTTGACTCCTGAGTAGTGGAGGTGGAAGGTTTAGCTTCCTGTGCCGAAGTGAGGTTGGCCGTAGTATAGGCCTTCATGAGTAGTGACCTGAAAAGGGAAGGATCAAACAGACCAGAAGTTGGCGCTTGTTCTGGTGCCGGCTCCTCATCCTCTGACATGGGCATGTCGGCTATCTCCAGGTCCACAGACCCCTTCACGCCTAATTGAGAGGAAGTCTCGAAGATACCAGAACCGGGAACCGTAGCACACCCCATTTGAGAAGGAGGCATGGATGGAGGCGGTGGTGGTTGCAAGGGTTGTTGACCCCTAGAGGATGCCATAAATTGTGTAAATGCATGGTGCATGAATGCCTGGAACTGATCTGACCATATATCCTGTTGGTCCATAGAACGAACACCAGCTGCAGTGAAAGTATACATGGCTTCAGGACCCTGTTGTATAGTGGAAGATGAGGAGCGAGGGGGACCAACCTGTTCAGTTTCCCCCTGAGGAGACCATGCCCTAGGGGCATCATGGGAAGGTGCATATGGGGGCTCAAATGGAGAACGGTCCAATGAACGGGGGGAACCACTTCAGCTTCATTGGACATGAGCCTTTGAGCTTTGGAGAATTCCCTCTCCAGCGCCTGATGTCTCCTCGAGGCTTCTCGCTCGGCTGCTTTAGAGGGCTCTTTGGTGGATGTGTGCTTTGTCTTGGCCTTTTTCTTTTCCCCCGCTTCCAAATCAGCTGATCTACATTTTCCTTGTGCGGGGGGAATATCAGAGCTTTGTGATGCCTGGGGCGAGGCACTGTCTGCCATTGCAGTCTGGATATTCTGGGTAGGAGATGTCCAGAAATGGGGGGGAACCAAACACGCAAATCTGGTTGTCAGAGAGGGAAAAACCCGCGCTCTGAACAACAACAATGGCAAACAGTCAGACAGTTCACTAGAACTGCCTGTCTAGGCCTTGTGGCACAGCGCCACAAACTAAGTGGAACAGGTGGATTCTAAAATAAATTCCCCCTTGCTAAATTAGTAAAGTAGCGAAAGAAATGTAATCTGAGCTTCAATGAGTAGTTAGATCAAATAAAGCAAATACAAAATGGAGACCGCCCCTTTGATTGGTCTTGATAACGTACAGAATTGTCCTGAAATAGTGTTAAAATACTTTCCCCCATTAGGAGCCTGTCACAGCAGGCTGAGGTGGCAAAATAAAGCAGGCCCAGTTGTACTCTGAGGAACACGAGGTCCCTACAAAATGGTGTCTGCGCCTGTTCAGGCCGTCCTAAAAATGGCGTCCGTGCCAAACAAGTGCAAAAAGAAGGCTACTAGGCCCCCTGGAAGGAAAGGCTCTAAGGGATCTCACAATATATTCCAAGCCCTCTTTTCCCCGTTCATCAAAACCACTTGCTGTTAAGTTGCGCAGCCTCCGCTGCGATCCGAAAATCCGCCTGCTTCAAAGGGAACCTCGTGGCGTTCACAATGATCCAAGAGAGAAGCCCTCCGGTCTGCCCGAGCTCCGAGGAACTCCTAGGCACCGCAAGCCAGCTATTCTGCTGATACGCACTCCCACTGATCAGCTGGATCAGAGCTAAAAGCCCCGCTTCAGAGCGGCCTGGAGTCGGCTCCACGGGAGCCTGTTAGGCTCATTGAAGCCTAAAAGGCCTGTGCAGTAAACCAATAAATTTGCCAATTTGAATCCAAATTTCAATAAAAGAATAATTCACAATAATTTAGAGACTTTTGAATGCAAATAAATTCAATTAATGAATCAATCTAATTAATCAACCTAGTCTAACTGAGGAGCCAAGAAAATTGCGTCCTACTGAGCTGAGACTAAGTCAATAACTGGGAAGACACACCCAGAGGGAGGCATGGCTAAAGTTCAGACTTAGTCTGAGCAGGAAGGCTAAGATTACCCACCGGTGGATTCTATATTCATCATGCTGGAGAAGACTCTAAAAACTGGGAAGAGGAGAATTCTTTGGGATAATCAAATAGCATCAAAGCATACTAGTATAAAAAAATCTGCAGTTAGAATTGAAGAGACTGCATTTTCTTTGTGGATTTGTGGATCAAGTGAGAAACTGTCCCAAGGAACTAAAAACTGATGTATTGACATTTGCATTGTTAAAACAGAACCATTATGTTTTCATTTGGTATAATTATTATTAAGCTGATATGTTTCATGGCAATTAATCCTTTGATGGATCATCTGCTAATAAATCCTATTTTTGCAGACCACAAAGCCTCCCAAGATTGGCCACTGAAATATGACAGCAAAATGGCATAATTTTTTTATAATGTAAATTTTTAAAAATGGTACATTATTCTCAGACTTTAAAATACCCTTTTTTCTATTCCTCCCACCTAATAATAATAAAAAAGGGAAAAATTCAACCCTGCCCACTCTTATGACAACAGTAACTGGTAAAAGAGGCGTTGTCTTACCTGAATGCCTTTTCTCAGCATGATGATGGAGAATCCACAAGTGGGTTGTCTTAATCTTCCTGCTCAAATAAGACTAAGTCTGGAAAGTTGCCACACCCCTGCTGTGCTAGAGCACCCCAGTTTGCGATAAAGGCAAGGCACAGACATTAGTCCAATGCGCATGCTCATCCTATACTGGACACAGGACCAGTATAGGGGGGAGTGGATTCTCCATCATCATGCTGAGAAAAGGCATTCAGGTAAGACAACGCCCCTTCTCCAGCATGATTGGATGGAGAATCCACAAGTGGGACATACCAAAGCCCTGTTGTCCCTAAAGGGGGGAGTAGTTTGAGCCTGAGTTCCATTGGCTGATACCACTTGCTGTAACACCCTCCGTCCAAACGAGGCATCCGAGGGGGCAAATTTGTCAATTCTGTAATGTTTGACAAACGAGGAAGGCGAGGACCATGTTGCCACTCTGCAGATCTCCCCGACAGATGCTTGGGTTACCCAAGCAGCCAATGTAGCAGCACTGCGGGTGGAATGTGCAGTGATGTGGCCAGGAACAGTCAACGACTGTGACCGGCATGCTTGGGCAATGCATGCCCAATCACTATGATTCCTGGACAAAGTAAATCACTCATCTCTTTTACATAAAAGGGATCACTTACCAAAAATTCTTGCAGTGATAAATATGGGAAACTGTGTCTTCTGTATGTATATAAATATTGAGCAAAATATAATTTACATGTGGATCATTATTTTCAAATAATATGAGGTGGCTTTACACCTTCTTATTTTCATCAAGTTAATATCAAAGTGCAAAAACATCTTAAAGTTAAGCTCCATTGGAATGGAGGAATTTTTTTGCATGTGAAAAAAAACTGTCTTTACTTTTATTTCTCAATTTTTGACAGATTTTTTTCTTTGAAATATTTTAGTCCAAATCCTATCGAGAAGTGAATCAGAAGTGAATCTCTGCTACCTCCTATCATTTTAAATATTTTTTGGGAAATACAGTTAATAGAACAAAGCCAAACCTACCATCAAATAGATCACAAAGGTATGGAGTTCCTTTGAATCTTCAGAAACCAACTTTAAACTAAAGGAATGTTCTCTGACCAGCTCTTATCTATGTTATTAATATAAAAGTATTAAAAACAACGTGTCACTACAGTCTAAAAATAATTACACAATCAGAATAAATCTAGCAATGCATAAAAGAACTAAGAAAAACTGTATAATTGTGTTCTGTATCACAAAACCATTCAATTTCAGTTTACCTGTTGATTGAAATTAATGGAATTATTATTTTCATATAATCATCTTCACAGATGTAGAAGGTGTCATGCATTCTAAATTCTTCCATATCTTATGTGAACCGGAAGTCATGAAAAGCAGACGATGTTTATATTTCTTGTTTAATATGGTCCACATTTTAGAGCAGCATAGTTTAAAGCAACAATAGATTCTAGATGCTCTCGTCAGAAAGGGAATATGAGTGCCTAGGTCAGTGGTGGCAAACCTATGGCATGCATGCCAGAGGCATCACTCAGAGCCCTCTCTCTGGGCATGTGCGCCATGATCCGAAGATGGCAACCGTCCCTCTTCAACCAGCCGCCCACTAATTCGCCGAGGTCCCACATGGCCAGATGCATCCCAGCACCCATGCGCTTGCTGGCCTCTGTGTGCAGGGGCCGAAGGTGTCAGGCAACAGCTGCCCTGGCCTCACCATGCCCTGTGAAAATGGCATCCCCGCCTTGCCTCGCCTCACCCAGCAGGACGAGCCTCCTGCCCACCGCCCCACCTGCCAGAGACCTACTGGATCTCCCCCAACCCTGCCTGGCTCCCACAGGTGTCCCTCCCCATGAACAACATCGAGGTGATCACGCCCACCTTGTCCACACCCACCCAATCTGCCATGACCACCACAGCCATAGCCACCCATTGGGCCACACCCACCTGGCACCTGGCGATAAATAAGTGAGTTTTGGGTTGCAGTTTGGGCACTCGGTCTCTAAAAGGTTCACCATCACTGGCCTAGGTCAATGGTTACCCCTATATATCAGATACTAATATTAGAATTAAAAGGTTTTGAAGTTGGAATACTCAGAAAGTATGACATAGTTAATCTTATCCATAGATTCCAAAGTCTTCCCTCGCTGACATGTATTTCTGGACCCAAAATTCTGCCTTGTTTAATATACAATGCCCAAAGGGAACAGATGCACCAGTCAGTGATAATAGATCACACAACTGGAATAATCATTATTTATTTATTGGTTTAATTTATTTTACATATACCACTATCAATAGAGGAAGAGTTTATTGGGCATAAAAGAATTGCTCCCATTTTAACTTATAGATGATCTTGTTGCCCTTCCTTCCTTCCTTCCTTCCTTCCTTCCTTCCTTCCTTCCTTCCACTTTGAGTTGATTTTTGTAAGTGGTTTGCACTGCCTCCTTCCTAGGGATAAGAAAGAGTGACTGGCTGAAAATCATCCAGCTGGCTTTATGGCTAAGGCAGGACCAGAACTCAGGGTCTCTTAGTGTCTAGCTTGGTGCCTTAACTATTATACCAAACTGCCTCTTTTTATTTATTTATTTATTCTTTTATTTATTTATTTATTCAATTTCTATAGCTGCCCATCTCAATCCAATTTTTCTTTAGTGCTCAATATATTATGCACAAGAAATTAACCATAAAAATAAGGTACATATATTATTTTAACAATATGACAAAAGAGTTGAATCTTCGAGTTAAGTGCCAGAATCTCCACTATTTGTTGCTTAAAAAACCGAAAGAAAAAGAAACGCTACTAAAAATATTATAAATAGTTAATTTCTAAAATGTTTATATATTTATGAGTTCAGTTCTTTCATCAGTTCTTTTTCCCTTTAATTGTCATATTCTGAATACTTATAATTTACCTTGCTGTGCTGTAAGTATGGAAACTGTTCTTGCTTGAATGAGCTAAAACGTCTGCTATAAACACACGCTGTTAATTTTGCCATTACTACATATTCTCTTTGTTCCCAGTCTATTTAAGTTTAAATTCTAAGTTATCATTAATAACTCTTTCCTAATATTGTTCTAAGTTTATCCCTGCACTTATGAATATTTATTTAGTAAATTCTGGTATTGTTGTTAATATATTTAAGAATTATGCCTAGTAAAAGAATGTGGTTTCATTTCAAATATGATTTCTAAAATTCTCTGAATAATAATGTGTATTTCTTTCAAGTACTTTGGAGGTTTTTTTCCTTGTTTACCATATTTTGTGCCAAATTTGTTCAATAATTCTTCTCATTATTGTGTTGTGACTCTTTCTTTAAAAATTTGGCATCCATTTTATCACACTTTTTTTTAAAAAAGGTGTGTTCTGTCTTAATGTCCCAAAAGTGCTTTTCCAAAAGGCAACTGGACTTTCTTGGTTTTTTCTTTGAAAATGTTTTACTTCTCATCCAAGAAGCTTCTTCAGTTCTAAGTGGCTTGTGGGAAATCATTAGAACTGAACTGGAACTGAAGAAGCTTCTTGGATGAGAAGTGAAATGTTTTTGAAGAAAAAAATCCAAGAAAGTCCAGTTGCCTTTTGGAAAACAACCTTTGGGACAATCATGCACTGGATGATTGAAAATCTTCATAGTTGTTCTATCTCCATGTCATATCGGAGTGACAGTTCAACTATACATCCTACTAGATGATTTTGAATCTGTATGAACATTTCAAATTAAAGTTAACTGAATAAATATGTAGAGCACTGGAAAGTAGGACAGCTGATTGGGTTTTTTGGTATCAAGCCTTCAAAGTCTGGGGCAGATTTTTATTATTCAGCTTACCAAATACATAAGTAATTGTAAATTATAAACGCATTCAGCTATTTCAGAAACTAATAATATTATTTTCTATAAGCTATGTAGAATATATTCAGTTTAATTTCACTATATTGTCATATGACTATATAGAGGGCAATTCAGAAATAATTGGAAAACTACATTACATTATTTTTCAACATAATCGCCATTCAAATTGAGGCACTTGTCATAACATCTTACAAGGTTTGAAATTCCTTAGTAGTAGTTGGTTAGTGCCAAATCTGGGTTATATGGGGGGATAATCAAAAACATCCCAATGGAACTGCTTCAAAAGTTCTTGGATGCGTTTAGCAGTGTGCGGGTGAGCATTATTGTGAACCAACACCACACTGAAAGTCAGCATGCCTTGACACTTGTTATGGAAAACTCATCTGAGTTTTCAAAACATTTCACAGTAGACTTCTGAATTGATGGTCGAACCACACTCCATGAACTTCACTAGCAATACACCTTTGGCAGCTTCACATTTGGCAGGATCTTCTATGGCACCACTTCCGGTGTGGTGTTGGTTCATGATAATGCTCACCCGTGCACCACTAAATGCACCCAAGAACTTTTGAAGCAGTTCCATTGGGATGATTTTGATCACGCACACACACCCCATAGCCCAGATTTTAAGGTGACCAACTTTTTTACAGTGAAAAGGAGGACACAAATAAATTGAAGAAAAAAATATCGTAAATAAAAGAAACATTTTATTCATTGCAACAATAATACAGACAACTTGCATGTGCAAAGTTTGCCAGCTGGGTGTTTTGGCGCACTCAGCAGCAATTCCTATTGGCTTTCGAAAGCCAATAGTGGGAGTAGCACAGCTCATGCAAAAGTTGGGGAAAAAAAAGATGAAAAAAAGGTGCCGGAACGTCGTTCTGAGCATTCTATGAGGGAAAAAAAAGCCCTGCAGATTAGTCTTCAAATATTGAAAAGGAGGACATGTGGGAGGACACTTTTTGAGGGAGGACAGAACTTACAAAAGGAGGACTGTCCTCCCTAAAGGAGGACGGTTGGTCACCTTACAGATTTAGAGCCAAGCAACTACTACTAAGGAATTTCAAGACATTATGACAAGTGCCTCAATTTGAATGGCGATTATGTCAAAAAATAATGTAATGTTGTAGTTTTCTAATGTGTATAATAAAAGTTCTGTATCTGCGAGTGTCTGTCATTGATAACCAAACAGAGGTTTATTTCTGAATTGTCCTCATATAATGGAATAAGAGAATGACCTTGAGGGGAAAGAGGAAGAAATGCTGCCTGGGAAACAGTCACTCAAGAAAGGCAAGAGCCTCCAGTGGCTTAACCGCCAGAGAAAGGAACTTAGAAAGGACTTGCCCTAATGGATCAATCAGTTAAAAATGGTGGCAGGAAGTTTGTACTTCCAGATTTGCAAGATTCTGTTAACATAGCTCATCCAGATGTGTTTCCTGCCTGATTTATGGGAAAGGGCTGATACTTTCTTTTTTAGTTTTTGTTTTTTATTTCGGTTCTGTCAAAGGCTTTTCTGCTTGTTTTTTTCCCTGCTTGGCTTGTTTAACTGTTCTCTTTTTCTATTTCTTGACTCCAGCTGAGAGAAACAACTAGCAAAACTTTTAGTTCACACCACATCTAAAGGAGGAATAAGACTGCAGAGTATCCAGGCAGATATCTTGTCCCCCCCCTTCCACTCCCCCACGTTTAATTGGCAGCTGTTGTTTGATTGGGAACTGGGTCATCCTGATGCTCGGGAAGGAAAGGAAGCAGTACAGGTGTTTTAATCTGCCAATCTGTGCTTTCCCAGACCACTCTAAGAAGCCATAACTTGAGCTAACAATCTAAACAGTTTTAATTTAACAGAATAACAGAGTTAGAAGGGATCTTGGTGGTCTTCTAGTCCAACCCCCTCCTCAGGCAGAAAACCCTATACCATTTCAGGCAAATGGTTGTCCAATCTCTTCTTTAAAACCTCCAGTTTTGGAGAATCCACAACTTCTGGAGGCAAGTCATTCCACTGATTAATTTGTTCTAACTGTCAGGAAATTTCTCCTTAGTTTTAGATTACTTCTCTCCTTGATTAGTTTCCATTCATTGCTTCTTGTCCTGCCTTCAGGTGCTTTGGAGAACAGACTGGCTCCCTCTTCTTTATAGCAACCCCTTAGATATTGGAACACTGCTATCATGTCACTCCTAGTCCTTCTTTTCATTAATCTAGACATACCCAATTCCAACAACTGTTCTTTATATGTTTTGGCCTCCAGTCCCCTAATCACCATTGTTGCTCTTTTCTGTGCTCCTTCTAGAATCTCAACATCTTTTTTACATCGTGGCAACCAAAATTGGATGCAGTATTCCAAGTGTTCTTACCAAGGCATTATAGAATGGTATTAACACTTCATGTGATCTTGACTCTATCCTTCTATTAATGTAACCTAGGACTGCATTGGCTTTTTTGGCAGCTGCAGCACACTGCTGGCTCATATTTAAGTGATTGTCCACTAGAACTCTAAGATCCCTCACAATTACTACTGTTTTTGATAAGTATACCTGTTTTTCTTGCCTTACTTTTTTCACCATTGAATTTCATTTTGCTAGCTAGGGCCCAATGCTCAAGTTTGTCAAGATCCTTCTGTATCTTGAGCCTATCTTCTGGAGTGTTGGCTATTCCTGCCAGGTATGAATTGGTGAATTAATAATCTGCTTATTCCTATGAAAATGTGTATGATGCCAAAAATAATATGATAGCACATAAAAATAGTTGATAGCTAATGCTCAGGAGAGTCTTTCAGTCTTCTCTAGGTAATATCAAAAATATTCTTTCTCCAAAAAACCCCAAACAAATCAGAATCAACACTATTGTGTCAAATTCCAGCAATTTTATTTTATTTATTGAATTTGTTTGCTGCTCATCTCACCATGAGGTAAGAGTAAGAATCTGCTTTTTAAGACAAGAGTTATACTTGACTTTCCTGAGAGACAAAGGACATTTTCATGCTAATTAATCAAAGGGTAATGTTCCAAAGATTATGGTAAGGTTAACTGACATAAAGACATATCTCAAGAGTTGCAAAAATGATTCAGCGTTTTGGTATACTTGTCCTCTTATTATGCGCTATGAAATGAAGTAAACCAAATTCTTTACCTTTACATTGCACATTTCCTCAAGAGCTAAATATGATGTAAATAGCACCATCCCACAAAATAACTGAGTAAAATAGTTTGGTCTGGGAGACAGTGACTTCCCCAAGTTACGCAGTGAACTTATATTGATTAGTTTCCTCATTTATTTTCCATACCCAAATTTGAACTACAGCTTGCCATATATCAAGGTGGAAGATCCTATCAAGCTTTAGAACCACTGTGAATAATAGCAGACATCTGTGTATTTATTTGCAATTTGGGAGTGGGGTAAAATGCACTGATTCTCTTTTATTTCTGTTCAATGTTCTTTGCTTTGTTGCACCTCACCCAGAGTGCTATGACTGAGGCAATGAACAATCTTGTAAATAAATATATAATAAGTCTAGCATATTACAACAGCCAACCAATAGAATTTAAGGGGGAGTTGGACCTAGACTGCTGGTGGCTATGTAGGGATTCTAGGCTGTTTCCTCTTTCCACCCCCAGGTTCTGCCACTTTTCTCCTATAAACATAATCTTAATTCTTGACAAATTATATATTTCAAATTCCATTTAACTGTCGAGTTACACCATAAGCTTTAGCATAACTAAACTCTTTACAAGATTGTAACTTACCATTAAGATAATAGAACACATATCCCTTTTGAGAAACAGCTAAGTC
Source organism: Crotalus tigris (assembly GCF_016545835.1). Lineage (NCBI taxonomy): Eukaryota > Metazoa > Chordata > Lepidosauria > Squamata > Viperidae > Crotalus > Crotalus tigris. The sequence goes on from NW_024100449.1 coordinate 1,382,137, forward strand.
ACTGTAAACCATTGACTAGAAATCCTTAATCATAAAAGTATATTTGATTTCTACTGATTTCTAAGAACCACATTTATATTTGTACCCTATAATGTTTAAAATAGCTTCTGGCTAACTACAATAATGATTAATGTCTTTTGCCAATCCCTTCTAAAAAAATAACTAGGAACAATAGTGAATGTATTCTTTATTGTAATGCATTAGGACTGAGTTTTAATCCATCATTACATGAATGCTTTGTTTAATTTTGTGTGTGTGTACCATCAAGTCAGTTTTTACTTCTGGTTACTGCTTGGTCTCATTTTCCTTGGCAAGATTTCAGAAGGAGTTTGACCTTTCTTGTATCCCAAGTCTAAGAGAGGGTGACTGTCCTAAGTTGCCCAGCTAGCTCTGTGCCCAAGGCAGGCCTAGAACTCAGTCTCCCAGTTTCTAACCATTATATCAAACTGACTCTCTTATTCCATATAGCAATCTTAATTCATTTTTCATCCCAGGTACAATACCCATATCTGGGTGTGTTGGAGGGGTGTTTCTATTAACAAGTCAAAAGACTAGACTGGATATAAAAAATTCAAATTCATCCATACTTGGATAAGTTATCATTTTAAAAAGAGATAATAATGGTAAACAGTTTCTTGAAGAAAAGAATTACAGTGATATTCATTAATATTAATAATAGAAAAACAGGATTATTTAATATATGTCTAGTCAGAAATAAAGTCCCAATATTACACAAATTGAACTTACCAAATATTGCCACTTGCATTCCTTCTGGAAAGGGTTCAACCATACTATTCCCATTCACATGATGTTTATCTGAAAATCAAAGTAATATTAACTTATCCAATAAGAAAGTTTATTTGACTTATATGGCTTATATTTCCTGCCCGAGCAGGGGGTTGGACTAGATGACCTCCAAGGTCCCTTCCAACTTTACTATTATTATTATTATTATTATTATTATTATTATTATTATTATTATTATTATTATTATTATTAAATTCATCTTATATAAGAGAATATTGTCATTTTTTTACTGTGGACACACTTGAACACATTAAAAATGAAATTCTGTTGCCTTCTCTGAAAAGTGCACACATACATAACACACATATAAACATGCTATATAAAATATATTTATATACCTACACCCTTACATATAAATACATATAAATATTAATCACTGTCCATCTTGAATACATATGGAAAGAAGAAACTTGAGAGTTCACAAGTTTAATACTGTATGGAACAAAACTGTGACTGAATCTGAATGTTCTGCTTCGGATACCACAAAGCCTCCTCTCAGAAGGTAACAAGGAAAACAGGTCGTGAAAATGATGTATAGTGTCCCAGACATTCCTGCAGACTCTGCTCAAGCAACGCTCATATGCTATGTCTGGATGGAAGGGAGGGAACTGCCAATAATCCTTTGTGCCATTCTCACCACTCTCTGCACTGCCTTCCTGTCTGAAACAGTGATGCTTCCAAACCAGACTGTAATGCAATATGACAGTATGCTCCTGATCATCCCTCTATAGAAAGTGGTAAGGATAGGGGAAAGAAGATGTACTTTTTTCATGCGACAGAGAAAATGCAGCCGCTGCTGTGTCCACTTCACCAGTGTCTCCCTGTTGAGCGACCAAGCCAGCCTATACCAGGGGATCTTGATGTGGGCAGAGTCCATTTAACAACTGTGTCAATTTATTGTTGTTTTGTTTTTTTACCTTGGCTAAATATCTGAGATGGATCGCCATGTAAATTGAGAAAATACATATATACCATAATCACAAGCTGCAAATAAAAATGTAACAGAAAGTCTAAAACTAACCTCTGAAACAACCTTCAATTTCCTAAAACTATACCCCTCTATACATAAACAATGACATTGTCTGGGCTCCAGCTTCATCCTAACGCAAATTTGGGGGGACGGGAACCAGCTTTTCAAGGTTTTCTAGATAGCTAGTAGGATGATGGCCTTCTGGATGTCACTTTTTCACAGGGCAGGGGTTGCTACCAAAAGGTGCATTTCCCAGGTCCGACTAGATTACAACATTTAAAGGAGGAGACCTGTAGTACACCTGCACTATTTGACTTGCTTAACAGGCACATACCCTGGGGAGAGGCAATCCTACAAATAATCTGGAACCATATTCATTCATTTCATCACTTTACCTTGTTCTTGTCTTCTATTACTGCTGCTCACTTAAATTCAGCCTCACATTTATTCTCTACTGTATGTTTCTGCCATGAGACTCATTCACATTATCAGAAATCTGTTATTGATTTTTTAAAATTTATATTTGCTTCTATTATTCTGTTCAAAATGGATATCCAAAAAGCAAGATATTCTGTAATTTTACATTAATTTACTGCAAGTAAGTTCCGTTTAATTTAATGGGTCTTACTTTTAAATACAGTTACATGGGACTCACAATTAAATCATGAACAAAACCACAAGATGTAGCAATGTAGCAATACTTAATCAAAACTTGAAACAAATTAGTCTTAAATTAGTAAATTATTACCTAAAAATGGAAGGACTGATTATATGCCATCAAGAGTCATTATCAAATCCTAGTTACCACTTGGGTATCAATTTTTTCCTTCCAAAATGTAAGGAACCAAACTGATAATTTAAACAAATGCCATTCCATTGAGTATCGTTTGATCAGAAAGGTGAAATATAAATCAATCAAATAAATAACTGTAGATTATACACTTTCACAGAAAAGGCCTTTACAAGAGGAGGTGACAAAAAGAAGGGCTTCGGAAGGTCAAGCAAGTTACTGTGATATGGGAAATATCACTCTGTATAGTATCTTGTTTCTGTGCATTTAAAGGATTTAAAATTAATACCAGCACTTTACACTATGTTCATAATTTTTTTAAATAAAGTAGATGTAGGATTAGAGTGCTATAATTTGTGCTTTAAACCAGGGGTCCCCAACCCCCAGTCCGTGGACTGGCACCAAGCTACGGCATGCCAGCAATCGGTCCGCACAAACAAGCAAAGCCCCATCCGCTGGATGCAGGCAACACACAAAACCACGCCCCTCTGGTCTGCGAAAAAATCTTTTTTCACAGAACCGGTCCCTGGTGCCCAAAAGGTTTGGGGCCTCTGCTTTAAACTTCAGTTTTAAAAAATTGGCTGAATTTTGAACCATCTGACATTACTGAGTCACTGTCAGAAGTGTCTATAGACAGACCAGCCTAACATTTCTATGAACTACATAGATGTGTTAATTCTTTCATAAATTCTCAAAACCCAAGTTATTCTATAGTTACAAATTCCAGATAATTTGGTGCCAAAAAAAGGTAATAAATAAATAATAACTGATTGGTCAAGTTCACACATTACATTAAGCCATAGCTTGCTTAACCATGATTTGTTCATTATCAAGAATAAATCATGGATTCATATATTATGTTAAGACAAAAATAATTACAGTAAAACTTTAATTTTCCAGAGGTTACTCCAATGGATTTTGGTGCAACAGACCAAATTCTGTTGTAATTTGCAACATTTGTGTAATGATGATATAACAGAAATTGCTTTATTTATAATAACTAAAATATAATAAATTATATTTCATAATTGTAGAAAATTATATTATATATGTTGTAGAAAAATGTTTATTTATAATATTTGTAGACCCACAATCATAGTACCTTGGATGACGTATAACACAGCATGATAGTATAATATTCAAGGTAAAACAGAACATGACATGAGAAAATGTCCACAATCTTTCCTTTCAGAACCAAACCCCCAGTGGAATAAGAATGTTTTCACTACCTTGCAAATTGCAAAGAGGAAGAAGGCTATATTCAGGAAACCATGTACCAGAGCATAGGAGCCACTAAAGAAAAGAACTGCCATCAACCCAATTATTTTAGGAGGCGCTCTCAAGATGCTAGAAAGGACTTTGTAGATAAAAGCCAGCACTTTGAATTAGACTTAGAAGCATATTAATATCCAATGTAGTGATCCTGTAATTGATACTAGCTGCAACTGTGAACTTATCTGGCCAGCAATCTAGTCACTGCATTCTGAAGTTACAGTTTCCAAAGCATTTTCAAAGGCAACAGAGAATGCACTGCAGTAATCTAAATGCATAATAATTAAGGCTTGAGTGAGCTGATATTGGAGCAGAAGGAGTTGTACTGGCATACCAACTATTCCTGTGTAAAGTCCTCCTTGGCCACAATCTTCACCTGTTTAAACAGGAACCATAAGACCAGGAAAAGCTCCAATTCACAAACCAACATCTTTGTGGATGTATGTCCATATCTAGAGTAACTACCAACATCCCTTTTATCAGATCACTCTAATGTGAATTGATGGGAAACAATTTGGTCCTGATAAAATTTAATTTGAGCTGATTAAATCAAGATTCTGGATCCATCCAGATCCACCCAGATACTCATTCAACCTTTCCAGGGCAGCTCTGGTTTGGCCTAGGATGACAAAATATAGTTAAGTGTAATCAATATATTAAACTGACGAATGACTTTTTCCACCAACTTCATATACTGTAAATATTAGATAACATGAGGAAAAGACTTCTGTAGCACATCACACTAAAGCAACCAGAAATGTGAGTGCTGCTTCTTCACAATTCAGATAGCAGCAAAACTACTATAAAGCAATGCTCCCCAATTCCCACCCCTTGAGTGATGGTATCAAGTGTCACCAATAAGTCCCAAAAGACTAAGAGGGTTACATTCCTTCATCATTGTTCCAACGAAGGTCATCTAATATAGCTAACAATGCCATTTTTGCCCCATGATTTGGGCCTGAATTCTGACTATCACAAATACAGATAATCTGTTTCTTCTAGGACCTTCAATAACTGAGTTCCATCAAGGTAAGAAGCATTATTCACACCTTCAAAGAACCATTGACAATTTCCTTGTCTAATCACTCACATCCTACTGACTGTCCAAAGAAGCTGGAGAAATATGGATCCAGCTCATAGGTATCAGGACTCATAGCATACCTAATCCTGTTCATTTATTTGAACCTTATAATATGAAAGGAATCTCAATAATACTGCCTTGTTCATTACAATAATACACTACCTCTGTCCAATTGACAGAATAAATTCAAGTAACTTTATTTACCAAGAAATCCACAAATTCATCCATTATGCTTGAAGGAGCTTTGTATTACCCATCTTTTCTTAAAAGAGTCTTAGTAACTCTGAATAAGATTTCCAGGCAAAAGTCTATGGATGCATTAGAGAAGAACAAACTCATCATGTAGATGACATAATGATGCAAATGATGAATTTCCATCAATTATGTCACTGCAATGAAGTGCTATTTCATTGAACAGGCTTTAGAGAATTACAGACATCCTGTGCCTCACTTAGTTCAGCAAAACCAAGTTTTATTATAATTATAAATCTATTCTGACTGTATTCATATCATGCTAAGCTGCCTGGCACACCTGGCATTCACAACAGTTTTCTTTTCAGTTCTTAGTTCTCTTCAGCCAGCTTGGTGGTGATGGACATTGAAGTAAAATACCTCTGGAGAGATACAGGAATATAGTTTTTGCTTCTTATTATTTTGAAGGTAGTATGAAACTCACACATTTGAAGTGAGTTTTATAACAATATATTTTTCTGGCCACTGCAGCTTTTCACTTTTAATGAAAGAGGTAAATATACTCTAGCTTTTTTTTTTTTTTTTTTTTTTTTTTTTTTATTAAAATTTTTATAAATTTTACAAAAAAAATAAAAACAATACAAAACAAAGAACAACATATACAAAAAAGAAAAATTAAACAAACATATATATAAAAAAAAAACCCCATCCCAGACCCCTCCCAAAAACCCTCCCTTCCCCCCCCTGAGCTTCCCAGAGCAGAATATAGGCTTAAAAAATAAAGATAAAAATTAAAATAAAAACTTTATATTTATATATATAAAAAAGATGTCTATAATATATATGAAAATAAAACTTATGAAAAAGCTATATGATATTTTTGTATACCCAATCTAAATTGTATAAATTTTATCCATTTATCCCAAATAGCAAGAAACTTCTCTTGCGTTTGTTGCTTTAAGAAAGCCGAAATCTTTGCCATTTCCGCCAAATAAGCTACTTTAAAAAACCATTCCTGCAATGTAGGCAAAGATTCCTTCTTCCAATATTGTCCAACTAACAGCCTCGCGGCTGTAATCAAATTTAGCATCAATACAACCTCCTTTGTATCACAATCTGTAACAATACCTAACAAAAATAATTGCGGAGTGAATTTTACCCTCCTTCTAAAAATTCTCTGGATATTCCACCATATTTTGATCCAAAATGCTTTTATCTCTCTGCATGACCACCAAATATGATAATAAGAAGCCTCCTTATAACCACATCTCCAGCATTTGGGTTGTACGTCAGGGTACATATAAGACATTTTTTGTGGATCAAGGTGCCATCTATAAAACATTTTATAAAAATTCTCCCTTAAATTTTGTGCTTGAGTAAATTTGACATTTCTCACCCAAATAGTTTCCCAGGTGTCCAATAAGACTGGCTCACCAAAGTTCTGCGCCCATCTAATCATACAATCTTTAATTAGTTCCGTTTCTGAGTCCAATTCAACTAAAACCCCATAAATTCTCTTAATGTGGGTTTGTCTTTGATCCTTCAGTTGCTTAATAAGATTTTCATCTTCTCTAAGAAAACCCACCTTACAATCCATCTTCCATCTATCTAGTAGTTGCCTATATTGGAACCAAGAATAAGTAAAATTTTCTTGTGCTAATTCTTCCCGTGATTTTAATTGCCAGTTTTGTCCATCCCATTTAAGTAACTGTCTATAAGACACCATATCCATTTTAACCCCTCTTTTTATTCCTTCTATCGCATGCCAAGGTATAGCCCATAATGGTACTTTAAAATCACTTTTATAATATTTTCTCCAAATCCTAAGTAAAGAAATTCTTAAAATATGAGATTTAAAAGCCCAGTCTATTTTTTTATTAAATATTAAATAGGCATGCCACCCATAAAGTAAATCCCATCCCTCTAAATAAAGTATCTCAGAGTTTGTCAAATTTACCCAATCACTAATTAATGTTAAAGCCACCGCATCATAATATAATTTCAAATTTGGTACCTTGAGTCCACCCCTCTCACGAAAATCTTGCATAATTTTGAACTTAACCCTTGGTTTTTTCCCTGCCCAAATAAATTTATTGAGACCCTTCTGCCATTCATTTAAATTAATCTCATTTTTCAAAATTGGTAACATTTGAAACAAAAAAAGAAACTTAGGTAGAATATTCATTTTTATCACTGCAATTCTTCCCATAAGGGATAATTGCAGCTTTTCCCAGTTCTTCAAGTCCTTCTGTATCCTGACCCACAACCTTTCATAATTATTTTTAAATAATTTTGCATTAGAAACAGACAGCATCACCCCCAAATATTTTACCTTATTAACAATCTCAAAGCCCGTCAAGTTAACCAAAATCTGCTTCTCCTGACTCGACATATTTTTAGGTAAAATTTTAGTCTTATTTACATTAATCTTAAAACCCGAGACCAAACCATAATGGTGAATCAACTGTAATAAGTTTACTACAGAATAGTCAGGTTGCGACAAAGTAACAACCAAGTCATCCGCAAAAGCTCTCAACTTATATTCTTTTTTATTAACATATATTCCTCTAATTTCCTGAGACTCTCGAATTTTGATCAATAATATTTCTAATGTTAAAACAAACAACAATGGCGATAAAGGACACCCCTGTCTAGTACCTTTCTCTATTGTAAAAACCTCCGACAAACCTCCATTAACAATAAGTTGTGCCGTTTGTTTTTGATATATTACCGTAAGAGCTTGTATTATCTTTTCACCAAAATTCATTTCTTCCATTACTCTTAACATAAAATGCCAATTCAATTGATCAAATGCTTTTTCAGCATCTAAAAATATGAGCCCTGCAGAGACTTGGTTGTTCTTGTCTAAATATTCTAGTAAGTTAATAATTTGTCTGACATTGTTTTTCATATACCTTCCTGTTATAAACCCTGATTGATCTTTATGCACAAGATGATGCACCACCCTCATGAGCCTATTTACCAAAATTTTTACAAATATCTTATAATCCACGTTTAAAAGAGATATAGGCCTATAATTTTTTGGTAAAGTAAGATCTTGGTCCTCCTTCGGAATCAATGATATAAAAGCACTACGCCATGAAGGAGGAATCTCTAAACCCTGTAAGATACCATTAAAAAGATCATTTAATGGTTGGATCATCTCCTCCATTAAGGCTTTATAATAAACAGCTGTTAACCCATCCGTACCCGGTGCTTTCCCTAATTTCAATTGTTGAATTGCTGAGGCAATTTCCTCCTTGGTAATTAAACCATTAATTTCATATTTCTGATCCTCAGTCAGTTTAGGAAAACTTGCCTCAGCTAGATATTTATTTATATCTAACAATTGTACATTAGTAGATTTGTATAGGTTTTGATAATAATCCAAAAAAGATTTTTTAATTAATTCCTTCTGAGAAACTAGTTTACCCTTATAATTTATTTTCTCTATTATTCTCTGTCTCTGTTTCTTTCTTAATTGATAAGCCAACCATCTCCCCGGCTTATTAGCATTACAAAAAGTATTTTGTTTCATATATAATAAGTTGGTTGCAGCTTGATCTGCTATCAACATATTAAATTGTGACCTTAATAACTTTACAGATTCTTTAGTACTTTCATCAGAAGGATTTAGAATCAAAACCCTTTCTTTTAGTTTAATTTCATCTTCAAGTTCTCTACGTTTCTGAATCTGATTTCGCTTATAAAAATTATTCATTTTTATCAAAACACCGCGCATAAATGCTTTACCTGCATCCCATACCATTGACATTGAAGTCCCCTTGTACATATTCAAAGCAAAATAGTCCTTTAAACACTCCTTTAGTTTTTGAACATTCTTCTCTTGTCTAAACAAATTTTCATTAACTCTCCAGGATCTTCTTTCCTCTTTCTCTTGAATCAGCTCCATCCAAACTGGACTATGATCCGTCAGTGATCTAGGAAAAATCTTTACATTCTTTACTTTATTATACAAATCCGTGGTAATTAAGAAAAAGTCAATTCTTGAAAAAGATTGGTGTCTGTCAGAAAAAAAAGTAAAGTCTCTCTCCTCTTGATTACGTTCCCGCCAATAGTCCCTTAATTCCCAGTCTTCTTTCATATCAAAAAAGGCTTTAGGTAGCCTTGCTTGTTTAAGAAAAGGAGAGGAACCTTTCTTATCCCTTTGTGTATCTAAGACGCCATTCCAATCACCCATTAATACCACTGATCTATAATCAAGCAAAGTTATTTTTTGGTGTAACTGTTTATAAAATTGTTCCTGTTGTTGATTTGGAGCATAAAGTCCAACTATAAGTACTTTCTTACCATAAATACCAAGTTCAATCATCACATATCTCCCCTGGGGATCTGATTCTACCAGACAAGCTGGCAGGTTTTGTTTAACATATATAACAACTCCCCCTTTCTTCCCAGGTGCAGGAGATATAAAATGAGATCCCAAACGAGCATTAACTAAATATTTCTGATCTTTAAGTAGAATATGAGTTTCCTGTAAACAAATAACATCATTGGTATGTTGTTTCAAATAATAAAAGATTTTTTTCCGTTTCTGAGGAGAATTCAATCCATTAACATTCCAGGTCAAAAACTTTGCCATCTCCCTTGGCACGCAGCCTGGAGAAGACACCATCAAACTCTGACAGAGCTGCGTGTGTTGCATAACTCTTGGGTCTTGCTCCTCCCACCGGCGGTGATGCACTTCCAGGAGAATTCTCTTTGGGCTCTTTTTTACGTTGCTCCTTCTCTTTGCGCTTATAGGCTGCACGAGTCATCCTCTGCTCTTTAACCTCCGTTTGGCGTTGCTTTGCCACTTCAATCATCCCTGCGGAAACCAAGTCTAGTGCCTCAGATTGCTGCTCAGCTTCCTTACCACTCGAAGATTTCCGACCAGATGAGGTTGAGCCTGCACTCAGGACCGAAGTATAAAAATCTCTAGCTTTGTCAACTGTGTTCAATCTATAACGTGTCCCAGCATGGCTCAAAACGATACCCATCGGAATTTCCCATCTGAATGGCATCGATCTAGCTTTAAGCTCATTGGTTAAAAAAGCAAAGTCTTTCCTACTTCTTAAAATTTTAGATGGGATTTCCTTTAGAATGATGACATCTTGGGCGGCAATCTGAAATCTTTTGTTGTAAAAAGCTTGTATAATCTCATTCCGCAGGGACTTCTTTGTAAAGTAAATCACCACATCTCTGGGCAAATTCTTCTGCTTAGCAATCCAGGAGTTGAGTCTATAAATTTTTTCCACTTCTCTCTGTAATTCTCCTTTATCCATATCCAGAGCCAGCGCCAAATCATTAAGAACCACCTCCATCAGATCTTGATTCATATCTTCCTTTAAGCCTCTAATCCTCAGGGCATACTCCATCTGTCTATATTGAAACATCAAAATATCTTCTTGTGAGGAGTCCACCTTCCTTTCCACGTCTTGAATTTTGTCATCCAAAGAGTCAACTTTGTCTTCCACTTCCTCAAGCCTTGCATCGAGCTTAACCACCACGGTAGCCAAACCTGAGACAGCTGCCAGTATATCTTGTCGTAATTCATTATTATTTTCTTGCAATTTAGACTTTATCCCCGTTATCTCTTCTTTGAGATCAGATTTAATTTCTGATTTAATCTGTGAAACAAATTGAGTCATTTCCTCTCTCATTTGAACTACAATCTCTCCCATTATGCCTCTAACCTCTTGTGCTGAAAGTCCAGGTAGAGGAGGGGAGGGTGGTGGCTGAGCCGGTGGTGCATGTTTAGATTGTTGTGGCTGTGCAGTGGAAGTTATAGGAGAAGAAATAACCTTGGGTATTGAGGAAGGTTGCTGCCTCTTTGAAGCCATTTTAAAAAGCACAATTGTCACTTCCCTTTCCCCTCCAGCCAAAAAGGGAGGAGGAGAAAAAAAAAAGGAAAAAAGAATTTTTTTAAAAAGAGATAAACTATAATCATTAAAGTCCAGAATAAATCCAAAGAATAAGTGGTAAAAGAGCAAACAGTTCAAAAGAAAAAATTCTAAGCCAGAAGCAAAAGCAAAAGCAAAAAACAGTCCTTAAAAAGGGAAAGTAAAACAAAAGAGAAAGGAAAAAAAAACTCCGACACTTTCAAAACGCCATCTTAAATCCTTTCACTAGTATAACAAAGAAAAGGAGGAAAAATAGTAAAAATCAAAAGATAAAAAAATAAGCACCTAAAATATAACAAAAAATCCTTAAACTGCTCCGTCCGTTTAAAAATTACTCACCAAAATGCTGTAAACACGGAGATAGAAGCGGCGGTTTCTTTTGCTTCCTAAGGAAGCAAAAACAGCTGGGAGGCGGAGATCAGCAAGAGCTCCGAGGGAACACTCCTTTCACCCCCTCTAGAAATAAATCCAGAGGGGGTTCAGGGGTTCTACCTCTACTCTTGCGTTCTCTATCCCTTCCCTTTGCCCGGGAAGGGATTTCCGAGCCGCGGGCCAGCTGATGCGCGCTGCGCTCCGCGGCTCTGACACTTCCCCAGCTGGACGGCTAAAAGCTAGCCGCCATCGCCGTCGCCTCCCACCGGAAGCTCTCTATATACTCTAGCTTTTTACCATGTATAATCAATATTTCTTTTCCAGGTACTTGGTATTTACAATAAACTAATAGACTTCTAAAATATTTTCAGTTATACTTATTGGAATGAAATTCACATCTACATTTTATTTCAAAACCAATTTCTCATGTTCTTCCTATATGTCTTAAGAAAATTATTGGTTCTCCCTCCCTTCTTTAAACCACTATTCATTAAGGTACAGAATTAAAATGCACAACAGCTACAAGATACTGCATTGTTAAATACATATATTTCCACCTTTGGAATAAACATAGTAGAATTAAGCACATAATGCAGAGTAGAATTAAGAAATAGAAAGCCAAAGATATTGAAGTTGTGACATAAGAAAAGGAAACAGTGATAAATTCAAATTATACCCATACTATTCATTATACCTCTCCATATCTTTCTTCTCTTGCAAACCATTTCTGTACAAGGATCATACATTGTCTTTTCTTTTTTAAACCTTTCACCTTTTTTGAAGAGCTCATCAATTCCATACAACCTTTATCCTCTTCTTCTCCATCTATTCATTCTTTGTTCATATATTTGTTTTATGATTAAATCCTTGTATATGACTAAAGTATCTCAACATACTTCTTTCATAATGGTCATTCATTTTTGCACTCAATCCACAATCATTCAGCACCCATTGATTCTCAACCCTTTCTTTTTTTATTTTCCTCATACAGACTTGTTTTAACCAATTCCCACTGCATTCAGCTTGCTTTTATTCTTCTTCTGACATACCCAATTTTCATTTCCATATAATTAAGTGGGAAGAAGTGTTCTATTATATACAGCCTTTTCTTTTTTCAACATTCCACTCGACATAATACCTACTACCATTCTCCACACCTTGCATTTTCTAAAATTTCCTCATTCATCTAGTAATTGTCAGTAGACATTCTATCAAAGTATATAAATTCACCTATTTATTAGTTTGGGGTTTCGATGGGCTTTATTTATTTACTCACATTTGTATATTGCTTATTCATATAACTTTATTTGTATTATAAACTGATGTAGATTTTCTCCAATTTTCTCTGTCAATTCCTTGTCAAGAGAAATTGATTTTTAATTACACACCTAGTTGCTTTATGCTAGTTATATAACATTTCCTGCAAAACATTTGCGTTCTTACCCAGTGTCATATGCATATACATTTACATCCCCAATAAACATATGTTTAATGTCACCCACAAGAATTCTGTATTTATATCTGTGTATGTGTATATATTCCAAATATAAATTTTATTAAAGACATTTTTCCACAAAGTAAAAATAATAGATTCTGAGTTAAAGATAAGTGAAGAAAAGTAGTAGAAAAGTGAAAAAAAAATTAAAGAAGTAAAAAAAAATGGTTTCCACTTTTTTTTTAATAATAGCAGTTATTACATTTATATTTTGTCCTAAGGTTACATTAAAGTTTCTTTCTTTCCATAATGTACCATTTCTAGTCATCAAATCCATAAATCATCAGTTCATTTTTTTCAGCAAAAAGTCCATAAAGGTTTGCATAAATGCTTTAAAACAATGAAAAGGACATCATACATTCTTGTGTTATTCACAACTCAGTGCTGAATTTTTAAACTATCCGTGTGTTCTCATGCATTTTTTACCCTTGTCACATATGACTCTGACTGCTTTCAGTAACGACCTTCAATTCTATATTTATGTGCAACATTCCATAATTCAAGACTATTTATTATTTTATTTCTTAATTATTAAAACATCCAAAAATGAAAGTTGGCCGTCCTTTTCCTCTTCCATCATAAATTGAACATTTACATGAATACTATTCAAATGCTGCAGAAATTCTTGAGCTTGAAAAATTATTCTTATTTTAATTTTATCCCAAATCATATAATCAGTTTTATTTTTAATTCCATTCACTTTCCTGGACGCTCCTTCTTTAGCCCTCTTTACCCATTTCAGAATATTCTTTTTTTATTTTCACTGAAACCATTCTGCATTTTCCATGCTTCTTTCAATCTTACCTGTTTCTTGCTCTGTTTGACTAGATGATTTACAACTTTCTTCCTCTAAATATACAATCTTTCTCACTAATTACATTCTCTTACTTACTCTTTTCCTCATCCTCAGCCTCTTTCACAACATCTTTCAAGCAAGCATCTTATTTTATACTTCCCATTAACATAACTGCACACTTCAATAGTACTCTACAATTCTTTTCACTGTGTTTGAAGCAGATTTCACATTTTTTCCATGTCTATTTCCCATTCATTCTGTTCAGAATTAATTTATCTTGTAGTATTTTTTGTACAAGAATAGTACTTTCTCTTCCAGAAATATTTTTTTCTTTTTAGTTTAGTTTAGTTTTTTTCTTCTAGTTTCTTTCACTTCTTCCATCTTTTTCCAAGATCTACTCTTAATACTACCAAAAAGATCTATCCCTTATCTGGAACCTCTTATCATCCATATGAGAAAAAATATAAAATAAAAGTTCCCAAGATCTATTTTTCATAGAAAGAATTAATCATGCTTTTCAACTAATTCATTTGCCATGTAAATGCAACATGAACAGACTTATACCTAAATCACATAACTATAACAGCCATTATTAGAAATGCAAAGTTCACTAAAGTTCACTAAAGGACGTGTGTTTGGTCTAGTGGTTAAGGCACAAGGCTAGAAACTGTGAGACTGTGAATTCTAATCCTGCCTTAGCCACGAAAGGCAGCTGGGTGACTTTGGGCCAGTCACTCACTCTCAGCCCAACTCACCTCACAAGGTTAGAGGAGGAAGGAATATTAATATATTCACTTCCTTGAGCTGTTTACATAAATAATAAAGGCATAAATAAAAATAATAAATAATAAAGGTGTGAGCAAGTGAGAGCCCTTTCACATTTACTTGTGGAGTTACAAAACACAATCTAAGAACTTCTATGTTAATTTGTATTCTTTAAATCTGTTTCTCTTAGGCTTGAATCATGTTAATAGCAGTGTGGTTAATCATAATCTAACTAAAGCAAACAAAGTTGTCCTTTGTCCCCTTTGCTATTAATCCTGATTCTTGAAGCATTGAATTGAAATATTTGATGAGATGAGAAGATAATGGGACAAAACATTACAAATGAGTTTTAAATTCAGAGCTTTAATGAATTATTTGGTTATGATCTTACAAGGCTCTCTGAAAGATTCGAATTTTTGATGAAACCACCTTGCTTAGCAGTGGAAATTCTTGTCTCAGTTGCAGTCATAACTTGAAGAATATCTGTACTTTTTGTCCATATTTCCTCATCAAATAACTGCTAGCCTCTTTCTGGCTGTATTCTCACCATGACTCCATGTAAACATTTTTCACTGCTATGAGTGAACGTCGGTATAAATCTGTAAGCCAGTGGGTTACCTTTCAGCCTTTGTACAAATGCTAATCAATTTCACTGTTCTCATCAGATAGGTAATAATTTATCTGTCTGAAAAAGTCAGGAGAAAATGATC
Source organism: Crotalus tigris (assembly GCF_016545835.1). NCBI lineage: Eukaryota > Metazoa > Chordata > Lepidosauria > Squamata > Viperidae > Crotalus > Crotalus tigris. The sequence continues at coordinate 1,397,290 of NW_024100449.1, forward strand.
CAAATGCACACTGAAGATATAGCAACAGGACTAAGCAATCTCACAATATGGTTGAGAAAAAACTAACGACACGCAAAGACAAGAAAGAACAAAAGAAAGTTGCGTCCATTTACTGTTGCTGCTTTCCAACTGAGTATTCTTCCTCCCAACAAAAGTCTCTAGACCAGTGGTTCTCAACCTGTGGGTCGGGACCCCATTTGGGGTCGAACGACCATTTCACGGGGGTCGCCAAACAAGGCTGTCCGCCATTTTTTCCCCTTTTCTTAGGCCACGCCCCTGGCATCCAGTGATGTATAAGTGGTTGGGGGTCACCATAACATGGGGAACTGTATTATGGGGTCGCGGCATTAGAAAGATTGAGAACCACTGCTCTAGACACTATTCTGTAGGTAAAAAACGGTAGCTATCCTGTGACCACAGTTCCAATAATTGTCCAAATAACTTCACAAAAGCCTTTGGACTTTGCTTTTCCAAACATCAGCCCTTCATGCAACTGTACATAATATTAAAGGAAAATTGTGGGGAAAGGAGCTATTTAATTTTTTTTAAACAGATCTACTGTTCTTTATTTGGCTCCTGGCCCATTATTCTTTTCATCAAGATGAGTCCAGTAAATCACAAACAAATATAACCTTTGCTCCAAATAATCCATTGGTATTTTTTTTAAAAAAATCATTAGTAAAACATGGCTTGTTGAATAAACCACTCTTTATAACTCTTTCTTTGCACTAAGCCATAAAGCATGGTTTTAAAACCAGAGTGCCTAGATATACACAACATGCTAAGCCAAAACAAAATGAGTTTTTTTTTTATGATGTTGCTAAGTATGATGTATCCAGCCTGTAAGCATTTTACCAATATAATACTAAGGGCAAACAGAAATACAAAGAATATAATCTGAATCTGCAGCTTCTCTAGAACTAAATTACACTACCAAGAGCTGCCCTTAGAACTGAGAGCAGCAGCAGCAGCAGCAGCCACTTTTATACTTGGAGATGGGGTCCCAGGAAAAGAGTTAAAGAGACAAATAATATAAAGTAAAGAATGAGAAAACTTCCAGACCAACCAGGTGACTTTTCAGCTAATTAGATGGAGACTTATTAAAAACAACACAGTTTCAATTTATACTTCAGAACAAATTATTTTTACTTATTAAAAGTGACAGTGACAAAGGGCACTGTGGTAAGTTTGAAAAATTTGTTCATATAGCACTAGCACAATCTGACACCTCATATGCAATTGGATGTATTACAGCAAGAGCGCTATTGTCTGCATACTGATCAATATTACAAAATATGATGTATTTCAGCATAGTATTTCTGCAGATTATTCCAAAGCTCATTTAACAATGAGTTGAAGATAGACCAAATTCCTTCTGGATTTGTTTGTTTGTTTGTTTGTAAGCAGCTATCAAAGCAAAGAAAAATAATTTATAGTATATTACTATCAGTGGGAAAACTAAGTTTGGAATAAAATAGTCATACACTTTTAAATTACTCATTTTTTGGAAATCAAGAATACAATCCATAGGTTTATCTTTCAAACAGTACACAACTGCCTAATCAGCCTTTGAAATCCATAACTCTACTGCACGTTTTCCTGTTTTCATGTACAGTATCCTTTTGATTTTCTCCCATACTATTCATTTTCTAGACAGAAGATACAAAACCAAAAGAAGCTACATAGAAGTAGCTGAGAAGCAATTGTCTGTTACCTCCAATCACACAGTAGCCCAAGCTCTATCCAATTATTTTCTCCAGCCATGCGTTCACAAATCCAGGGCAGCTAGAGAAAAGTTTCTCATAAACATAGCACCATCTGTCACAATGTAAGACTTCAGATGTACTTTGGAAATAAATCTGAAGGCCAGATTCCTATATTACTAAGATATGATGTAGTTTAGTTAATGGCTTAGCATGTACTGCAAACTCAACAGCTGTGATTTATTCAGTAAGTCATTTATAAACTAAGATGGCATAGCATCATGTGCAAACACAGTCAGAATATTATGATGCTATAAAGGTATATAAACTCATAATCTATCTTCATTTATTTTTAACTCTTGAATTTTGATTTCTTTTCCCAAAACAGTAGATAAGGAAGGACATAGTATCTCTTCAGCCATTACTGGATTGCAGTTCCCAACCTTCACCATTGTCCAAAACATCCAGGATGATGAGCATGGAAATTCAAAAGTATCCAGAAGACCACAACTTACACTAGGTAAAACATTTGAAATAACAAGTTACTAATAAATTATGCTATACAACTGAAAAATAAATCCTGAATCTCTATTTTTAAAAATAGAGCATACTATTATGTCATAGTCGATCCATACTTATACTACATATGGGGATAGAAGTGGCAGATATAGGGATTGTCTTATGAAATCAACTAGGTTCATAGCAGAGATGTGATCTATGATGAGGGATTTGCCACATTATACTACCATTAGGCTATCACCTGCTGACATTTGTTGATTACCTCTGTACAAATAAGGACAAAGACATTCATGTTTTGTCACCTGTTGGCAGCATTATTATTTTAGAAATCTAGCCCATATTTTCACTATATTGTTAATATAGCACAAAAGTTCTGACCCCTTTCTTCCCACCCTCTCCAATGACATATCTTACAAGAAATAATATCTTACATGTGAGTAGCTGAAAGCAATGTGCAGGGTGTGACAGAATATACCGAGCATATACACACTGGTGCCTAACTACACACACCCTGATGGTAGATTATCTGTCTAGAGATTATATTAAAGTTTCATTCAACTGCCAGTCAATAGATGAACAATGATGGTTCAATGCTTCTCCTACATTCCTGTCCCTGCTCCCACTACTTCCTGACAGTGACAAATGAGCAGAAGAAATGCTCAGATAAGATTCATGGTATTAGACCTGTCCTTTACAATGTTTTAGAACAGTGGTTCTCAACCTGTGGGTCGGGACCCCATTTGGGGTCGAACGACCATTTCACGGGGGTCGCCAAACAAGGCTGTCCGCCATTTTTCCCCCCTTTTCTTTGGCCACGCCCCTGGCACCCAGTGATGTATAAGTGGTTGGGGGTCACCACAACATGGGGAACTGTATTATGGGGTCACGGCATTAGAAAGGTTGAGAACCACTGTTTTAGACTAACCTCACCAATACCCTCCAGCATTTCCAACATGGAGTTCTGTGCAGCACTAAAGTTCAGCATATCAAATCTCTTTCAATACAGTGGAATTCCTGCTTCTTACAACTGTTTTCAGACCGTAGACCTGAAGCTTGCATTGATCCATTCATTAGCTTTGGGTAGTGTTATCTTCTGTTTATTTGTATGCCACTTTTCCATAAGAAGCCCAACGATTCACATCAAAAGGAAAGTTTGGATCATAAAATATAGTCACACAGGAAACTTCTACTTTTGTTAGTCACAAGGCTTTGTAACAGAGATTTCTGTGTGCAAATATAATTACATTGTAATGGAGCAGCAACTTCATCTACTAACTTCACAATATTCAATATTTACCATTTATCAACTTTTTAAACTTTTTCTTTTCATTTGCAACAAAAATGTCCTTTTTATCACTCCTCTATAAAAACATTTTTCAAAACATTTTTGTTGTGCTAAAGGCATGTCAAACTGCCGGCCCGCAGGCCAGATGCATCACACTAAAACTGCGCCCATTCCATTGCCGGCAATGGGGAAAAATTCCAGAGACATCGTGCAACGTCATGTGATATCGTGAGTTTGATATGCCTGTGCTAAAGGCATTATAAAACAATGTATAGATGGTACACATCTCCAAATAAACTGGCTAATACATATAAATGAGCTCCAACTATAAAATCTAGAAGTTTTTAAGAAGAGATTGGATAACCATTTGTCAGAGAGAGAGAGAGAGAGAGAGAGAGAGAGAGAGAGAGAGAGAGAGAGAGAGATTTGGAAATAATAACCAACATTCCTATTATCTGCTTTATCTAACAAATATTTTTTTAGTAAGGAACTGTTCAAGTCTACAAATTCAATATGTCCTGCTCTGGATAACTTAGAAATGGGTGGTTTCTCTTTAGAGGGAATCCCTAAGCTGTAATTTCTGGGAGAATCTACGGTAGCTTTGTTTTCTCTACAAATGGTAAAAGATCAACTAGTTTGAAAGACTTACACCAGTATGATGTTTTTGATAACATAAAATATTTGTGTGTTCCAGTTTTGAGGGTGAAAATTCAAGCTATCAGAAATAGAACTGGGAGGTATATATAGATCCAATGCAATCATTTAAAAGTTAGTTTCTTAGCAGTTAATAAATATACTCCATCTAGTTAAATATTTGCCTGATATCACATAACTTTCTCAAGATATTTATTAAAAGTCCTAATACAGCAGAATGTAGCTAGCAAAATCTCTACCAGATGTTGCCAGATATTGATTAGCAGTTTACTAGATAAAACATTACCTGCAAATCTAACTACTACTTCAAAAGAAGCTACCTCACCTGACCACCATCTGGCTTAACCATTACGGGCTAGCTTTGCTGGGAGTGCACAGGTACAATAATGGTGATTAAATAATGATAGTTAAACAATTTCAATAGATCTAAAACAGAGGCAATGCAACCTGCTTCCCTTGAGTCATATACAACTTTCAGGCTGACTGCATATGGCCCACATGTACTTCTGGCAACAGCTCTTTCCCTGCAAATTGATTTGGAAAGAGAAGGTGTCAGAGAGATCATGGCTATCTCCATTTATTTTGACTCTGGCCCAGACCCATGCATCATCTAACAGTTTACCATGAAGGAATGTTGCTCTTGATACACCCACCAACATTCTTTACTTGTCACTCTGACAAGTCATTCTGACCACTTTCTACAGGGGGACAATCACAGTCTGGTTTGGAGGCATCACTGCTTCAGACAGGAAGGCAGTGCAGAGAGTGGCCAAAAAGATCATTGGCAGTTCCCTCCCTCCCATCCAAGACATAGCACAGAAGCGCTGCTTGAGCAGGGTCCGTAAGATTATCTGGGACACTACACATCCTCTTCATGGCCTGTTTTCCTTGTTACCTTCTGGGAGGAGGCTTCGTGGTATCCAAAGCAGAACATCCAGATTCAGCCAGAGTTTTATTCCATACAGCATTAACCTTGCGAACTCTCAAGCTTCCTCCTTCCGTTATATATTCAAGATGGACAATATTTAATATTTATTTGCTATGTATAGGTAGGGATGTGGGTCTATACATATGTGTTCATAGTATGTTTAGGTGTGTGTCATGTATGTGTTTCACTTTGAGAGCGGGCAACTAAATTTCATTTTTGATGTGTGCCATTGTGCCCACAGTATAAAAATGACAATAAAGGTTATCTTATCTTATCTTATCTTATTTTAACTTATCTTATCGATGCAACATCTAGGTGAGTAGATAATATGTAAAATCGTTACTATGTTCACATGTTTTTGAAGTTCTGTTAAAATGATGTCCAAATATTGAAATTTCTTCCAGACTTGCCCAAGTTCTAATGGTAAGTATGAAGATCTTCAGCATATCTCTCTCAGTTTCAGTGAGACAGTAAACAACTATCTGGCTGTATTATAAACTATAATGTCTGGACTTACACCACATAATAATCCAAAAGCAGACAAACTATCTTGTAGCTAAGAGCAATATGTGAACCTAATCTTGACTCTTTTTATTTTACACAGCTATACATCTGTCTAATGGCCTGGAACACATTTTCCTCCCCCTATTTGCTTGCTATATAAAGGCAGGTTGTTCCTAATCTTAGAAAGATTTAACACAGGTACAAATTATATTACAGCCATCAAACACAGGAAAGGCAGATGGGCAGCATTATTCTTTGCCCTCTTCTCTTTCAGGGAAGAATCCATTAAGGCAAATATTAAGATGAAATGGAACGAATCTTGTCTTGAAAGGAACCCACAAGGTAGTACTGAAATCTGCTTGGAATCTGAACTCACATTGGAATTTCATCTGCTCCTCAAAAGTTGCCATGCATGTACAGTAAATTTTCTTTATAGTTATACACTATAGAAAAGTGATACCACCACCAAGTAGAAAACAATGAACAGCTAGCTAGAATAATAATTATACTACCATAGCACATGAATTTAAGAAGCTGACAATACGTTCATAGAATTAATTTTAACATACCAAAGTCTTTAATTTTTCTACACTGTGGGAATATAAAATGTTTTGTTTTGTCTCCAAATGCATATATTCTGATGTAAATCACATTGCCTTTTTGGAACTTGCCTTCAAATACATAAGACTAAGGCCAATGTATTTTTCTCTTTTTCTAACAGGATTTGTAGTATTAATTTATACATTTCTTACAATACTCTTGAACATTTTCTGACCCACAACATACACACACACACACACACACACACACACAAAAAAAAAGATTATGCTCTCTTCCTTTGAACTGAATAACACATTTCTATATTAAATACAGGTTTCCATTATTACTGACCTAATAAGCCTATTGTCATCTTGGCTATCAGCAACTCAATAAGTAATTATCATTCACCTTAGGCTGTTCCAGTCCATTAGACCAATACTGATGACTCAGGAAAGACAATAAATGAAGAGTAGAGCCCTGATTAAAGATTAAAAAAAAAACCCTGAGGGGGAGGGAGGTTGAATAGTAAATTTGGTTGCTGTAATTCTCTAATTCTTGGATATATTTGCTGGAAGTCTGTGTAAAATACATTTGCTTTTCTCATTGGAAAGAGATATTTGCAGATTTGAATAAGTGAGATACTTAAAAAATAAATCTTGGTATAATAAGAACTATGCTCCAGTCCTACACTCTTACATAATATAGTTGCTGTAAGAATCTTATCAGTAAAGAAAAGCCCAGGAATATTATAAATACTCCTTAGTCTGCATGATAGAGCAAACGGTGATGTCCTCCAGGCTCTCACATGGTGTGTGTTAACACTATCACATATTAAAGTTTTTCATCATATGCTGCACTGTCATTATCTACCAGTAACCATATTTTAACATGAAATACTGGCAAATAGGTATTATAAGGAGAGGTCAGGGAACAGGTTTGCAGATGGCCTTCTCGTGTGAATTCAAGGGATTGCATTAACAGAATACTTTGTCATGTGGAAATGACTATATGGAATGAGATTTCAGGTAACAATAATATCAGATCGATTGTTCCAATTTAGAACACAAAAATAGGTCCACAGCACAGTTCACATGGAATACGTTTTTCAAAGCTTCCCATAATTTAACTGCAATACAATCCATACATATGACATTACTTCTGGTGTTGCTGCTGCTGCTGCTACTAGTACTACTGCTACTACTGTCTAACTCCCAGAAACTCTGGGCAGTTCACAATTGAAGGTTCTTCACAGAGGCTTTGTGCTAGGACAGAATTCCAGCAAAAGTAAGATAGAGAGTATATAGGATGCTGCATTTATCGATGACCTGCTTAAACAACACCATGATTTATGACCATAATTCCAGGCTCAATTACAGTTGTAAGTCAAGAATTACTCATATTACGGAACTCATAATTGAAACATTCACAGAAGTTTTTTTAAAAAACAAAGTTTTAAATCCAAAGTTAAGACTATTTTGTTATTTTTAAACTGTACTGTGCACTTTTTCTTAAACAGGGAAAAGAGGTAAAGTCACACATTTAAATTAAGTTACTGGGTATTTTTCTGTTGTTACACATAAAATTTGAGAAACTATATAACTTTTCTCTCAAATCAGAACCTATCTGGGGATTCAGCATAATAATCTAAATAAGAAAATACATCAAGACTCCTAAACATTTCATGGACAATCCTGCAGAAATAAAAGGCAAAACTGTTCAGAAGAGAATTAGGAATTAATAAATATAATTATAGCAATATTCCCAGCAATATTCATTGGGGCCACCCTATTTGAATCAAGATCACAAAATAGACAGAATTGGGGAAATTCTACGGGTATTGCTGGTATTAGTGTTGCTGTTTAGTTTCAGCTTAGAAACTGAAAGCAAAGCAATTCACATTGGATTGGATTAGTTCTTTTTACATTGCTATGCTTGAATATAATAATTTGCTGTAATTATATCAAAAAATAGTTTATTTATTGGCACAATGATTCAAAACCTAATTGGTGCCGCTGAAAATAGGTAACCAGTAAGCAAAAGCTGCAATTTTAATATTACAACTTTGGCTTTTTAATGGATTCCTCAGCATGGCACCTATGGCAGCAATGTATCAACAGATACATTGCTCTTAATGCCCACCAACTTCCCCAATAAATTTGATTTAAAAAATAAAATAAAATGAAAAAGTAGTGTTTTGTAAACCATCAGATTAAAACACAACATATATTCACAACAAATATCCCAGGGATACTTTTTGAGTCTCATATACAGAACTTGAGAAAACAACTGGTAGGCTACTTATTCACATCTGCTAATATCTCTTTCAAATGTGAAAAACAAAAGTTGTTATTTAAGACTCAGAAACCAATTTTTAAATGATAGGAAACGGATAAGGAAAAATTAAATCAAATAGTTCAAATGTGAGACTACATGTAAGTCCTCAACTTACCACAGTTCATTTAGTGAGCGTTCAAACTTACAACAGCAATGAAAAATAGACTATGACAACTACAGTGATTCACTTAATAAAGGTGGCAAGAAAAGTCAACAAATTTCTCACTTAGCAACATAAATTCTGGGCTCAATTGTGGTCGTAAGTTGAGGACTACCTGTGTAGTATAGCTTTATCTCATATTTTGAGCAAAATAAGTGACAAATTAAAGTTAAAAACAAACCACCTATTTTAATTTGGACAATTTGGCTTCTACCTTGTGGTTTTACACATGCATTTTAGAAAAGTAGGTTTGAGATATTTGAATTGCAAAGGATGGTAAAATATAGCATCTTTCTTGAGAGTATGGAAAAAGTATCTGAAGTAGTACTTGCCAGACTTTTAAGCATCACTGCAACAGAAATCCAAATGATTTCTGCAAAAGGAACATTTCACAGAATAATTTATTTGCTATGGCAAAGCTGTATGTTGTATAATTTTCCTTTGTTGCTATGGAAACTCATTTTAGTGTTGCAGTGATTGTTAATAAGGATTTGAAGTTATATCATTTTTATCACAGGACTCCACATCGTTATAGATAGAGCCATGGTTTTCTTTGACAGTAGTACAGATCAACCATTACTGGAAAATATTAAATCGTACTCCGAGAGCAAATACAAATACGCTCTGAGAGCACCAAGGATCCCTTTAGTTCAGCGGTTCTCAACCTGTGGGTCGCGACCCCATTTGGGGTCAAACGACCATTTCACAAGGGTCGCCAAACAACGCAGTCCGCCATTTTTCCCCCTTTTCCTTAGCTATGCTACCCCCTTTTATTCTATTGGCTTTTGAAAGCCAATAGAATAGACTCTCTTGAACAGAGTCTAATTCTATTGGCTTTCAAAAGCCAATAGGAATTGTCCAGGCTGACTCTGCCCTGCTGAGCCCGCCAAAAGTCCCATTCTGCAAACGATGCTGCAAATTGTCTGCAGTGAAGGCGAGCTGTCTGGAAGTTTCCACCCCTCCCTGCTGAGCAACTACTAAAAATGTAAGTAAAAGAGGGCCAGGGGTGGGAGGTGGGAGGCCGGCGGGCACAGGGAGGGTTGCTGGTACATGTGGGGCCCGGCGGGTGCCTTACGTCCCTTGGGCTGGGCCAGCTGGTGGCCCAGCCGGTGGTCAGCCTGCTCCATCTCTGCTGCTTGCCAGCTATGCCTCGGCCGGCGCAGGGGGCGGCACCACGCATGTGTGGTGCTCCTAGGCAGGGAAAGTCCTCGACTTACGACCGGTTGGGTAGTCCTCGACTTACGACCGGTTGGGGGTCGCGGCATTAAAAAGGTTGAGAACCACTGCTTTAGTTGTGCTAGTTTTCCTGTCATTTTAAAGTCAGTATTACCAGAAAGTTTTCACTTTTCCTGGTTCCTTATTCCATAAACATTCTTAATTCTTGCAAGATTCTGGTATGAACAGTAGACTGATAATGTAAGACCTTCACTTCTGAGGAACGTGATTTGAAGGCACAGGATGTCTTGGCTGCTTTGTGTAAGTAGTACAGGTAGACCTCAGCCAGTTTCAGGTTACTTCATGGAATATTCACACATTATTTTTTCATAATCTGGCAGAATTTTAGGAAGAAATTAATTCTTTATGTTCTTTGCAGATTAGCACATAAAAGTGAATAAGGTATTATTCTATGACAGGTGAATGTTTAAATAATAAAATATTCATATTTATATAATTTCAGCAAAAGCATCAAATCACTGATTGGATTCACACAATATATTAAACCAAAACATACTATGGTGTATGGCAGTGTTTCCCAAACTTGACAATTTTAAGGCATGTGGACTTCAACTCCCAGAATTCTGGGAGTTGAAGTCCTCATGCCTTAAAATTGTCAAGTTTGGGAAACACTGGTGTATGGTTTAATAAAAGTTGACCTCATGATGCAATTAACAGTAGCTCTATCTATCTATCTATCTATCTATCTATCTATCTATCTATCTATCTATCTATCTATCTATCTATTCTATATGCCTGCCCATTTTACATAAGGTAACTCTGGGCAGCATATAATAAAACCAGTAATTAAAACATATCACAAAGACCACTTAATAAAAGTCCAAGTCCTTTCTAGATTACCATGGGAAAAACCCATCTCTATGATAAAACCCCATAGGACAAATCATTCAGCTATTGGCTGTTTTTCTTTTGTTAAATTTGGCTGATTGCAAATAAATATAAGGAAAAATAGGACATTCAGAAATACAAGATGGCTTTGCATGAAAAGGAGCGTTGGCTTACCTGAATGCCTCTTCTCAGCATGATGATGAAGAATCTACCAATGGGTTATTTCAGTCCTTCTGCCCAATCAGACTAAGTTATCAAGGTTGTCACGCCCGTCCTTGCCTGGTACCTCCCAGTTTCAACAATGGCGGAGCCAATGATGATACTCCGACGTGATGACTCCCAAGAGAAGGAAAAAGGAAGCAACCCCCTGACATGGGGCCTAACTGACTTCTAGAGGGGTGGGCGTGGATTCTTCATCATCATGCTGAGAAAAGGCATTCAGGTAAGCCAACGCTCCTTCTCCAGCATGATGGATGAAGAATCCACCAATGGGACATACCAAAGCTCCCATTGTTCCTATGGGAGGAAGTCAGTTGGGTCCTGTGTCCCTAGTCCTGGCACTACCTGTTGCAGTATTTGCCTACCAAAGGAAGCCTCAGCCGAGGCAAATTTGTCCAAGCGATAATGCCTAATAAAAGGGGAAGGTGAAGACCATGTCGCCGCCCTACAAATATCCTCTATAGATGCTTGTGTTGCCCATGCCGCAGATGTGGCAACACTGCGGGTGGAATGTGCCGTCACATGACTTGGAAATGGCAGGGAAAGCGACACGTACGACGCTATGCACGCCCTGATCCACCTTCTGCCCCATGGAAGAAGGTTAAAACGAGACAAACAGGGCTTCTGATTTATGAAAGCCCGCCATGTGCTTGATGTAACAGCGCAAGGCTCTACGTACGTCCAACGTGTGCCATTGCCGTTCCAGGTCATGTGACGGACAAGGGCAAAAGTTTGGGAGAATAACCTCCTGAGCCCTATGAAACACCGTGTTTATCTTAGGGATAAAGGAAGAATCTAACCTGAGAACCACCCTGTCCTCGTAAAACGTGCACAAGTCTTTCCTGATAGATAAAGCGGCCAGCTCCGAGATACGCCTGGCGGAGGTAATGGCAATCAGGAAGGAAACTTTGAGTGACAAGTATCGCAAGGAACAGGTTCTAATGGGTTCAAAGGGTGAGGCAGTTAGGGCCTGCAGAACCCGGGGTAGTTCCCAGGAGGGATACCTGTGGACCACGGGTGGTCTGCTGCTCGTAACTCCTTTGAGAAAGGAGCAGACCACGGGATGCTGAGACAAACATTCTGATCTGTCCCAGGAGAGCATCGTGGAGAGAGCCGCTACCTGCCTTCGAATGGTGTTGGGTGACAACCCCTTATTAATGCCCTCTAACAAGTAGTCTAAGACCTTTGGGATGGTCACTTTGGAGAGATCCAAGTGGTTCCTGTCACACCAGTGGCAGAAATTCTGCCAAGTGTGATCGTAAATGCAGTTAGTCGCTGGTCTCCTGGCAGCCTGAATCATGTCAATCACACCTGACAAGTATGACTCTTGCATCAGGGTGCGGCGTTCAAGCGCCAGGCGGCCAATTGGAGCCATTGGGGATCTGGATGTTGTAGGGCCCCCTGCGTTAACCATATGCGACTGTTGGGAATCTGCCATGGAGAAGTTGTGGAGAGGCTCACTAGGTCTGTGAACCACGGCCGTCTCAGCCAGTGAGGTGCAATGAAGATTAACTCTGCCTGTTCCTCTAGGATCTTCCTGACAACTGCTGGAAGCAGAGGGAGAGGAGGAAAGGCGTACAATAGGCCTTGCAGCATGGGCTGCGTAGTGCGTCCATCCCCTCCGCCCCTGAAGGGGAAACGTGAAAAGAACCTGGGAAGCTGGGTGTTCTCCAGCGAGGCAAACAGGTCCACAATCGGATGGCCAAACCTATCGGTGATCTCCTTGAAGAGATCCGGGTGCAACCGCCACTCCAAGTGGTCCACTATTGACCTGCTGAGGAAGTCCGCCTGCCGGTTCGCTTCTCCTGAGATATGCTTGGTCCTGATGAAAAGCAGGTTGTTCTCTGTCCAAGAGCCCAAAACCCGAGCCTCCTTCATGAGGGACCTGGAACGAGTGCCCCCTTGCCGGTTCACGTGAGCCTTTGCAGCTACATTGTCCGTGAGGACCAGCACATGTTGTCTCCCAATCACGGTGCAGAAGTGTTTGAGAGCCAGATGGATCGCCCTGAGCTCCAACCAATTTATGTTGTGCTTCAGGTCCAACCGAGACCATTGGCCCTGAGCCATCTGAGTTTGAAGGTGTGCACCCCAGCCAAAGAGACTTGCATCCGTGGTCATAAGAATTTGGTGAGGCTCTTTGAAGAGAGTCCCCTTGCACATGGCTGAAGATGTCAACCAGTCGAGAGAGCGCAGTACCTGACGGGGACCCGTAGTAGTTGGTTGGAGGAACTGGTATGCAGTCTCTGGTACGGAAGCAGGAACCATTGGAAGGTCCAGGCATGTAATCTGGCCCAAGGCACTATCACTATGCAAGATATTAATTTCCCCCCAGAAGCTGGGAAAGTAGAGCTAATGTCACTACCCTGTCCTGCGGACTCTGAGGACCAGGTCTCGGATGCTTTTCCAACGGTCTTCTGACAAAAACATGTGACAAGAGTCTATGTCTATCACCGTGCCCAGGTGTAATAGGCGGGTTGAGGGAACCATCTGGCTTTTCTGGAAATTTATCGAGAAGCCATGGTCCTGAAGAGTCCTGATGGTAAGGGCCAGACCAGACTGGGCGGTCAGGATGGAGGTTGATTGGATCAGGATGTCATCAAGGTAACACTGGACACATACCGGGGCCAACCTTAAGTGTGCTGCTAGAACCGCCAGGATCTTGGTGAAGACCCTGGGGGCAGAGGAGAGACCGAGTGGTAGGGCCCTATATTGGAAGTAGCAGTTGAGATAACACAACCGCAGAAATTGGCAATGATCCGGGAGGATGGGGATGTGTAGATATGCCTCTGTGAGATTGACTGAGGTCATAAAATCCCCTCGCCTGACACTGCCCAAGATGGAGTGGAGCATTTGCATCTTGAACTTCCGATACTGGAAGTTCAGGCCCTTGAGGTCGAGGATTGCCCTCCATCCCCCTGAGGATTTGGGGACTACAAACAGGATGGAGTAATATCCTTTTCCTACCTGATCCGCTGGGACTTCCTCTATGGCTTTGATGCTTAGTAAATGCCGAATGGCATCTGCCACAAGACCTCTTTTTTTTATTATTGAAAATTTTTGAAATTTTTACAAATAAAGAAAAAGGAAAAAAAAAAAAACCCTACCCAACCCACCCCAACCCTCCCACTCCATCCCCCCAACCTTCCCAGAGCTGAATATAGGCTTAATTAAAATTTCTACAAATCTTTAAAAAAAAAAATTAAAAAGTATAGACCATAGATAAATCAAAATACATTACATAAACAACTTATAAAATAATTAACAATAATATATAAGTAAAAAAAAACATAAATATTAAAAGAAAGAAAAAACTTAAAAGGAAAAAGAATAAAAAAGAAAAGAAAGAAGAAAAGAGATATAAAAAGATAAAATAAAAATGGGAAATATAGGGAAAGAGAAAAAAGAAAAAAAATACAATCTATAAAATATTAAAATTTATATATAAATTATTGAAAAACTAAGTAATATTTTTTATATCCAACTTATGTTGTATAAAATCTATCCATTTTTCCCATACCGCAAAAAACTTCTCTTGCGATTGGTCCTTTAAGAAAGCTGAAATCTTTGCCATTTCCGCCAGATAAGAAACTTTAAAAAAACCACTCTTGCAAGGTAGGCAGAGATTCCTTCTTCCAATATTGCCCTACTAACAACCTTGCGGCTGTAATTAAATTTAACATCAGTATAACCTCCTTAGTATCACAATCAGTAATGATACCTAACAAAAACAATTGTGGAGTAAATTTTACCCTCCTTCTAAAAATTCTTTGAATATTCCACCATATCTTAATCCAAAAAGCTTTTATATTTTTACATGACCACCAAATATGATAATAAGTAGCATCCAAACAATCACATCTCCAACATTTAAGCTGTAAGTCAGGATACATACGAGACATTTTTTTGTGGATCAAGGTGCCATCTATAAAACATTTTGTAAAAATTCTCCCTTAAGTTCTGGGCTTGTGTAAATTTAACATTCCTCACCCAGATGGTTTCCCAGGTATCTAGTAGAACTGGTTCACCAAAATTTTGTGCCCATTTAATCATACATTCTTTAATTAGTTCTGGTTCTGAGTCCAGTTCTACTAGCACCCCATAAATTCTCTTAATGTGAGTTCGCCTTTGGTCTTTTACTTGTTTAAAAAAGTTTTCATCTTCTCTAAGCAGACCCACATTACGATCTATCTTCCATCTATCCACTATTTGTCTATACTGAAACCATGAATATATAATATTTTCATGTGCTAAATCTTCCAAAGATTTTAACTGCCAATTTTTACCGTCCCACCTGAGTAATTGCGCATAAGAAACACTATCCATCTTAACTCCTCTCCTTATCCCCTCTATTGCATGCCAAGGTATAGCCCAAAATGGTATTTTAAGATCACTTCTATAATATTTCCTCCAAACCCGAAGTAAAGAAATCCTTATAATATGAGATTTAAAAACCCTGTCAACTTTTTTATTAAAAATTAAATAGGCATGCCATCCAAAAAGTAAATCCCAACCCTCCAAGTGGTGTATTTCTACATTTGTTAAATTAACCCAGTCACTAATTAATGTTAAAACCACAGCATCATAATACAATTTCAGATTCGGTACCTTGAGTCCACCTCTCTCACGAATATCTTGCATAATTTTAAGCTTTACTCTTGGTTTTTTCCCTGCCCAGATAAATTTATTGATACCTTTCTGCCATTCATTTAAGTTAACCTCATTCTTTAAGATAGGTATCATTTGAAATAAAAAGAGAAACTTTGGCAGGACATTCATTTTAATCACGGCAATTCTTCCCAAAAGAGATAATTGCAACTTCTCCCAATTTTTCAAATCTCTTTGTACCCTGACCCACAACCTTTCATAATTATTTTTATACAATTTTACATTAGAAACAGATAAAATAACCCCCAAGTATTTTACCTTATCAACAACTTCAAAATCTGTCAAGTTAACCAAAGTCTACTTATACAAATTAGTCATATTTTTGGGTAATATTTTAGTCTTATTATTATTAATTTTAAAACCCGAGACCCGTCCATATTGGTAAATCAATTGTAATAACTCTACTACGGAATAAGTAGGTTGGGACAGGGTAACCACCAAGTCATCTGCAAAAGCTCTTAATTTATATTCTTTTTTATTGACTTCTATTCCTTTTATTTGCTGCGATTCTCGAATTTTAATCAGCAATATTTCCAAAGTTAAAACAAACAGCAATGGTGACAATGGACATCCCTGTCTAGTGCCCTTTTCTATTGTGAAAACCTCTGACAAACCCCCATTAACTATAAGTTGTGTCGTTTGTTTTTGATAAATGGCACCAAGAGCTTGTGAAATTTTTTCTCCAAAATTCATATTCTAAATTAATCTTAACATAAACTGCCAGTTCAATTGGTCAAAAGCTTTTTCAGCATTTAAAAATATCAGTCCTGCGGAAACTTGGTTATTCTTATCTAAATATTCTAATAAGTTAATAATTTGTCTAACATTATTCTTCATATACCTACCAGTTATAAAACCCGTTTGGTCCTTATGTATAAGCTGATCCAAAACCCTCATAAGCCTATTAGCTAAAATTTTTGCAAAAATCTTATAATCTACATTTAAAAGAGATATAGGTCTATAATTCTTCGGTAAAGTAAGATCTTGATCTTCTTTTGGAATTAAAGATATAAAGGCTCTACCCCATGACGGGGGAATCTCTAAACCCTGTAATATATTGTTAAAAAGCTCACATAAAGGTTGAATCATCTCTTCTACCAAAGTTTTATAATAAATAGATGTCAGGCCATCCGTACCCAGTGCTTTACCTAATTTTAATTCCTTGATCACTGTCACAATTTCCTCACTAGTAATTAAACCATTAATTTCTTGCTTCTGATCTTCTGTTAATTTGGGGAAGTTGGCTTCACTTAAATAATTATTTATATCCAAAGTTTGTACATTAGTACTCTTATATAGTTTTTGATAATAATCTAAAAAAGATTTCTTAATCAACTCCTTCTGATACACCAATTTACTATTATAATTTATTTTATCTATAATTCTCTGTCTCTGTTTCTTTCTCAATTGGTAAGCCAACCATCTCCCTGGTTTATTGGCATTGCAAAATGTATTTTGTTTCATATACAATAAGTTAGTTGCAGTTTGATCAGCCATCAACATATCAAATTGTGTTTTAAGCAATTTTATAGATTCTTTAACCTTTTCATCTGTGGGACTTAAAATCAAAGATTTTTCTTTTAATTTAATCTCATCTTCCAAAGGCTTACGTTTCTGAATCTGCTTTTGTCTCTGAGCACTATTCATTTGTATCAAAATCCCATGCATAAAAGCTTTACCTGCATCCCATACCATTGACATTGAAGTTCCCTTATGCATATTTAAAACAAAATAATCCTTTAGATGCTCCTTTAATTTTTGAATATTTTTTTCTTGTCTAAATAAATTCTCATTCATCCTCCATGATCTCCTCTCCTCTTTTTCATCAACCAACTCCATCCAAACTGGACTGTGATCCGTCAATGTCCTAGGAAAAATTTTCACATTCTTTACCCTGAAATATAAATCAGTTGTAATCAAAAAAAGTCAATTCTTGAAAAAGATTGATGTCTGTCTGAAAAGAAAGTGAAGTCTCTCTCCTCCTGGTTGCGTTCATGCCAGTAATCTCGCAACTCCCAGTCCTCTTTCAAGTCAAAAAAAGCTTTGGGTAGTTTAGCCTGTTTGAAAAAAGTGGAAGATCTTTTTTTGTCTCTTTGTATATCTGACACACCATTCCAATCTCCCATTAATATCACAGATCTATAATCCAACAAAGTTAGTTTCTGATGCAACAATCTATAAAATTGTTCCTGTTGTTGGTTTGGTGCATACAGTCCAACTATAAGTATTTTCTTACCATATAAACCAACTTCAATCATAACATATCTCCCTTGAAGATCAGATTCTACCAAACGGGCTGATAAATTTTGCTTAACATAAATGACTACACCCCCTTTTTTCCCAGGAGCAGAAGATACAAAATGAGATCCCAGACGAGCATTGACTAAATATTTTTGGTCTTTAAGTAAAATATGTGTTTCCTGCAAGCAAATAATGTCATTATTATGTTGTTTTAAGTAATGAAAGATTTTCTTTCTCTTTTGCGGGGAATTAAGGCCGTTAGCATTCCAAGGCAGGAGCTTTACCATCTCCCTTAACCAGAAGCCTGGAGAAGACTGCCTGAAGATCTGCCATTGAAGAATGTGCTGCAGAACTCTTGGGTCTTGCTCCTCCCACCGGCAACGAAACACTTTCTTGAAGAGATTCTTTAACTTCTTTCTTCTGTTGTTCCTTTTCCTTGCATCTATGTGCTGCACAGATCATTCTTTGCTCTTTGATCTGTTTGTCGCAACCATTCCGTCTGTGACTTTCCAGCAACCATCACACCTAGTCCTTCAGACTGCTGTTCTGCCTCTTTACCATCCAAAACTTTCTGCATCATGGATGATGATGAGCCTGCTCCCAGGACCGAAGTATAAAACTCCTTTGCTTTAGTGACTGTGTTAAGTCTATAACGCATCCCCGCATGGCTCACAACAATACCCATTGGAATCTCCCATCTAAATGGCATCATTCTTGTTTTAAGTTCATTGGCTAAAAAAGCAAAATCTTTTCTATTTCTTAGAATTTTAGATGGGATCTCCTTTAAAATGATAACATCTTGAGCAGCAATCTGAAACCTCTTATTATAGAAAGCTTATATAATTTCATTGCGCAGAGATCTCTTTGCAAAATAAATCACCACATCTCTTGGTAAGTTCTTCTGCTTTGCGACCCAGGAGTTAACTTTGTAAATTTTTTCCACTTCTCTAAGTATTCCATCTTTCTCCCTATTCAAAGCAACGGCAAGATCATTAACCACAATCTCTATCAAATCTTGATTCATATCCTCCTTCAGGCCCCTGATTCTTAAGGCATATTCCATTTCCCTATACTGAGACATAACAATATCATCTTGTGAAATTTCCATCTTTTTTTCCATACCTTCAAATTTATCTTCCAGAATATCAACCTTATCTTCGACCTCTTCCACTCTAGAATCAAGCTTCTCAACCACAAAAGCAAGTCCTGATAGAGCCATAACTATATCTTGCCTCAAAATAGTGTTATTCTGCTCTAAGAGGTTCTTCATTTCTCCTCTAATTTCAGATTTATTCTGATCTAAAAGCTCCTTCATTTCCTCTCTGATTTGGGATACAGCGTTTCCCATTATATCTTTCATATCTTGTACAGATAATACTGGCAGAGGAGGGGAAGATGGTGGTGTAGCTTTAGGTTGTTGTACTGGTAAAATTGCAGGAGAAGAAGCCACCTTAGGAACTGTAGAAGCTGCTTGCCTCTTTGAAGCCATTTTAAAAAAAGTCTTATTTCCTCTTTCTTCCCTCAAAAATTAAAAAAAACAAAGGACAGTTCAAAAAAGATTTCAAAACCACAAAACCACTTTCAAAAAAAGGTTTAGAAAGTTTAAAAAGAAAGAACTATGTAGTCCATTACATTCCATTTAACTCGCTTCTTTCCGGAAAAGGAAAAAAAAAAAAGCACTTTCAAATCGCCATTTTACTTTCACTCTCCACACCAGCAAAAAACAAAAAAAAAGAAAGATCAACATAAACTAAAAAGCAAATAAAACTCAATAAGTTCAATCCTTTATCCAGCTCTGTCCGCTTTAAAATTCACTCACCCGATCCCTTTAAGCGCGGAGATGGTAGCGGCGTTTCACTTTGTTTCCGAAGAAACAAAAACAGCTGGGAGGCGGAGGCAACACGAACTCCGAGGGAGCTCTCTTTCACCCCCCCAAAAAAATCCCTGGGGGGTTCAAGAGGCTCTACCTCTATTCGTGTGATTCTCTACCCCCTCCCTTCGCCCGGGAGGGGGATTTCGAGCCGCGGGACAGCTGGTATCCGCTGTGCTCCGCGGTTCTGATGCCGTCCCAGGAGGACGGCTACAATGTAGCCGCCATCATCGACGCTAGCCACCGGAAGTCATCCACAAGACCTCTTTTTATTGGGTCTCTCAGGGTTGGACAAGAGTCTGGTTATGAATTCCAGGGACAGACCCTCTCTTATGGTCTGTAGTACCCAGGAGTCTGTGTTGTGTTTTCCCATTGGCGGATGAAGAGGGTAAGTCTGCTGCCAATGGGAGGGGTCCCCCCTAAGTCACTTGGAGCAATGGAAGGAACGACCCCCTCTGCCTCAAAAGGAAGATTTGTTCTGGGTCTGGTGTCGGGGCTGGTCCCTGTAATTCGTCCTGTCAAATGGACGGTCTGCCTTGGGAGTAGAGGGACGGTATGCTTGTCTAGTCTCTGCTGTTGCACCAGTCCAAAAGGACTGACGGCAGTCATAGGAAAGGAAACGCCTGTTTGCTCTCTTAGTCAAATGAGAGATGACTTTCTGTTTCTGCTTGTTCTCCACTAGGTAGGGTGTTAATTCCTCCCCAAATAATCGGCCTCCTTTGAATGGAGCCGTGGCCATTTATGCTTACTCTCGGCCCTCCAGTACTTAAGCCAAAGCAGCCTCCGAGCAACAAAGCTGGAAGCCATTGCTTGAGCCAAATGCCTAGCGGCATATAAGGAGACATCTGCCATGTACTCAGAGGTCGCTATCAGTTTGGTCAGGTCCTGGTGGACTCTGACCTCCTGCAAGGGAATCCACTCCTGAAGCTGTCTAAGCCAAGTGAGGGAAATTCTAGCGAAAAAGGAAGTGGAGGTTGCCACCTTTGCTGCCCACGCAGATGCTTGATAAGCCTTGTGAAATGCTAGCTCAGATTTCTTATGCTCCGCCTTAAGGGCATTAGATACATCTGCTGGTAGCCTGGCGGCTGAGAATAGTAGGGCTAGGGATTCATCCACTTTAGGCACCTCCAGTAGGTCAGTCAAATTTTGAGCCATATCTACTATCTGATGCTCAGCTCTCCCCTGGGAAGGTTGTGCGGCTGGGGATTCCCATTGTCCCTGAACATTCTTAAGGAATAAAGGGGGACAGGGGATTTGCTGATGCCGAATTACCGGTTCTGAGAACAGCGATTCATGTCTTGGCCAGCGGAGGCCTCTGGGGTGGGGATAGGGTCAGAAGTGATCTTACCCGCTGTGCATGCCCTGCGAAGTAAGGATGGAAAAAGCGAAGCGTTAAAGAGCTCTGCCATGAGATGGGAGTCTTGAGGAGGCTCCTCACAATCCGACCATTGATCTGCAGTCCTGTCATAATCAGAGGAGCTGGAAGAATCGGATTCAGTTGAATGGGAGGGTGAGGTAGCACTAGAGTGGGCGAGCAGTGCGGGTCGTGTTGAGGTGATTGGCACTGATGAGGACCTTGGCAGGGATGAAGGTTGGTGATGACCCGATGAGGCCATTGCTTGAAGGACTGCTTGTGATATCATGGTCTGCAACTGATCAGCAAAAGAAGGCTCCTGTAAAGGATGAAGCCCTGCTGCAGTCAGTGTGAAGGTCACTGCAGGTTCTGTGGAGGAACCTGGCAGTTCGAGTTCCTCTCCAAAGAGGAGTGGGCCTCCCTGACCAAAGGTCTGTACTGAGACCTGCTGAAGCTCCCACTCTGGGGACCATGCCCTTGATGAAGTAAGCACTTGTGGGTCTATCTCAGGGGCTGCAAGTGGGGGAAGTGGTGATTTACGTCCTTCCCCAGCTGACAAACGTTGGGCCCGAGAGACTTGCTTCTCTAAGGCTCGATGTGTGCGATCAGCCTGCTTGTCAGTTGATTTACTTAATCAATCTCTTGCCAGATTTAGACTTAGCTTTGGCCTTTCCCTTAGCCCCGGCTTCTTGACAAGGGGATTTTTGACTGGGTTACCTGATAGCAGCGGAAGTCTGTGGCTCAGTGTTGTCTGCCATGGTTAAATGAGAGAGGTTCCTGATGCAGCCCTGGAACAATCTCCATCTGCAAGAGACGTCAGTTACCCACCGTGATGGGGTTGACTGCACATGGATCAGCGCGGTCCGGCCCACTGTCCAAGCAGGATTCACACTGGGCGCTTCAAGGCACTTGTCACCAAGGCAAAAGGCAAAGTTAATGTGTCCGTGTGCCCAGTTCTGTGGCCCAAATGGTGACAAAATCTCACATGTCTCACAATAGTGGCAATGGTCAGGTTCTATGGAGCAACCACTAGATGCAGAGTGGCAGATGGTTAAGGTCAAGGAGTGCTAAATGGCAAGGCCTTGCTGACTGAGCTGTCAAATATATTGCAAGCAGGGAGTATATAAGGATTTTTTGAATTTTGATTGAATTATATGCTGGTATCCTTGTACTGAGTGAGGCCCAGTTACTGTGTGAGGTGATCAAAATGGCAGCCCAAGCGAGCGGAGCGGGAGTAGTTGGAGAGGGAAACCGAAGTAGAGCTTGCTACTGTAAAGCGAGGAGCACTAGCTATAACTGAGCTCTATGATTCAACGACTAATCCAGCTGCAATATTGAGGCCTCAAGGGTAAGGATTGTGAGTGCTAATAAACAGTCGTCTCACAGCGCGCCAAAATGGCGGCCATGCTCCGAGAATGAGAGGGACCAAGCCTTAAAGTTTTGGGGCTTGGAATGGCCAATTGCTGCTCTAAACACAATAAAAGGCTTTAGGAGACTCGCAGAGAGCAGCCTCTCTCTTCTCCTGATGTAAGCCATCGGTCAGAGAGTTCGCTGAATGAGAGGGACCAAGCCTTAAAGTTTTGGGGCTTGGAATGGCCAATTGCTGCTCTAAACACAATAAAAGGCTTTAGGAGACTCGCAGAGAGCAGCCTCTCTCTTCTCCTGATGTAAGCCATCGGTCAGAGAGTTCGCTGATCTGCGCCGATCAGCTGACAGGCGCGGCGGCCGCAGCGCCTCCCAGCAGCTGTGGCAAAGCCAAAGTGAATGGGAATGCTAATTGGGGTCTCCCTCTCCTCCAGCGAGTGCAGTGGAAGACAGCAGCGAGGTTTTAACCCTCGCGTGTAAATAAGTGCGTAGCTGTGTCTGAAGCCAAACGGCTAACAAAATGGCGGTCGCAGCTCAAATTGACAGAGCTGACAGCCAAAGGAAGCTTCAGGGAACAGAGGCTCCTGGAGGAGAAACGAACAGCAGCTAGATAGATGCAGGCTGCCCTGGTAAAGAGCAAGGCCTATTGGGTTTATAAACCCTGAAACTTTGGGAAAAACAGCATTCCCAAGTGGAAGCTTAGCCCTCTGTGGAGCTGACAGTTAAGGGGAGGAAAGGTTTCAGATGGTAGAAACCTAAAGGATTTAAGAGAAAGGTTGAACAGAAGCTGTGTAGCTTCTATTCTTCCCCTTTCAAGAAGAATCCACTAATGGGTTAGAAGGAAAATAATTCCCTTGAGTCAAACCTGTTAGAAGTCAAAGTTTTTTGGGAGTCAAGATTGTCACGTCCTCGTGGGCAAAAGACTAAGTTGAAAACTGGGGGTACCAGGCAAGGACAGGCGTGACAACCTTGACAACTTAGTCTGATTGGGCAGGAGGACTGAAATAACCATTGGTGGATTCTTCATCCATCATGCTGGAGAAAGGTCCATAATGTATTGCTGGGACCTTTAGTTACAAAGACTAGGATAAGACTGAAAGAAGACCTCCAATTGTAAATAAGTGTGTGAAGATGTTCATGTGTATGCAGTTGGAGGAGAGAGTTATATATATGTGTGTGTATATGTAAATATGTGACCACATTTATATCTATGAGGCTATGTGTGTTATGTGTGTTTTGGAGGGAAATTATAAGCTGATTTCTGCCCACTCATATCTGTACTGAGAAAAAGCCTGATATGGTACTGTTGTATTTGAAACGTTTGCTTATTTCTATCATCTTTGAACCCCCATCAGTTCAGGAAGCAGTGCAAGGATTACAGGAATGCTACCATATTGTTTTAAGGTATAACTATATAATCTCAAAAGCCTATCAGAGTTCCCCTCTGCACATAATCCCTGAAAACTTCAGAATTGGGGATATTTTGAGTTTCTTTGCTTTTCTTTCTTTTTTGTGCCTTCTCTTTTTTTCAGAGTTGAAGTGTTTCTTACTTTACAATAACTGTTCCTGCAAATGTTTTTCAAGATATCTACACATACATCTTTTTTTTTCTTCCAAGCATTTCACCACAAGTTCAGAGTCTGGGATCCATTGGTTGTGACAAAAATTAACTGACCAGCTTGTTACCTTAGCCCAGGGGTAGGCAACCCAAAACACTCAAAGAGCCACTTGGACCCGTTTCCCACCAAAAACAAAACACCGGGAGCCGCAAAATCCTTTTGATATCTAAAATGAAGATAACCCTGCATATATCCTTTTTTACCTTTATTATAGGTGTGTTTGTGTTTGTGTGTGTGTGTTTGTGTGTGTATATATATGTGTGTGTATGTATGTATACACACACACACACACACACACACACACACACACATATATATACACATACATACACATACACATACAGGTAAAAAAAGGATATATGCAGTGTTATCTTCATTTTAGATGTCAAAAGGGTCTCTCTCTCTCTCTCTCTCTCTCTCTCTCTCTCTCTCTCTCTCTGTCTCTCTCTCTCCCTCCCTATCTGCCCTTGGTCTGCCTGCCACTCCTCTTCCTCCACTCTCTTTCTTTCTCTCTCTCTCTTTCCTCTCTCTCTCTCTCTCTCTCTCCCTCCCCCCCCTCTCTCTCTCTCTTTCTCTCTCTCTCTCCTATCTGCTGCTCACCTGGCAAGCTTCAAGCTGTTGTCCAACAAGCTCAGGGTAAGCAATCTCGTCTCTTTTATGACTCATGGACTTCAACTCCCAGAATTCCTGAGTCAGCCTATCTGGGCTAGCTAGCTCTCTCCTGCCCTTCCTGCTTCCTGCTTCCTGCTTCCTGCAGAGACGCAGTAAAGGGAGGAGCTCCGTCCAGAAAGCTTTTCAGCTCCTCGGAGAACACTGTGAGTGCAATCTTTTACACACACACACACACACACAGAGAGAGAGAGAGAGAGAGAGAGAGAGAGAGAGAGAGAGAGAGAAGGAAGCAGGGAAGCGCAATTACCTCTCTCTGTCTCTGTCTCTCTCTGCAAAGGCAGAGGAGGCTGGGAGCCACTGGGGAAGGCTCAAAGAGCCTCATGCGGCTCCGGAGCCGCAGGTTGCCGACCTGTGCCTTAGCCTGATGTCATGGGCTAAGAGAAAGTGATTGGTCCAAAGTCACCCAGCTGATTTTCATGCCTGCGGCAAGACTAGAATTCTTAGGTGCCTGGTTTCTAGCCTGATGCTTTCATCACTACACCAAACTACAGATACTTCTACATCACTTTAATATGACCACATGTAGGCTCAAATGAAAGGAAAATACATGCCCAAATTCATACATATTTTTTAACCTTTCTTCTAATGAATCCAGAATTCTGAGGTCATTGTAACTGGGATTAAACTGAAATTGGGATCCTGAAAAAAATTATATAAAATGTTGAACATTCTCGGTGTATGTATGCCATTTGGTCTGTGCACGTATGCCAAATGAATCTGTCTATTCTTATCAAATGAAATAATCTGAAGTCAACGGTTTATTTGAGACTGCAGAGGCTTCCTCCATTGTGGAGAGATGTTTTCTAAGATGATTCAGTTTAGTAGTTCTACTGAATTTGCTTTATTTTAATGAGAAAGAAATTTAAAATATTTTAATAAAAACAGAATAAAATAAACTTTCCCATCACTGTAATGAAACTGTGGAGGCATTTGTTCTGGAGATGATTCCTCCAGTACGCCTTTCTTTGGTACGTATTATCCAATTTTTGTCCTCACAGTTTGAGACCTAACAGTGCTGTTTTTGTAAAAAAAAAAAAAAAAAAAAAAGGTGCCAGAACTCACACATCATACAACCTGCCTTGCCTATCCTACAAGGTGCCAGAACTCCGTTCTGGGCGTTTTATGACAAAAAAAAGCCCTGAGACCTAGTATGTGGTGGTGACAGATAAGCAGCAACTGTCAAGAGTCTTAATCAGAAAACCTATACCTGCCCTTTTTTACTGGGATGCTAGGATTTGAAATGAAATGTGTTCCACCTTCCCATATTCCCCTGGATTAGATTTTTCCTGCATGTCTGGAATTTTTTTAGAAATGTTTTAGAAAATGTATTGCATCACAGCTAAAGAATTTACAGTTGTCCACTGTGAGATTCATATTATGTATCAATAATTACGCTCATGCTGTTTAGTTTCTTAGTGATCCCTGTTCATTCTTTCTCCAATTTCAAAATGGAGAAGAGCCAAGGACCTTCATAAAATAGTTTATATTTTCACTTGGTTGACTTCCAGTTCTAGTGAATGATGAATAATCAAAACATTAGCAAAGTAAAATTACATTTTTACTCCTGTCTTTCCCATATATGCTTATCTCACCACATCCAGCCTTGCACATGCCCATCCCCCAACTGTAATTCTGATTGGCTAAATTAATTCTGCAGCATCCTGCTGTGCATAATTATGTTATCCCTGTGTCAATTCAAATGCCTCCTCCTTCTCCCAACCTTTCCTGAAATTAAAATGTGGCAATTGTAGTTCACAGCTGGCTCATCAGAGGTGGCCAGTTTAAGAATAGGCACATCTGACTCTGCTTAACTCTCTGCTTTGATTGCTTAAGTGTATACATGATTATTAGTATTTTGCATGTTTCAAAAATGTGCTGCTTCACCTGCAAAACTGAGCTACTTTAAGAGGAGACTTGACAAGAAATGTATTTCTTCTCTAGACCTAGTTGGTAAAGAACCCTGTCTTATGAACAAATCAGGCATTGGCAAAATTCTTTTGAAGACTATAATTAATATGTTTCCAAAATATCTATTTTTTGCTTCTGCAAAGACCAAATACATATTTAGATTGTGGTAGGTTATAGGCCTGTATCTTGAAATGTAAGTCTGGCAGAGTGAAGGGAATTTCAGATGAAGAAGTAAGGGCAGAAAAGAGTACTAAGCTGTTCCTGTATCCATTATTTTCCCCCTGCAGTTATTTTTCTTTTACACAAGATCATTTTTGATCCCTGAATGATCTAAAAATTGGTAATTTATCCCTCAGCAATTAAATTTCATATTCCTCAGAATTGTTACTAAGGGATGTGAACCTTTAGCTTCAGAGGTATAAGCAGCCCCCAAAGACCCAAGCATTCTTTCTGGCTGAACTATAAGTATAGTAGCATGACTGCATAAAATTGCTAGTGTGATTTTTCTTTATTTTCAGGCTGGAAGTATTAAAGAAAAACACAGCATACAATGGAAAATGAAACTTTTCAGCTGCATATCCAAAACTCTTGAAAATGGAAGATCCCATTCCTATTTACATACATATGAGGCATCCCACTTCCTGCATCATTGTCTCATCCACTGCAGCCTCTAGCCACCAAATGCAGTTTCCAAAAGTTTATTAAAAGCAATATTGGACTGGGTTTAAGTTTTTAAAAAGTGCCAACACACTGTCTTCTTAACATCTTCTTGTCTCCACAGCCCATTGCCTTCCCCACTGGACTATTAATGATAGGGATTTTTTTTTTTAGGACAATTATCCTGCTGCACCTTTACACAATTTCTGTCCAGTATTATTTATGTATACTAACATACTGAATATACTGAGATATATTTTGGATATTTAAATGAAAATGTGGGCTTTGCAGCTGCCTTAAGATGCCAGGGGGTGACACTGACCATACAATTAACCTAAAACATACATTATTTAACAAAAAAAATTAACTATGTAAATAAATAGTGATTTCACATACCAGTTTAATTAAAGGCAGAATGTTCAGACTAGTTTTCATTTTTTGTGAAACAATGGAATGTATTAGAAAAGGAAACTATTATTTAATTCATTGTAATACTAATTGCCTTATTATATTTGTGCCTTATAGTTGAATGTTTCCAAGCTTCACTTAAAAAAAACTTTATACATAATTCAATTCAACCTGTCAGAATATCCTTTCTGTGTCCTCTGTTTACTGCTTATTTTCATCCAGTCTGCAAGATCTCTTGCTTTTGTTTGTTGGATTGTTTACAATTTGTTATGGTGCAAAGATGCTGCTTGTTTAGGTTTGTTTGAATATGCTTAGCTTTATATTTTGAGAATGCATTGACCTTTATGTGTCTTTTTAGCAGTTGTAGGAGATAAGATAACAATTTTATTTATACATTATAACAATTTTTGCTTTTCTGAAGCTGGAGCTCAGAAGTGGTGTAAAAAGTTTGATGTTTCTGAGAGGTATTTGTTGATGCTGATGCATGCATATATTTTAGTGTTACAGTCCTTGAATCATTTATATTGGACTTTGCAGATGTTTGCTTTGTCCTGCCATGACAAAATAATGCTATTTGTACAGGAGACATTCAGCTATCAAGGCAATGTTAAATGCTAGTTGGTAATTTGTGGATCACCTCTGGAGTAACTGAATTACTGGGTGTTAAAATGTACTGTGGAAACTAACAAAAGACAAGCAGATTATAAGAAAATAGCCAATGACTGCCTAAATTTCTTGTGAATAAGCAAAGTACCACTTCCAGCATGTGCCTTATAAGTTAGGTTCCATATCAGTTTCCTGCAGTTGCTCAAACAATTCTGTCCACAGCCTTTTAACTACATATCAGCTTGCTGATTCAGAACAAAAACTAAATTAAGACAAGAAGAGAGTCATTCTGAACTGGTGACTTGAGGCGAAGATGAGTGCCAGCTGTGCTTCTACTCCTATTATGATGAAATGATCCTTTGTGCCACTGGCAGAATGCAATTAAAAGGTCAACTGGACACTTCATTGTAAGGAAGACAATCAGAAGGCTAAGAAAACCTGAGGCGGGAGAGTTAAGAAAAAGAGACAGAAGAGAGTTCAGTAATCTTGAGAGGATAAAAAGGAAAGGAAAAGAAAACTGTCAATATAGACAAAGCAAAAGTATTTGTTGTTCGCTCTTGTGACAATCTAAACAGAGATTCTGTCATTAAGTACAGCGAAGCTTTTGTATGTATCTTTTTAAAGAAAAATAACTTGTACCCCCATACCATCTGTACTTATAAAATTATTGCTAAATAATAAAAATTGATTTATTGTGCAGTTTTAAGGTACATGTATTATTACTGTAAATGCCACCTCTGCAAAGAAACTCAAGAAATAGCGGACTACCTAATTAGCTGTTGCAAGATCACACAGACTGACTACAAAGTACAGCATGACAACATTAGCAACAACAGTGCACTGGAATATCTCAAGAAATATCATTTGCTTGCAAGAACTGGTGGGATCACAGAATAGATAAAGAAATAGAGAATGAAGAAGCTAAAATGCTCTGGGACTTTAAAATGCAGACAGAGAAGCACCTGCCAATAACACCCGTGTTTTACAATTGTCGATAAGACAGACATGTTTGGATAGTGGATGTGGCAGTACCTGGAAACAACAGACTAGAAGAGAAAGACCTGGAGAAAAATCACAAAAGTCAAAGATATGCAAATAGAAGTAAAATGACTGTGGCAAAAGAAAGCAAAGATAATACCAAAAGTGATAGGCTCCTTCACTGCATCCCAAAACATCTAGAACAGTGGTTCTCAACCATTTCTTCACCACGAACCCCCTTTAACTATCTTTTTTGGCACAGACCATGGACACAGACCCCCAAGACTTAACTCAAGATTTAAATCATAACATTTCTTCAAGCCTTTGTGGATCCCCTCTGACATTGTGGACCTCCAGGGGTCTGTGGACCACAGGTTGGACTCACGGATCTAGAGCATCATTTGCATGCCATCAGCACTGACAAAATCACTATTAATCAATTGCAAAAGACTTTAGCTTGGAACTTGCAATCAATTGCAAAATCTTAACTTAGAACAGCTGTGACAATAGCTTTAACACCATCAAATGTCATCCCCCTATCCCAGTCCTTGAGAAGGACTTGATAGGTAGATAAAAATGCCAGTCTAAACATGTGTCAACTATGTAAAGAGTTATTGTTATAATCAGATTTTTATCCAATAGAAGAAATTATATCACCTCTAACCAAATAATTTTAGAAAGGAAGGTGGGTCAGATTCACTTGATGATCTATAAACTGATTTGACAATTCTGTACTTACATAGTTTTTCACTACCAGTTTTTTGATTGCCAATTTGGCAAAGATGTAAAACATATAAGTCATATACATGTGTGCTTTCCACAAGGTTAGATCAAATGTTTTTATAAGAACAGAAGTATTAACAGGGCCAATTCACAAAGGCTCTTCAGAAAAGATCAAGTTTCAAGGACTTTTTTTCTCCTCGGATGAATAATGCAGTACATTTTTAAAGGGGAAAATGAGTTTGGTTCACAGAAAATAATGTTAATGCCTAGGTTAAGCCATTGTGTTAATTGTAATGGAGGTCATTTGGAGAAAATTGCTACCAAACATACTGAAAAGATTTTATATATTGCAGAAATAGTGATCATTGTTTCTATGGAAACAAGATTAAAGCTTTTTAATGGAGGTCTACAAAAGGTTAACACTGAGAAATTTTGCAACATTTGTTGTTTTTAAAACAACTATATAGGGCAATTTTTAATACTTAAGTAATTTCTCCTTTAGTAAAATAAGGGTCTTGTTTAGTTTATTCTGGCTAACATTAGAATAATTAATGGTTGTTTCACAATACTTAGATCAGTGGTTCTCAACCTTTCTAATGACGCGACCCATAATACAGTTCCCCATGTTGTGGTGACCCCCAATCACTTATACATCACCGGGTGCCAGGGGCGTGGCCAAAGAAAAGGGGGAAAAAATGGCGG
Organism: Crotalus tigris; assembly: GCF_016545835.1. Taxonomy (NCBI): domain Eukaryota; kingdom Metazoa; phylum Chordata; class Lepidosauria; order Squamata; family Viperidae; genus Crotalus; species Crotalus tigris. The sequence goes on from NW_024100449.1 coordinate 1,427,968, forward strand.
ACAGCCTTGTTTGGCGACCCCTGCGAAATGGTCTTTTGACCCCAAATGGGGCCCCGACCCACAGGTTGAGAACCACTGACTTAGATTCTGATTCCAAAAATGTTTTGTCCTCTCATAATTTCTATACCACTTTGAGAGGGATAGGGATATTTCATTATTCTATTCTTAGCACACATAAAAGCTGTGTAAATGAGACATCAGAAATTGCAAGTTTTCATTCTTGGGTACATAATCCAAAAGATAATAGAACAGGGAGAAAGGAGAAAAATTCAATAATGAGATGTTTAAGTAGAAAAGTCCAGCAGTCATAGATATTCACCTGAATATAACTGGAGAATGGATGCTTCCTTTTGGTTAGTAGCTGGAGGGAGCTGAATCCAATCACATGATAGAATATCCTATTGTTACCTTGCCCCCTTAACATAGACTCAATAATAGCAGTTAGTTGCCAATTACCTAACTCTCAGACATGCATCAAATTATGCTGTTAGAAGCAGAACTGCAGAACAAGAAAAATTCCCAGCCCCTTTATCTAATATTGAGTAAAGAAAAAGTCAGTTTTGTGAATGTGGACTGGTAAATATATTTGGAATCATGGCATGATGTGAATGTTCTCAATAAGGGCTGAGCTGGTAGGCATTGGCAACTATATAATATCATTTATCAGAAGATTAATTGATGATGTCTTCTCCTGCTCATGTCTCAGAGTGTTCTCTGGTACTTCAGCTTACCGTTGCTTTTTCTCTCTGTGGCCACATTTTCAAATAAGGCCCTTGACTAATAACAATGTCACCACAAAATAAATATCCAATGGAAGAGAAAATACCTGTAATATTACCAACATTGCACAAGTTATTTCAGTTCCTTGTGGTAGTACTTATATATTTTATCAGCATTATATGCTTAATTTATTAGCTCAGAGTCATTTAGGTGAGATGGGTAGTAGAGAAATGTGATGAATGAATAAATAATCCATCTGGAAAACAACCACTTTTCCCAAAGATAAAATAGTAGAATGAAAAAGCATATAATTTAAGGTAAGTAGTGGACAAAGCATGAAGTATTTTGAATCTCAGAACTCCTCATCAGGTAGAATGAGGTGAGTCCTGCCAGCAGGCTATTCACTCCATGGGATGATTATAACTTCAGGGTGCAGAACTCACAGAGAAAAGAGAAAGCTAATGGCGCAGTAACCAAAGTGCTCATTGTACCCTCTGCTGTCCAGATGCTTGCTGGCATTTGTGCAGATAGGCACTTATGTAGATAGCCAGATAGGTAAGATGGATAAATACACTGGAGCATTTCAAAGTACAGTACTAGCCTCCAACTAGCCATCTTTATTCACCCAAATACTTTTGGACATAAAGTAGACCTTAATCATTCCTTGGAAATAGAGAATGCTACTAATAGTTTATTAAGGAACAAATCCTCCTGTCCTTGCCTGGTACTGTATTTCCCAGAAAATAAGACCTAACAGGATAATAAGCCCTAATGCATCTTTTAGAGCAAAATATAATATAAGACCCAGTTTTATTTTCAGGGAAACATGGTAGATATGTTGTTATTTCTGGTCACCCTTAATGGATTTTTGCTGACACCAGGATTGAAATGCAGGCTGGTGCCAAGTGCCCAAAAGTTGCCACTGCAACTTTGAAACAGTGTTATAACTTTTGGGGGTCCGTCGGAATTTTGAATAGTTGCTAAGTGAATGATCATAAGTCAAGGACTACTTGTAGTAAAAAGTCAAATAACTAATTAATTCAGAGACTAAATAAGGCTAGTTATTTACTGAAGGAAGTGGACCATATCATCAAACAGCAAACAGAACAATATTACACCTTCCTATTCTTTATTTTATATCACACACAGTGGAATATCAGTTATAGTATTTAGGATAGGAAGCTTCCTAATTGACTAGCACTGTATTAAATATTCAGTACAAATTTTCCTTCAGGAAAATGGAGCCATATTTTCAAAATTGAATTATCCCAAAGAGGAAGAAAAATACCAGTAAAAAAATTGAGGTTATTTTTTAACATAAAAATATGAATACATCAGAAAATAAATCAGCATTTACTGAAATAACTATAGTGTAAATAGAGCGGAAAAAAAGATTGTTCATTTTTCCTTCCAAAAATGGCCAGGAGACCTTGAGTACAAATATCTATGATGAAACAATAGTTTTTGAAAAGCATACAGCATGCCTATCTTGCTCCCTGTAATTACGCAAGAACACAAACAAAAGCACACTAGGAACAGAATAGTAACACATAACTGCATCTCATCAGGGAGGTAACATAATTGCTCTAGGTCAGTTCAAGGGGAAAAGCATAGGGGAAGAAGCCACTACAGTGCCTTTGTTTTGCAAAGCTCGGAATACTTAAATGTGATTTTCCCCTGCAACCTTGGTAATAAAAACTTGAGACAAAGAAGATTAACAGAAATATATTGTTAGAAGGGCATTCACATTCACAATACACAAACAGGTCCAAAGTGGCACATAATTTTTCTTTTAATGGACAATGACAACAGAGAAATAGAGATTCGTTTAATTCTCTTTTAACTAGAGAAAATATGGTAACAGGTTACTCTCAATAAAGAAAAAACATAACATCAAATGGAAAAACATCGGATCCAGTCTCAAATTTTCAGTACTTAACTTGAGGAATATGGCCTAAAAGCTATAAATATATTTTAACCCTTAATTCCATATTTACAATTAAAGGGAAATTGCTTTCTAAAGAAGAAAACTTGAAAATCTTCTTAGAAGATCTTGACATAGTGGTATGAGTATGCTACTTATCTTTTTACAACCTTAATCTCATTAGCATTTACAGTCTAAATAATTGGGATTTTCTATTATATAAATGATCTCTTTCTTCCATACTTCTCTGCTCTCACACTGTGATCTGCTTCAGTGGCATTTTTATCTTTTATCATACAGCTTTTTTAGACTATCTTGCAAGCCATGGCCTGTTCATTTACAGGTAGTTATTTAGTGATCACAATTGGAAGCAGCAGCTCTGCATTAAGTGAAGCAGTCACTAAGTGGGCTTTCCTTTTCCTCATTCCCCCATTCTTTTGAATGCTTACACAGGCACCAGGATAATTATCAAAAAGGAAGGAATGTTTACATTACCATTACTGTAGAAGGGATTATAAGAGAGAAAGCATACTGATCAAAAGAATGAGGTAGGGCCGGCATGAGTGTTATCCAAACAACCTGGTGTATTCCCCAGTGTCTATTGTTTATTCTCTTGTAATTCCTCCCTCTCCAATCACTCCATGAGGTATGTATGTGAAAAAACAAGCCAGAGACAAAAGAAATTGCCTTGGGGTTTTTTTCTTTCCTTGTAGAGGCACGAGATGGAAGAACACAAATGGAAAGGGTGAGAGGGGAGAAACAACAAGTGATTTCTGTAGGCAATCTGTGCCTGGCTTGTTTCCTCCCATTCCCTTGTAAAGCATAGAGATTGTAATGGAAGGAATTACAAGAGAGTAAGCAGAGGAAATACATTGGATTGTTTGCCTAGCATGCTTGCAGCTGGCAACTCCCAGCCCCAAACACACTTCTATATTACTAACATTAAAGAATTAAAATTCAGTGGTTTTAGTTAATGGTTTGGATAGAGTTATAACATTAAAGCTTTAATTACATTAAATGTTAATAAAGGTCAAGTTCTCTGCTGAGATCCAGGGCTTTAAAAAAAGAGAAAAATTAATTCCATATTAAGATATATGAAGAAGATATACAGTATGTAGCTTAGCAAAACCATGTACCTTCATGTCTGAAAAAACAATTCTGGAGGATGTGAACTTGCTGATGTGAAAAGAACATGTATGGTTCACATGAGTGACAGATTTAATTTGATTATTTTGGATGCAGACTTGGGAGTAACCCATAGTTGCAAACATGCTGAAAAATATTAGTTGACATATAAAACCCCTAAATATCTTTGGCCAAGATATCTTGGCAACAGTCTCTTGTATGAAATTAAATTATTTCCAATCAGCTGGGGAGATCCTCTTAATTGTATATTTCATACATGACAGTTGAAGATCTGGGCATTCAAATAGAGATTAAAGTGCTTCTGTTCTGAAATTCTGCTGCTTCCCTAACACAAACAAATCCACTAAAATGATCCCAGTTTCTTCCTAGAAAGCCATATACACTTCTTTAAATTATTATTTTGCAATATAAGAGTCCTGAATTTCAATTCTGAGAATGAATAAATAATTTAGAAATCAAAAGAAATATTTTAAACAAAAGATTTTATCAGGGCAGTAATTAGGACAATAACACCCCAAATTAAGAAATATATTCAGTGGAAATGAATCCAATTACTTCAGCTAACATTAAACCAGCTTCAACGGACAATCATATGTGGGGGGAAGAAGAAAAGTTGGAGTTTCTGAACTCGTGCTGAAAATCAAGCAACTCTGCCAACCAAGAGGAATCCAAGGACAAAGGATTAGCCCCAGACCCAATTAGCTGCCACCTTACATTTAGAGTAGAAGTTTTGATTAACATAGATTCATAAATTTGGAAATAATAATTCAAGTTTTTGTTCCATAAAGTAACTGTAGGCTTTAAGGCAAATCCACCCTGTATCCCACTGTAGTCTGTTAAAACCTGAAATAACCTCACATTTACAGCCAGTGACGGCCCCAGCATCACAACCCATTATGGTAGAGGGTGAACAACATTTTGAAATTAAGGAAATCCTAGACTCACATAAACTTCATGGAGCCACCCAATACTTGGCCTGGAAAGATCTCCCAGCTTCCCAAAATGAATGGGTTCACAAGAAGCATGTTAGAGCTCTTAGGTTACTCAAATGTTTCCATGCACATTATCCAGATAAATCTGACTAATCTGTGGCTTCTTTTTCTCTCCCCATTTTATTATTTTCTATTTCTCCAGGTGAACTTCTCCTTCTTTTAAGGGGGGGGGGGCGGCATGTCAGGCCCGTGAAACAGACACTGCCATTCAGTAGGGGCTCTGTGATGTGTTTCCTCTGATTTGTTCTTTCAACCTTTGATGTATCTCTTTGGGTGTGAAATAGGGGAGGAACGTGCCTGGGGCCATCTGCCTTATCTCTACTTGGCTGGGAAGAAGATGCAATGCCTGGGAACAGTGCTTTATCGCCCTTTCACTTTCCAATTCCCATAACAACTTCACACCTGTGGATTCGGAGGAAATGGACTGGGCAGTTGGGCACTTGGGAGGGGTTTGAAGTTTCCACTTCGCTAACCTCTGGCAACTATTGAAAAGCTTAGCGAAGTGGAAAATAAGAAGGATGGTGATACACCCCAATTAATAATGGTCAGTATCAACGATGGGGGGGGAGAACCTCCCCCTCAGCCCATATACAGTGGGGCGAGGGAGGAGAGAGACAATCAGCATGTGAGGGGAAGGGAATCCCTCTCAGCCTCAAGACTAATGGGAAAAATACTTACAATTGAATGAAGGAAATGAGACATGGTGACGTATGTGAAACATCTAAGGCACAGCACAACCAGCTGGGCCCATTAACACGTTCTAGAAGCCGGATACAGGCTATTAACATCTTATAAAAGCACATCCCCCAGCGCCTACCTTTTAGAAACCTGACGATGTTGGATGAATCCCAACGAAAGCTCGGTTATTAAAAACTCTTTTATTATTTCTCTTGGTGATCGATTTATTTTCAGATTTTATCATATGTGTGTGTGTGTGTGTGTGTGTGTGTGTGTGTGTGTGTGTGTGTATGTAGGTCTTTGGTTATTCGGGTTTTCTTCCACGTAAAATTGGAAGTGTCTTGGCGACGTTTCGACGAAGTCCCATTCGTCATCTTCAGGCTGGTGTTTTCAGCTGAAAACACCAGCCTGAAGATGACAAATGGGACTTCGTCGAACGTCGCCAAGACACTTCCAATTTTACGCGGGAGAAAACCCGAATAACCAAAGACCTACATACAAACACCCGTGAAAACCTCAGAAAACAAATACACACACACACACACACACACACATATATATACATACCCAAATACCCACACATATGTGGCCCAGAGAAACAACATAGTCTACTTCAAATGTATACATATACAGGGCGAGAAAAACAAATCTTGCGAGTTTACCAAACGGATGGCATAGGGAACAAAGCTTTTCCAGAATCTGGTAGTTCTACTAGAAATACTTCGAAACCTCCTCCCGGAGGGGAGAAACAGAAACAGACCATGAAGTGGGGGGGGGTCTCTAACAATGCTTTGAGTTGTAGCACTGGATCTGTATTGGAACTAGCCTTAGGTGGGCGACTAGGACTGCCAAGATCTTCGTGAACACTCTCGGGGCGGATGATAGGCCGAACAGCAAGGCCCTGTATTGATAGTGATGGGCCTTGTAGTTGAACCTGAGGAATCTGCAATGTTCGGGAAGGATAGGGACATGTAGATATGCTTCCTTGAGATCGATAGACATCAGGAAGTCGTCCCTCCTAATGCTGGCCAGAATAGATTGGAGTGTCTGCATATTGAATTTCTTGTATATCAGGTAGGAATTTAACCTTTTCAGATCGAGTATGGCCCTCCATCCTCATGAGGCCTTTGGTACCACGAAGAGGATGGAGTAGAAGCCTTTCCCCATCTGTCCCGTAGGCACTGGTTCTACGGCCCTTATCTCCAAGAGGTGATGTATGGCCTCGTTCATGAGGTCCCTCTTGGCTGAATTTCGTAGGGCTGGGCAAGGAATAAATCGATCTGGGGGTCTGGACAAGAATTCTAGGGACAGACCGCACCTGATGGTGTTGAGACCCCAAGTGTCTGTAGTGGTGGCCTCCCAGTTGTGAATAAAGAGAGAAAGCCTGCCACCAATGGGGGGGTCCCTCCCTGGAGTCACTTATTCCTTCTAAAGGGACGGCCTCCTGCGCCTCGAAAGGACCACTTTGATTGGAACTGCTGTCTGGGCTTGGGTCTGGATCGTTCCGGCTGGCGGTCAGTCCTGGGAGGGAAGGAGCGGAGCGGTTGAGTCCACTCCAAGCTTGGTCCCGATCAAAATGGCTGCCTGCGATAGTACAGGTTGGGCCTGTCTGCCCACCTGGCGAGGTGAGACAACACCTTACACTTGTCTCGGTTCTCCACTAAATAAGGATTGAGAGCCTCGCCAAACAGGTGTCCGCCAGTGTAAGAAGCGGTGGCCAACTGCCACTTGGACTTTAAGTCTGCTCGCCATTGTTTCAGCCAAAGGAGTCTGCGAGCTGACACATTGGCAGCTATGGCCCTGGATGAGAACCTGGCAGCATGAAGTGTAGCATCCGCCGTGTACTCCGCAGTAGCGAGTAACTTACCCAGGTTCTTATGCGCCCGTACCTGCTCCCGGGAAATCATGGCCTGAAGTTCTCAAAGCCATATGATGGAGGTTCTGGAGAAGAAGGAGACAGAGGTGGACGCCTTCACTGACCACGCCGAGGCCTGGTGGGACCTGCATAGAGAAAATTCTGATTTCCTTTCCTCCGCTCTCAAGGCTTCCGCCATATCCCCTGGCATGACGGAGGAGGGAAAGAGAGGTGTTAGGGACTCATCAACCGTCAGGATCTCCAGAAGTTCTGCCAAGGAGGAAGCAACATTAAAAAGCTTTTTGTCAATTACCCCCGGCGCCGGGGGGTGCTAAGAATACCCCATTTTTCTTGATGCTATTGAGGAAGAAGGGAGGGCATAGGATATGTCTCTGGGTCACAGTAGGCTTGGAGAATAGTGGGTCTGGGGCTTGACTGGTGGAAGGGATGGGTTGAGGTTCTTGATCACAATCCTACGAAAGGGGAGAGGTCCGGGGATAACTCCTCGTCCTCTGACAATTTTAAGTCCCATGGCTCATCTCCATTTGAATATGACCCTCTGTCCAGAGATGAGTGATCAGAGGCAATGGTACAAGGATATTTTGGGGGATCAGATGGGTACTGAGGTGGAGATGCAGGTCTGGGCCTCTGGAACGATGAGGCCATGCCCTGGGCAAATGCCTGGGCAATCACGGCCTGGAAATGCTCAGGCCATATCCCTTGAGGCACACTGGGGTGGAGTCAGCAACTGTGGGTATGAATGTGGCTGCAGGCCACGGCTGATCCCTGGGTGCAGGGGCTGCCCAATGAAGATCTGATCCTGGGACAAGGGGTGTGCCCTCCCCCTGTCCGGCCTCAGCATCTGGGGACAATGACCTTTGGACTAGAGATGTAGGTGCAAGCTGAGGATTGAAGAGGGAGCTCTCGGGTGGAACTGGAGAAGTGCGAGGAGGCTCACTTGGATTTTGTTTTTGGACCTTGGAAAATAGCCTTTCTAAGGCCAGGTGCCTCCTGCTGGCTTCCTTCTCAGCCACCTTAGAGGGTGCTTTATCCGAGATAGCTTTGGCTTTAGCCTTAAGCCTGTCTGCTGCCTCCAATTTGGAGGATTTGCGCTTCTTCTTAGTTGGAGTGCTAGTAGCACCATGCGCAATCTGCGGCTCTTTGTCATCAGCCATCATGCAAAAGCTCTTCAGTATAGTACTTAGAATGGACTCAGGATAAGTGAGCTGAGCACTGGCTCACGATACTGGGAAAATCCAGTAATTGCTCCCTATAGTGGTGGCCGCTGGACCACAGCTGGCCTCTCGCCACCAGAATGCTCCTGATGGCCAGAAAATGATTAATCACCCTGATAGTGCAGTGTTCAGACTGACGTCCTGTAATGGTATTGTCTAATCACCTTGCATTGAACCTGGATGGTATGTGGCTGGTAGAGGGCCTGGATTAAGCAGTCAGTCCACCCTTCTGTAAGCCCCACTTTATAAAATCAATTTACTGAATCTTGATTTCTGATGGGGTAGAAGTTGCCAGAGGCAATACCAACAGGAGATGTTAGAGCTATTTGCAGTCCTCTGTAGATGCTAGGAGTGAGTACTGATCTCTGGGCCACAGTTGGTATTGAAATCTGTGGGTAAGTTCAAAACAGCACCAAACTATGCTCCAAAATGGCAGCTGTCAAAGATGACAGCTCAAGAGCACCTCTGAAATAAAGGGAAGCCAGAAAAAAGAGACCAGGATTCGAGGTTGCCAGTGTCAGCAGACCTCCTGGATTATTTCAGCTCCTCTTGCTTCCCCTTCTTCCTGTAAATTCAGCAAAAATATTTTTTTTTCTTTCGAGTGCCTCAGTGACTAGATCGGCTGCTGTATGGCTCTCAAAATGGCATCCGCTGTCAGCGAGGGAAACCAAAAATGCTTCAAAGTTTCGGGCTGAAGCCCATCTGGTCTGCAACCGGCCAGGGAAACTCCCCATAAAGTCCGTCGATCAGCTGTGCTGCGGACAGCTGAGCAGCTTCTAGGAAGCCGGAGCTCAGTCCAATGGCTGACCTCCGTCAGCGCAACGAATCAATCAATGCTGCAAACGGCCTGGGCAGCTGCCTGACAGGAAAGAAGTTTTTTGGGGAAATGTCCTTTAAGGGCTTGTGAAGACTTCACAAGGAGCGCTGTGATAAGCGCTGCGATAAGATTTTTGGGAGAATTCACAGATGGGTACAACCTGCTGGAATCTGAGAAACGAACCAACGCGTCCTGCTGGGTATAAGACTAAGTCAGAACTAGGTCAGACTAGCCCAGCAGGAGGCATGGCAACTTGTCAAACTTAGTCTATTGGGCAGGAGGAAGATGAAGGAAACCCATCAGTGGATTCTCCATCCTCATGCTGGAGAAAGATGTGCTCTCCTCATCCAACGCAGGAAATGTAGTATGCCATGTTAAACCATTGGTTTCTTAAAATAAGCTAAAATAGCTGAGACATAAATCATGCTATGTCACAAACCATGATTTAAGAACAATAGCTGAGTTAACACAAAAATGATTTTAATTTTTTTAGCACGATATATTCAGTCGCTCACATCTTCCACTTATATGTACAGTGACCATGTTTCCTTGGAAAAAATAAAAGACAAACCTGAAAGAGGGGCAAATCTGACAGAAGTTCATAATGATTAAAAAATATTCATGTTTATAAATTACAAAGAGCAAAACAAAGAAAAATTTTACAAAAATACACATTCTAGCCAAAGGAAAATAATTATCAGGAATTTTGTAAAATTTAAGACTGCAAACTGCCATTAACAATCATAACACAATTTCTTTATTATTGACAATAAAACTAGCAATGCTGCTGAGGAAAACATATGATGGAATGTTAGAGCTAAGAGTAGCATGGAAATCTACCAAATTTAAGTGCTGAATACTAAGCTGAAAAAATCCTAAATGTACAGAGGAATCATTGAAAAAGTCTCTAAAGGCATAAAAGAACAACACAACAACAAAGAAAACAAGCTTTCTCCCATCTTAGGTATCATATACAGAACATATAGAAATCAATGTGTCCCAGTCCTTTACAAAGTCAAAGCAAATCTTGAAAAGACTTACATTTGTATCAGAAAAGCTGATTTCCACAAGCTTTGATGGAAAAGGAACAAATATAACTGCCAAGATGCAAAATAAATAATAAATATTGTGAAGAAATATTTTATATCTTGATCATGCTATTGAACTGCAGGTTAAACAGAAGAAAAAGATAAACTACCCAACTTCACCTCCGGGTGGTTGATCCACCTGAAATGTTGAACAACAGAAAGTACACCCAAAATGGCGCTGAGAAGGGAGACCACGCCCCTTAACTGCCAACTGCCAGGTTCTAAATGACACGAGGCTCAAAATGGCGATTTGCAGTCTTAACTGCGAGTTTGCAAGCTGAGATAATCAGTAAGAAACTGAAGGAGGGAATCCGTAAGGGGAGCTCCCTTTCAACTACCGCAGTCTGTTTGGCTCCTTATTTGGATAATCAGCAGTTCTTTGTGTCTCAGCTGAGGTGACCAAGGAAGCAGCTTCTACTTTAAAGAAAAAAGCCTCCATATCTCTCAGACAGGCGATCCGCGGATCAGCCGGTCGTTCCAGAGCTGCTGAATCTTGCGCTTCACAGCTGGGGGGAAAGGAGCTCCGCTGCTGCTCTGCAACGGCTCCGAGATCTGGCAATAATTGAGGGCCGGCTCGCTATGCGATATGCTCACCACGTTGATTGGAATCCCCCAGGGCTCGAGGATCTGACGGAAGGCTCGGAGCTCCGAGCTACAGAGAGGAAACGTCTTCCTGTATAACCTCTGCTACCAGGTGGAGATTGTCAGAGAGAGAATAATTTGCCTCAAAATTTTGACTGTCTAAGGAGCTAAAATATTTGCTGTTAACGGGCTCGAGACTAAGTCAAAACTGGAGTCACGCCCAAAGGAGGGGTGTGGCCAAAGTTTTGACCTAATCTGTCGGGCGGGAAGGCTGTCATGAAACCCATCCGGTGGATTCTACAGCCATCCTGCTGAGGGGAAAAATTTTCTGATCTGGAGTCATGAAAGGGGCATTGTCTCACCTGAATGCCTTTTCTCAGCAGGATGATGTAGAATTCACCGGATGGGTTGTTACAGCCTTCCTGCCCGATAGACTAGGTCAGAACTTTGGCCACACCCCTCCTTTGGGTATGACTCCAGTTTTGACTGAGACAAGAGCTGATCTGATGAATTCCACGTAGGGGCTCCTTGTTAGTCACCTGCCTAGACTATCTGCATGGGTGTGTGTGGATTCTACATCATCCTGCTGAGAAAAGGCGTTCAGGTAAGACAACGCCCCTTCTCCAGCAGGAAGGCTGTAGAATCCACCAGATGGGACATACCAAAGCCCTCATGTCCCCCTGGGAGGGAGAGTCTAGGCTACTGGATCCTGAGCAGAGACAACCTGTTGGAGTACACATCTGCCAAAGGCAGCATCAGCCGCCGCGAAGGAATCTACACAGTAATGTCTAACAAAAACCAAAGGAGAAGACCAAGTTGCGGCTCTACAAATTTCCTCTACCGAGGCCTGTGTGGACTACGCGGCCGATGCAGCGGCACTGCATGTTGAGTGAGCCGTAATGTGTGAGGGAACGGGAATTGACTGAGAGGAATAGGCTTGAGCTATACAAGCTCTAATCCACCTACCTATAGTTGAAGAGGAAACTTTCTTCCCCATAGTTGAAGGTTGAAAGGAAATGAATAGGGCTTCCGACTTATGGAAGGATGAAGTACGTTTTACATAGTAACGCAGAGCCCTGCGTACATCTAGCTTGTGCCACTGACGTCCCAACCTGTGTGTGGGATTGGGACAGAAATTAGATAGAATTAGTTCCTGAGATCTGTGAAAAATGGTGTTAACCTTTGGAATTAACGCGGGGTCCGGTCTAAGGACCACTCTGTCCTCGAAGAAAGTGCACAGATCTTCCCTGACTGAGAGCATGGCTAATTCTGAGATCCTTCTAGCTGAGGTAATAGCCACAAGAAAGGTTACTTTTAAGGACAAGTAGTGGAGAGAACATGAACTGAGAGGTTCAAATGGAGGTGATGTCAAGGCCTGTAGTACCTTGGATAAATCCCAAGAAGGATAGCGATGTACTACAGGTGGTCTGGTATTGACTGCCCCTCTAGAAAGGCACTAATTGCCAGATGTTGTGACAAGGGACTTGAATTGTCGCAGGAAAGAACCGATGAGAGGGCCGCTAATTGTCTGCGAATGGTGCTGGATGATAAGCCCTTATTCAGCCCCTCTAACAAATAATCTAGGATGTTAGGAATAGTAACCGAGAGTGGTTCTAAGCAGTGTACAAAGCACCACTTGCAGAATCCTTTCCATGTAGCATCGTAGATCCTGTTTGTAGAAGGATGCCTTGATGCTTGGATGATCGATATCACCCTGGGTGAGTAAGACTGCCTGGCTAAACTTTGCCACTCAAGTGCCAAGCGGCTAGTTGTAGCCACTGAGGGTCTGGATGTAGGAGTTTGCCCTGACTGAGGACCGCTCGATCCGAGGGAATCCTCCACGGAGGTGATATCGAGAGATCCACAAGGTCAGCAAACCACGGACATCATGGCCAATGTGGAGCAATCAAGACTACTTCTGCACCTTCCAGGATCAACTTGAGTATGGTTGCCGGAATCAAGGGGAGTGGTGGGAAGGCGTACAGGAGTTGCACCAGCCACCGACATTGAAGAGCGTCCGTTCTCTCCGTTCCCGGTGTCAGGAATCTGGAGAAGAACCTGGGTAGTTGTGTGTTCTTCGGGGTAGCAAATAGGTCCAGGTGTGGTCATCCGAACCTTCGTGAGATCTCCTCAAACAGAGCCGGATCCAGGCGCCATTCTGCATGGTCCACTTTGGCTCTGCTCAGTGAGTCTGCCTGGAGATTTGCCTCCCCCGAAATGTATTCCGCCCTGATGGAACCCAAATTTGACTCTGCCCACAGACCCAGAGCCGATGCTTCCTGCATCAGTTACCAGGATCGGGTCCCTCCCTCTTTGTTGACGTGGGCTTTTGCTGCCACGTTGTCGGTCAAGACGAGAACATGTTTCCATTTTACTAGATGGGAGAATCGAAGGAGGGCTAGGTGTATGGCCTGAAGTTCGAGCCAATTGATGTTGTGAGCGAGATCCGAGCGTCTCCACTGATCCTGAGCTAGATAAGTCCCCAGGTGAGCTCCCCAACCGAACAGACTCGCATCTGTTGTGAGAGTGATCTGGGTTGGTTCCCTGAATATGCTTCCCTTGGCCATCGCTGGTGATATCCACCAATGTAGGGATCGCAATGTGTGATGTGGGACTGTGACCTTTCTGTTGGAGGCACTGAGGTTCCTTCTCTGATAAGGAAGAAGGAACCACTGTAAGTGTCTGGAGTGGAGTCTTGCCCATGGAACAATGCCCATGCAAGGTATCATTTTCCCCAGGAGCTTCGACAGCCAGAGACACCCTCCTGTCCTTTCGAACTTGATGGACCAGTTTCCTGATGCTGATTCGACACTCCTGGGAAAGATATACCCTGCATAGGGATGAGTCTATTATTGCTCCCAGGTGTTGAAGTCTACTTGTGGGAGTGAAGTGGCTCTTTTTGAAGTTCACGGAAAATCCATGATTCTGAAGGGTGAGTATCGTGGTCTGAATGTCTGATTGTGCTGCTTTGAGAGAGCTGGACTGAATTAGAATGTCGTCCAGGTAAAATTGTACACGCACTGGTATCATTCTGAGGTGGGCCGCTATGACAACTAGTATCTTTGTAAAGACCCTTGGAGCTGAAGATAGCCCGAAGGGCAGGGCTCTGTATTGGTAATGCCGGTGAGCGTAGCAAAATCTGAGGAATTTGCGATATTGGGGATGAATGGGAATATGTAGGTACGCCTTCGTGAGATCTATTGAGGAAAGGAGTTCTCCCTTCCTGATACTGGCTAATATAGACTTAGGGACTGCATCTTGAACCTTCTGTAGGTTACATAATAATTCAGTCCCTTTGAGTTCAGTATCGCCCTCCACCCTCCTGAGGTCTTTGGGACTACAAAGAGGATGGAGTAGAACCCTTTTCCCTCCTGTTCCTTTGGCACTGGTTCTATGGCTTGAATTGATATGAGGTGCGAAATGGCGGAGGCTACCAATTTTGCCTTGGAGGTGTTTCTGGACAGAGGGCAGCTGATAAAGCAGTTTGGTGGGGAAGAGTAGAACTCTAAGGTGAGACCGTACCTGATTGTTTCTAAAACCCAAGCGTCGGAGGTGGTCTGTTCCCAGACCTCGCTGAAACTTCCTAACCGTCCCCTTATGGGAGAGTCTTCCCTGGCGTCACTTGGATTGCCTGTAAGGACGGCCTCCCGCACCCCTGAAGGAACGTTTAGATTGAAATTGGCCTCTGGCTCCAGTGTTTGGACGATCCTGGGAACGATCCTGCCTAGAATAGAAGGATCGCGAGCCTCTTGACCAGTCCCAGGATTGCCCTGTTCGAAAGGGCAGTCTGCACTCCCAGGAACTGCTGGGCCGAAAGCCCTGTTTACGAAACTCCTGTGGGGGTCTCCTGTCCAGCTTTTTTGAGGGGTGGACTAAGATTTTACGCTTGTCCTTGCCCTCGCTTACATGTGGATCCAAAATGGATCCGAACAAGAGTGACCCATTGTATTTGGATGTTGATATATGCCACTTGGCTTTTAGGTCGGTTTTCCAGTGTTTGAGCCATAGGAGCCTACGCAAGGCTACAGTGGCTGCTATGGATCTTGCTGAGTATTTAGTTGCGTGTAATGAGGCGTCAGCCATGTTTTGTGAGGCAGCTAGTATCTTGGCCAAAGTTTGGTGTGTTCTGACCTGATCTGGAGGTACGCTGGCTTGTAGCTCGCGAAGCCACATGATACAAGCCCTGGCGAAGAAAGATGAGGAAGTTGCTGCCTCGGCCGCCCAGGCTGAGGCCAGATGCACGCAATGGAGGGAGTGTTCAAACTTCTTGTCTTCGGCTCTCAGGGCTTCTGCCATGTCCCCTGGAATAGCAGATGTGGAGAATGATGAAATCAGAGGACTGTCCACCGTGGGAACATCCAATAAGGATGAAAAGGATGGGGCAACATTAAAGAGTTTCCTCTCCACACTGTTAGGAGTAGGTGGTGCTGCCAGGGATGACCATTGTTCCTCCACAGAGGTGCAAAAGACCTCTGGACAAGGAATGTACTTGTCCTCAGTTACTCTCTTTGCAAAGAGGGGGTTGGACTCCTTACTGGTGGAAGGTTTTTCTTCCTGTACAGATGTTAGATTGACAGTGGAAATTGCTTTAATTAGAAGGGATTTAAGAAGGGAAGGGTCAAAGAGACCAGAATTTGCTGTCTGCTCAGGAGTAGCCTCTTCGTCCTCTGAGAGGGGCATGTCGGCCATGTCCAGGTCCATTGATTCTGCCTCTCCCATTTGAGAGGAGGTGTCAGAGACATTTGTGGCCGGAACACTGTTCCTCTCATTCTGGGATGGAGGTTGAAAGGCTAATTGTCCTTTGGATGACATAAATCAGGCGAATGCATTTTGCATAAAGGTCTGAAATTGAGCAGACCATAAGTCCTCCTGGGATCTGGTGTTAGGTCCATGATCTGGTGAAGATGCTGGTGAAGAGGAGTGAGGGGAATCCATCTGCTCGGTTTCCCCCAGAGGAGACCAAGATCTGAGGACTTCCTGAGAAGTAGTTAAAGTAGATTCGGGTATAGGGGCCTCCAATGGGGCAGGGGAAACCATGTCAGCCTCATTGGATCTGATTCTTTGGGCCCTAGAGAATTGTTTTTCGAGTGCCAAATATCTCCTCGAGGCCTCTCGCTCAGCTGTTTTAGAGGGTTCCCTCTGAGAGATATGTTTGGTTTTGGCCTTCTTCTTCCCCCCCCACTTCAGATTCTGCAGATCTGCGCTTTTTTTGTTGTTGTGGGGGGGCCTCTCTGGGACCCTGTGTAGCTGATTGCGAGACACCGTCTGCCATTGTGGCCAGGTACCCCGAGTAGGAAATACCTGGGGGTGGGGGAAAACAAACACGCAGATCAAGAAGCAGAGACTGAAGGATCGTGATCCACGCTCTGCACTAACACAATGGCCAGACAGTCAGGTTCTGACTAAGAAGAGAGAAAAAACCTGATAGGCCGGTGACAAATGCCACTTTAGTGGAGCAGTGGGAATTAAGGTAGAAACTCCTCTCACTCCCTCACCTTTGCTGGAGAAAATTGTAAAAAAGGAACAGTGATTGGGCTGAGAAATTTGTATCGCCCCCACAATAAATGGGCTGAAAAGTCAGACCCAAGATGTCAGGGTAGTAATCTCTTTCTCTCTCTCTCTCTTTCTCTCTCTCTTTTTTCTTATTAAATATATATATCAGAATATAACTAAGTTAGATTAGTATGAACAAGGGACTGAATTTCTTCGGATGGCTGACCCACCTAAAATGGTGGTTGTCAGGGATCACACCCAAGATGGCGCCCAGGCCTAAGACACACCCCCCAACAGCCAACTGACAGTGAGCAAGCCACAAGGCTAAAATGGCGACCACTCCCCTAACGGTCTTCCCAAGCTGAAGACTTTATGAAATAGGCCCCAGGTAAGGATTGGGCGGGTGTGGAGGGGAAGCTAAGAGCTCCCCTGACAAACCACAGCTTCGCGTTTCCTTTGTGGAGCTGTAGAATTGATCCGCGGTTCTGTCGGCCTTTTCGGGCGTCGCGGAGCCTGTGCACCTCAGCTGAGAGAGAATACGGAGTCAGCTGCTTGCCAAAGCTCCGAGGTTGGAGCAAAAAACCGAATTTGACCCCTTTGCGTGATCTGAGGCTGCCAGCTGAATGCTCTCAGCACGCTGCCAAAAGGAGTCCTCAGGGGATAGCAAACTTGACGGAGACTCGGAGCTCCGAGCCACAAAGGATCGGTCCGTTTTTTAACACCTGACCAGTTAAGAAAATAGCAATCTCAGCCAACAGAGAGATGTCTTGTTTTCTGTGCTAAACCTGTCACGGAGCCTGAAAATTTAGATGCTATTGGGCTCGAGACTAAGTCAAAACTGGAGTCACACCCAAAGGAGGGGTGTGGCCAAAGTTCTGACCTAGTCTATTGGGCAGGAAGGCTGCAACAACCCATCCGGTGGATTCTACAGCCATCCTGCTGGAGAATGTTCTTTCTTATACCTTTTCTAAATGATAAACTAGTATAAGATAATTCTAATTCTAAATAAGTTATAGAATCAAATATTGTATGTTGCTAGTAATAGAAATATAAAGACATACAGCATTTTTTCAGAGATTTTGACTACATAAATCATATTTTAATACCAATGGATATGAGGTTAAATGAATAATATTGCTTAGGTTAGATAATGGTTGAATAATTTCTTTACACTGTGATTTGCACTGTTGTTGTTAGACTATACTTAGTATGTATGCTTTTGAAATAAAGCTACTATTACTAGAGTATCAGTATCAGGCTTTGAAGACCTGAGTTTTCCTAAGACACTTGGGCCAGGATTCTGGCGGAGCCCAGTATGTGATTTATGTTTTATGTTGTGAGACAGTTTTGCAGGAAACCTATTTTTAAAAAATATTTTTTGCTATAGGTTATTTTTGTTTTTGTTTTGTTTCCTTGTTTTTTGCGCCTTCTAATTGTTAATGTTAACTTCTTGCTGACTGAGTGACAAGTCCTGCAGCTTTCTAGGCAGTATTTTCAAAAGTGATTTGCTATTGCCACATTCCTTTGGGCTAAGAGACACAGACTGGCCCAACATCATCCAGCTAGTTTTGTGCCTAAGGCGAGACTAAAACTCATGGCTTCTTGGTTTCTAGACTGAGCTCTAAACACCTAACTAGTTCTCATTGATAGTTTGTATACTGTGTGATTTTATCCAGGTGATTTGTTAGCCACCCTGAGTAGCTTGGTTAATATAAACAGCCATATATATTTCTTAAATAATTGTTTAAAATAATTAAATCCAAAATTAACACTCCAGTCACAGATGGCAAGATATTTCTTCTCCTGCCCAATTCTGTGATAAAAGTATGACTGAAGTGATAATGATTTGCCTTGTCTTGATCAGTCTTATTCTTCATGAGCAAAGTCTTTGGTGATGCCTGAGCCAAAATCTTACCATATTACCTGGACTTCATTTGACATGTGATCTCCAAGTGGACAGAATGCTGTGAATATATGAGGTGGTAATCTCCTGCATAAAAAACGACTAAGGACCCAACAATGCCTCAAGATTTAATAAAAAGAGTATGAACAGGTGCTGAATGTTAATTTACCTTTCTGTTTTCATTGAAAGACCAATCCTAGTTAAGCTAAATCCAAACATTAAGACTCTCAAAATAGTGTACAGGCATCTCAAAATGCATGCAATTGAGAAGGCAATTTATGTGGCATTTTATTTATTTTGTTTATATCATGTGACAGTAATTACAACTAGAGCACACAGAGCATCAAAATTGTGCACAGCAGTTCCCTAGCTGCAAATGAACCTACGCAATTGCTAAAACTACTGGAAGAATTGAGGGATGCAGTAACTATATAATTAGTTGACCAAACAATCTGCAATGTGTAATCTTCTTGATTGTAAATGTATGCAATCTAACTATGCTTAAAATATTTATAAACAGACTATATTTCCAAAGACTTTCCTCCATTCTTACTTCAACCCAAAAATGTCACAAGATGATAGCTGTAGCACATGTGCAAGAGCAGTCAGAAATAATGTTCTTATAGTTTCAACACAATCATAAAGCTTAAATTAAATCTCAAGATTTGTTTTATTCTATATAAATTCATTTTTCATTTATATATTTCATTCTGTGTAACTTTTTACATGTTTTTTCAGCTAAGACAATCTGGGTTTGCACATGTCTCTTGAGCTATTGTTCAGCTGAGATTTATCAGATTTATGAGATAAGTCATAATAAGCTAAACTTAAATGATATAAAGTATAACCAATGATTTGTAAACTGCACAGTAATTGGGCTTCAAAAAAAGGAAAAATGAAATAAACAAAATAAGATATAGTGTGATGTGCAAAGAAATACTGTAGCTACTTATTGTATAGCTGGAATTAGTTGTCCATCACACTATCTGTTAATTTCAACTATCTAGTGTATAATACTCCTATTATACACAATGCCTTTCATCAATTGGTATTTTTCTATTTCCACCAAAAGTGGAAATTTCCAACCAGACATCATAAATAGTTTGCTTTCATTTAAGTTGGATAGCACTAGCTTGATTCAAGCAATTTCACATATTCATTTGTAGTTCTACTTATCAGCTTTTATAGAGGATGTACATTTAAGGAAAAAACGTATATTACTTAGTCAATATTTGTAGTCTTCAAAAGGTGTTAGATATATTCTGCCGCATAGATCATCTAAAGATTATGGATGAACATTAATATATAGATAATCCTTAACATGACCATAATTCAGACCAGAACATTCATCACTAAGTGATACAGTTAAGTGAGTTACGCTTGATTTTATGACTTTTTTGCTAGTCAATAAGCGAATCACATAGTTATTAAGTGAATCTGGCTTCTCCCATTGACTTTGCTTGTCAGAAGCCCCCTTGGAAGGTCATAAATAATAATCAGATTCACTTGAAAGATACAATTTGCCTACTGGTGTGAAAATATTTGCATGTAATGTGCAGCACAGGGTTCTAATATTAGAAGACCAAACAGTATGTATGTATGTATTTAGAAGTTGCTTGAAGCTTTGCAGTGAAGTGTCTGGAAGATATCAACAGAAATAACATTCCATAAGAGGGCTGAGTCCTTATATATAATGGTTCGATTGCTTAGTCAGGTGAGTATGCAAATTAAAATTGCTAACAATGATCTCAGAAGGTATACAGGTTGATACAGATTAAGTAAGCTAAACTCAAACCAGTTAAGATTTTAAACACCAATAAATTAAACTGAGTGTGGAAATGTATTTGCAATTATTGTAGCTGGTACAACATGGTCTAATAATTAAGCAAGCAGCTTGATGCAAGCTGAACATCTCAGATCTTCTTTAAAACTCAGTCCCTTATAGAAGATGATATAGTCCATCCACACTGACACCAGAAGATGGACTAAAATCTATCTCCTCCCAAAAGTACCAATTTAAGCTGTGTACTGATACTATCTGAGCCTTTTCAAAGGGAAATATCCAGATTTTCCAATCATTGATCATTTTAGGGGAACATTTATTTATTTAAAACAATTATATAACGACCCATCTAAACACATTAGAACACGGGTGTCAAACTCAATTTCACTGAGGGCCGCATCAGCATTGCGGTTGCCCTGGAGAGGCCGGGTGGGTGTTGCCAGAGTGGGTGCAGCCTACTGGGTGGGCGTGGATGGAGTGGGTGTGGCCTACTGGGTGGGTGTAGCCAGTTCTACATCATTCACGTCAAGAGTGCCTATGGGGGCCTGGGCAGGAGTGGGACAAATCTGTGGGTTTCTGGCAGAAGGGGGTGGGACCAGGGCAAGTGCCAAGGCATGGTCCATCGGGGCAAGTGCCAAGATGGCCACCACAAAATTGTACATTGGCACCTGGCTCACCTGGGCCAAGGCCAAGGCAGTGGGGGCCGTTTCCTCACTGTTTCCAGGATGGCTTCGCGGGCCGCATCCGGCCCCCAGGCCTTGTGTTT
The DNA here is from genome assembly GCF_016545835.1 of Crotalus tigris. Classification (NCBI taxonomy): domain Eukaryota; kingdom Metazoa; phylum Chordata; class Lepidosauria; order Squamata; family Viperidae; genus Crotalus; species Crotalus tigris. Next base: position 1,448,950 of record NW_024100449.1, read on the forward strand.
GACATGTCTGCATTAGAACATTAAAGACAAAACAACCTAGCACCATGTCAAACCTCTAGTGTGCAATCATCTAATTTTATTCCAATGCCTGGGGGGAAAGCCAGGTCTTCAAACCCTAATGGAAGCCTAGGAAGATAGAGCTTCAGGGGACAGAGTGGTTTTTGGAGCAGGGGCTGCCATAGAAAAGGCATGCTTCCTAGTTCCCATCAGATGGCAATATTTAGGGGAAGGGATTAGGAGCATGTCCACCTTATCTGACTTGGGTAAAATCTTATTTAACATTAAAACCGTAAAACTAGAGTAGTATCTTTCCCTATCACCTCTTTTTTCTTTGGAGTGTCAAAGAATTCCACACTCTGTAATGAGGAGGTGAAAGGAAAAAGTGATTGTCAATTGTATATTGATAATACCTCAACCCCAATCTCCAGATTTCTTTTCCAAAAATACTGAAAAGTACAGGAGATTCTTGCAACAAATAATAAGTCAGTGACTGTGAGATGGTGTCATAGACATCAGCATCACCTTCTGGATCAGTTATAACAGTGGTTCTCAACCTTTTTAATGCCGCGACCCCCAACCAGTCGTAAGGACTACTCAACCGGTCGTAAGTTGAGGACTACTCAACTGGTGCAGCACCGTTTGCAGAATGGGACTTTTGGCGGGCTCAGCAGGGCAGAGACAGCCTGGACAATTCCTATTGGCTTTTGAAAGCCAATAGAATTAGACTCTATTCAAGAGAGTCTATTCTATTGGCTTTCAAAAGACAATAAAATAAAAGGGAGTAGCACAGCTAAGGAAAAGGGGGAAAAAATGGCAGACTGCGTTGTTTGGCGACCCCCGTGAAATGGTCGTTCGACCCCAAATGGGGTCCCGACCCACAGGTTGAGAACCACTGCCATATTGGATTTTTTTATCTTTTTGAAATTTTATATCAATCTTATAATTTAAATTTTAAAATATTAATTTTAATATTTTAATGCTAATTTTATACATAATTTGTATACACTACCCAGAACCCCTCACTGAGGGAGATGGGCAGTTTAGAAATATAAAAAATAAATAAATAAATAGATATTATTATTTTTCCATTTAAAAAAAACTTTAAAAATATGTAATGTTTAAATTTATGTTGTTGTTGTTATTATTATTATTATTATTATGATAAAGTTGGAAGGGACCTTGGAGGTCATCTAGTCCAACCCCCTGCTCAGACAGGAAACCCTATACCATTTTGGACAAATGGCTGTCCAGTTTCTTCTTAAAAACTTCCAGTGTTGGAGCATTCACTGCTTCTGGAAGCAGGTTGTTCCACTGGTTAATTGTTCTAACTGTCAGGAAGTTTCTCCTTAGTTCTAGGTTGCTTCTTGTCCTGCCTTCAGGCGCTTTGGAAAATAGCTTGACTCCCCCTTCTTTGTGGCAGCCCCTGAGATATTGGAACACAGCTATCATGTCCCCCCTCGTCCTTCTCTTCGTTAAACTAGACATACCCAATTCCAGCAACCGTTCCTTATATGTTTTAGCCTTCAGTCCCCTAATCATCTTTGTTGCTCTTCTCTGTACTCTTTCTACAGTCTCAACATCTTTTTTACAGCGTGGTGACCAAAACTGGATGCAGTATTCCAAGTGTTTACCAAGGCATTGTAAAGTGGTATTAACACTTCACGTGATCTTGATTCTATCCCTCTGTTAATGCAGCCCAGCACTGAGTTGGCTTTTTTGGCAGCTGCAGCACACTGCTGGCTCATATTTAAGTGATTGTCCACTGGGACTCCGAGATCCCTCTCACAGTTAACTACTATTGAACAAGGTACCCCCTATACTATACCTGTGCATTTGTTTTTTCTTGCCTAAATGTAGAACCTTACTTTTTTCACCATTGAATTTCATTTTGTTAGATAGCACCCAGTGTTCAAGTCTGTCCAGATCCTCCTGTATCCTAAGCCTGTCTTCTGGAGTGTTGGCTATTCCTGCCAGCTTGGAGTTGTCTGCAAATTTGATGAGTTCCCCATCTATCCCCTCGTCCAGATTGTTGATGAAGATGTTGAAGAGCACTGGGCCTAGAACAGAGCCCTGGGGCACCCCACTACACACTTCCCTCCCTGTAGATGTGGTTCCATTGAGGACCACATGCTGAGTACGGCCGGTCAGCCAGCTACGTATCCATCTGGTGGTGATGCTGTCTAACCCGCATTTTTCTATCTCATCAGGTAGTAGGTTGTGGTCTACTTTGTCAAAAGCCTTATTGAAGTCTAAGTAAATTGCATCCACACCATTCCTCTGGTCCACTAATTTTGTCACTTGGTCAAAGAATGCAATAAGATTTGTCTGGCGTGATCTGTTTTTGACAAACCTGTGTTGGCTTTTAATAATGACTTTGTTTGTCTGTAGGTGTTCGCTGATTCGTTGTTTGATTATCTTTTCCAGAATCTTCCCAGGTATTGAGGTCAGGCTGATAGGTCTGTAATTTCCTGGGTCCTTTTTTTTTTCCTTTTTTGAAAATGGGAACTACATCAGCTCTTTTCCAGTCCTCTGGTAGTTCCCCAGTGCTCCAGGATCTTTGAAAAATATAGTTCAGTGATTCTGAGATCACATCTGCCAGTTCCTTAAGTACCGTGAGGTATAATCCATCTGGTCCTGGTGATTTGAACTCATCTAGGCTGGACAGGTGTTCACTTACCATTTTCTTGCCTATCTTAACTTGTATTTCTATTTTGTTTTTTTATGGCACTATTTTTGACAGGTTGGTCTGTTTTTTCCCTTTGTGTAAAGACAGATGCAAAAAAGGAGTTAAATAGTTCTGCTTTTTCCCTGTTGCTTGTCACCTTCTTGCCATTCACCCACTAATGGAGCAATCGTTTCCTTCACTTTTTTCTTGTTCTTTACATGTTGAAAGAAGCTTTTTTTGTTATTTTTGACTTTGGTTGCAAGCTTTAGTTCCTTTTGAGCCTTGGCTTTCCTCACTTCGTCTTTGCAGGCTCGGGCTATTTGCTGATATTCTCACTTAGTTATGTGTCCCTCTTTCCACTTTCTATACTTGTCCTTTTTATCTTTCAATTGATCAGAGAGTTCTTTATGCAGCCACGCTGGTTTCTTTTGAGAGCTGTTATTTTTCCTCTTTGTTGGTATTGTGCTAGACTGGGCCCTTATTATCTCACATCATCATCATCATCATCATCATCATCATTATTATTATTATTTTGGAAGGGATCTTGGAAGTCATCTAGTCCAAACCCGTCAGGCAGGAAACCCTATACCATTTCAGACAAATGGCTGTCCAGTCTCTTCTTAAAAACTTCCAGCGTTGGAGCATTCACCACCACCATAAACCTTCATATGTCTCAAACCTTCATATGTCTTTAGGAAAGAATCAATTTAAAACATTTGATCACTCTGAATAACTCCCAAGTCATCTATATGACTATTCACTAAAGCCATATAATTTCTTCCAGCTCATTAAAAACCACATAGAGCTGTGATGTCATTAAACAGATTATAAAATGTAATTTTAATTTAATTTCCCTTGTGGAATGTATATAATAGGAGGAAGGTTTAAAAAGGTGTGAAAAAACATGCAGAGAAAAAGCCTCTTGATAAAATTTAATTAACTCTTTCATGTTTCAACTAGATTTCAAGATCAGATTATTTTTTCGTCATGCTTTCCTCCCTCCTTTATTATGCAGTCAAAGAAACCTGGGATACATTCTTGCTAAAAGGAGACAAATGCAGTTTTAAAAAAGGAATGCAGTCCTCAGACTTCACAAAATAATTATATTCATGTATTCATACATAACTCTATGTTCAGTTCTTATCTGTGCATAACTGTGCATAGAATTTAGGTCCAAAGCATTAATTATAATTACTTTCTGCTAAACCTATCAGCAATTGGATGCCTATTTGCTGCGCAATGGAGGTAACAATATCAGAGAATTGTTAAAGTCGTCTGTATGTGTTATTTGTGAGACTTAACTTTGTGATCATGCAAATATTTACTATACATTCTCTGTTACAAATTAACTGACTGAAATTATTGAAAGTTCATTTCAGGTGGTCCTCCCTTAACTATCCTAATTGGAACTAGAATTTTTTATTTCTAAGTGAGCAGTGTTAGACTACTATGACTGTACCACTTTAGCCAATGAAGTGGTGGTAGACCTGGTTATGACTGTTACACCAGGATTGCACATCATTGAGTGAGGACCTCATACTTCATGCTCATCTCTGCCTTGATTTCCCTTACCTGGCAGGTGGAGGGCAGCACAGCAAGGGCAGCAGAGTGCAGGGCAGCCGAAAGTGCAGAGATTGGGGGAGAGCGGGGAGATAGGTGAATGGGAGGAATTGAAGTGCACTCTGGGGTCATAAATATAGGCACATTGCCAAATGCCTAAAATTTGATCATGTGACCATTCGGTTGCTGCAACAGTTGTAACTTTGAAGACCAGTCATAAATATCATTAATTTAATGCCTTCCTAACTTCAAATGACTGCTGAATAAATGTCCTTAAGCAAGGTATTCATGAAGTGAAAATTCAAAAGGATTCACAAACTTTTAAGCACCATTGTACTTAGACATTTTCACCTGTTGAATGCCTATTGTATTCCCACAACATCCTTATCAATTCTATTAAGCCAAATGAGAGTCAAGGACTCAAGTTTAGACAGTTTAGACAATCAGCAGGTCAGCGGTTCAAATCTCACCGGCTCAAGGTTGACTCAGCCTTCCATCCTTCCTGGATAGGTAAAATGAGGACCAAGATTGTTGGGGGCAATGTAAATATATATATACATTGCTTATTGGTGTACACCGCTTAGAGAGTGCTTGCACTTAAAGCGGTATATAAGTCTCATAAATAAATAAATAAATCAGAGAATTTACAATTAATTTTAATCTGAAACCATAATTATGAAACCAAATACAGACTCTATAGTCCATTACTCTCTCCACTACTACCCTAATAGACATAAGACTATTAATATCAGAGGTCTTGTTCATATGTTGTCCTTCAAAATTCTCAGTTGCTTTACATACTCCCATAGTAAATCCTGACAGAACTTTAACAGTTCTCTGTACATGAATGAAGGAAATTAAAGGTCATAGTGCATGCTCCTTAATTAGATCAAATCATATTTTTCCTTCCAAATATTCATCTTCCCCTTGTGGAAATGTTTTTTAAAAGAATAGAAATTCTCAATCCCTCATTTCTAAGTCCACATTCAATGGGAGTTCAGCAGAGAACTTTCAGATAATTTCCCCTTAGCAATGACAACATGGTACTTTATAATCTTCAAAACACTGTGAACCTGCTTTTGAATTTCATGATCATGATCATTAATAGAGTTAAATATGTCCCTGAAATGCCTTTGGTAAAAGATGCTAGATTGCATTAATTAATCATTTAATTTTCTTCTGATTTCTCTTCTACTCCCATGGGCAATTCCTACACTTCAAAAGCATCTACATTATACAAGTTATGACCACAGTTCATAGGGACCCCACAAAATGTGATATGGGAACATAGAAAGGCAGATGGAATCTATTAGGATTGTGTAATTATAACAATTCTGCTATTTTCAGTTATGATTTTAAAAAGAACTCTAATTTATAGCCAATCTTACTGCACAAATCATATAAATTTCAAACAGTCAATTAAAGACATCTAAAGTAATTAATCTCTGGGGCTTAGTTCATTAGTTAATTAATCAATTAGGAGTTTCCAAAGTACTAAAAATACCAAGAATAAGACTAGCTGAATACATAGGACTAATTTGTAATTTGTTTATTTTTAAAGGGGGGAAAAGAAACATTAAATAGTGCAGATGCATCAATCTACTACCAAATTAACAAAGAATGTTTTAGATGTTTGTCTACATAGTTTCACTCCATAGAAGAATATTCTATGGAGGCAATGAAGATTCAGTTTGGTCTAATGGTTAAGGCATTAAGCTAGAAAGCAGGAGAAAATGAGCTCAAGTCCCACCTTAGCCATAAAAGCCAGCAGAATGACTTTAGGCCAATCACTCTCTCAGCCCAACTCACCTCACAGGATTGTTGTTGTGAGGAAGTAGGGGAAGGAAGGTGTGTTGGATACAGTGGTGGCAAACCTATGGTACGCATGCCAGAGGAGGCACTCAGAGCCCTCTTTGTGGGCACGCGCACCATGCCCCAGAGATGGCAACTGTTCCTTTTCAACCAGCCACCCGCTAACTTGCCGAGGCCCCACATGGCCGGATAAATCCCAGCACGGCTGGTTTCCCTTCCCCTGTCCCATCCCTCCTGGCCTCGCATGCTCTCCTTTTCCTGGGCACAACTCACTGCATTGCCTCCTCAGCTGTCGACTGGCCATCAAGCTCAGGCGGCTTCTCTGAACTGCTGGCAGTGGGCTGCGGAGCCCCAGAGTGTGCCGGTGTCAGGCAGCAGTCGCCCTGGCCCGTCTTGCCCTGCTTTGCCTCACCCCGCAGGATGAGCCTCCTGCCCACGGACCCACCTGCCAGAGACCTCCTGGATCTTCCCCAACCCTGCCTGGCCCCGACAGGTGTCCCTCCCCACGAGCAACATCATGGTAACCATGCCCACCTTGGCCACACCCACCCAGTCTGCCATGACCACCACAGCCACGCCCACCCAGTGGGCCACACCCACCTGGCACCCGGCAATAAATAAGTGGGCTTGGGGTTGCAGTTTGGGCACTCGGTCTCTAAAAGGTTCGCCATCACTGGTTGGATATATTTGCCATCTTGGGTTATTTGTAAAAAGTAAAGGTGGGATACACATTAAATAAATAAAAATAAATCCCATCTTTCATATCCACCCATTTGTGGTTTTCTTGGAATTCTTTTCTGATTTGGATAGATGGCTACTTCAGAGAGGTCTTGCAGCCACTGGCTATCTTGTTTGGATTTGGAAGCTAAGTAAGATTGTTCTGACTAAAAATGTTGAATTCCATTCCAATTTGGTGATATCGCTGTATAGTCTATTTGTTTCATCTTTACTGTATTGAGTTTTCATGTGTTTCATGTTCCTTCTGTAATTCTGTCTTTGAAAGTTTTCTGTATGGCAACAATGACAACCAGGTGTTCTGAAGGCTTTAATCAAACCAATAGTACTGTGAAAGATTCTCAGCCCAGCCGCCGCTCATCTGACACTAAGATCATCATTTACTTTTTCTTATCTATGTTTATGCTTTTGTGATTTACCATTGTGAGTGTCACATTGTCACTAAATCATTATCTACCTCTAGCATTGCTCCTGCCTGATAGTCTGCTTGTTTCATTTGGGCAACTGGTATGACCTTTGTGGCTCGGATGACTCTAGTGGGAGCATATATTTTTGCCATGCATTCCCAACCTTCATTTATGAGATGGTTATTCATAAATAGACAAAGCTTTTGAATGACTTTTCCAATAAGAGGAAGACTAAACCGAGTTATATTTATAGTGTAAAATTCTTAGTATTTATATAAAATAGATCCCATCTTGAGGCATGAAAAATCCAAAAATACTCTAATCAGATAACAGATTTTTCTGGGAGACTGCATTCAGTTTTGTGGGTCACATTATATAATCAAGATGTAATAATGATTAAAATATTTTTTAATAAAACTCATTTCCTTATTTTACCAACTCGTTAATCCAATAAAAATATATTTTAAGATAATATGCAAAATTATTTCACTTATACTCATGTAAAAATATTATATTATTTCACTGGTAATTCAAGACAAGGGAGAAAATATATAGCAATTACAATTAGCAGCTATTCATAATCCCAATTAAAAAGTGAATTCGTCATAAAATGTTCAGGTTCCTCTATCAGCCAAATTATTGCTAAATAGTAGAAATACTGAGGTAATATTTCAATGGATAAATGGGATGATAAAATCTAGTCTGTATCTTTGCTTGAACAGGTTTCTGAAAATAAAATAAAATAAATGTATGATAAGTAAAACTAATAAATAATTATTTTACAAGGACCAGTGGGGTTTCATTGTTTCTATAAAAGATAAGCAAGTTTTTAGCGAACTTTTCTTATCAAAATTGTGATTATGTCCCATCAAGTCATTATCAATTCTTCATGATCATATATATGTTCTCCATGATCTGTCCCTAAGCTGGTTCTTCAGGTCTTACAATAGTGCACTCATTGCACTGTAACAGTTTATCTAACTTGCTGCGGGTCATTGTCTTCTCTTTCCTTCCATCTTTTCCAATATTAGAGCCTTCTCAGAGACCTAGGTCTTCAGAGGTTGCCACAAAGAAGAGGAAGTCAAGCTATTCTCCAAAGCACCAGAAGACAGGACAAGAAGCAATGGATGGAAACTAATCAGAGAGAGAAGCAACCTAGAATAGGGGCCCCCAACCCCTGGTCCGTGGACCAGTACCAGGTCACGGCATGCCAGTAACCAGTCCGCACAAACAAAGCCCCATTCATGGAATGCAGGCAGCATACAAAACCACACACTCTCCAGTCCATGGAAAAAGCTTTCCTGACAGTTAGAACAATTAATCAGTGGAACAACCTGCCTCCAGAAGTTGTGAATGCTCGAACACTGGAAGTTTTTAAGAAGAGACTGGACAACCATTTGTCTGAAACGATATAAGTTTTCCTGCTTGAGCAGGGGATTGGACTAGAAGACCTCCAAGGTCCCTTCCAACTCTAGTAGTAGTAGTAGTAGTAGTAGTAGTAGTAGTAGTAGTAGCAGCAGCAGCAGCAGCAGCAGCAGCAGCAGCATAATATGACTAATGTAGGATAGCTTGAGCCTGACCATTTGTGCCTTGAATGAGAACTCAGAGTTGATTATTCATTTGTTTGTATACTAGCACTATATATATTTTTGAAATTGAAAGAAAACAAATAAAATGAAAATATTCAAATTCATGGCTATGAATTCCATTGTTCTAACTATGCTTTATGGAACAAATGTTACCTTATATTTTCTGAAGTCTCCAACATTTAGCTCTTTTTAAGCACTTCCAATTCTGATATTTTATCACTACCTGCATATTTTATGCACCTCTGTTATATAGTCTTATGTGCTTGTTTTCTAAAAAAACCTCAAACACTGTAAACATTGATGATGTTCGCTTTCCTTCTTTGATCTCCAAGTTAGTTAATCTCTGATTTTTTTCTATAAAATGAATGTTACACAAATCTTAATTATTGTTTTTTCCAAGCATTATATTATTAAAAATAATTTTCTTGTAAAGTATAAAAATAAGTTTAAAAATAATTTTCAGCCAATATCCTGTTGCCATTTTTGTCTTGTATAATGGTTTTCCACTTAATCTAAGCCAAAATTGAAGTATTCCTACTGATGAAAGCAACACTTGTTAATCATAAAAATGTTTTACAGGTAAAATTATAAAAAAATAATTTGACAGAATAGAATAGAATAGAATAGAATAGAATAGAATAGAATAGAATAGAATAGAATAGAATAGAATAGAATAGAATAGTTTTATTATACACATATTCAAGATGTATGTTTGCTTGTATTCTCAAATATTTAAGCTTGCAAATAAACTTTGAATAATTTGTATAACTCACTTTGTTGTTAATGTTCATGACAAATGAATCAAACTGTTTTGCACCTGGAACCAATTTTGATTGAAATTTTAATTCTTGATCCTAGTCCAACACCGCTGGACCACATTGGCTCTGTAGCATCACTATAATGTAGAGTTCAAGATTATTTATAAGTGGTGTAGACATTTAGGATAATATTGAATTTTGAAAAGATTGATTCTGATATTGGAGACTGGCTCATCCTACTGTAAAATCCATTATAAACATTTAATTTAGAGTATATCAAAGCTGAAGGTTAAGATTAAGAAGTTAACACTTCTATAGCAATTTGTAGCATAATTCTTTTCACTCTTGTTCCAAGTCACTTCCACAAAATACCTACTTTGCATTCATTTTCTGGAAAGATTGATCTACTTTCTCATACCTTCTTTTCTTTTTGTAATTATTTTTTCATTTCTTACTTTTTTCTTTCTATCACAATTTTTTTCACAAGATGTATACCTGTCATCACTAAATAATGGTCTGTCATACATTCAGATCCTCATAGCCTCCTTATATTCTCAGTCTTTCATAATAAATAATAAATTTAGTCTTTCAAAACAAACATGCTCTTTTCTAAGCAGATATTCCGCAAACAATTGTTTGTTCTTATTCTTGGTCTCCAAATGGCCTAGTTAATTTTTCTGTATTCTCTTGACTTATTTACATTGCTTGCATGCTGTCCATTTCCTCTGTTTGCAGGAAGCCAATATCCATCTATTTATATTATTTTATGAAATAATTTTTAACTCCAGATCACCTGCATTTTGAATGTTGCACTATTTTTTTCCCAAAACTCATCCTTTGTTCTCTTATTAACACTATAGCAGTATAACTATATTAGCACTAGGACCATCATTTCTTTTCCATTTTATTATTGTAAGTCGCCCAGAGCAGCCCCACAACTCTGCTGTTTGCTTAAGTTGTTATAGAGAATTGACTGCATGAACCATTATTTCCCTAAAATATAGGATTTGTTTGGTGAGAGTTTTTTATAAGATTATACCTTGATTCATTACAGCTTTCATGATCATTTCTACATATTATTAATTCTTTAGTATAATACATTCCATTACAATTAGTGCTGTTAATAAATGTTATACGTTCTATTATTGGTTTTTATTGTAATTATTAAGTTTAATTTTTATAATCAAATAGTTAAAATGACAGAAAGTTATCAGGCATATAAATTAATTCTAAAAATATTTGTCATCCTGAATGAAATAAAACAAAAGTATCCTTGTTCCAGGACAGACACCCAGTTTGATCTAGCAGTTAAAGCAACAGGAACCAGGAGACTGTGAATCCTAGTCCTGCTAACTGGGTGATGTTGGCCAATCACTCTATCTTGCCTCTAGGAAGCAAGCAAAAATTCTGAAATATGCTAAGAAAATTGCAGAGATTAGTCCAGGCAGTTGCCAGGATTCAACACTGACTCAAAGACACCAAAAACAAAAAAATAGTGTAGGGTTCCTGCCTGAGCAGGGGGTTGGACTTGAGGACCTCCAAGGTCCCTTCCAACTTTATTATTATTATTATTATTATTATTATTATTATTATTATTATTATTATTATTATTATTATTATCATTCATCACACAGTCAGCCAGATGTTCAGACTGGATTTGGCATTTTGTCTACCTATCGAGTCCTTACCCAGGATCTGGGATAGGCAGATGTGGATGTTTGATGGTATTACAGGTATCGTCGCAGGATGGAAGCAGTTCCTAATAAGGCCGCCTTTTGCAATTGACTAATAGCAAATTTGTCAATGCCAATGGTGTTCAAGTGGTGCTCCAGTTGTTTTGGGATTGCGCCCAAGGAGCCTATGACTATTGGTACTACCCTTGCTTGCTTTTGCCACAGTCTTTCTATTTCTATTTGTAGGTCTTTGTATTTTGTTATCTTCTCCAGTTCTTTCTCTTCTATTCTGCTATCTCCAGGCACTGCCACGTCCACTATCCAGACTTTTTTGTCTTTCTTATCGACAATTGTTAAGTCTGGGGTGTTATGTTGCAGGTGCTTGTCTGTTTGAATTCTGAAGTCCCAGAGCAGTTTAATTTTATCATTTTCTATGACTTTCTCTATTTTATGATCCCACCAGTTTTTGCTTACAGGCAAATGATATTTTTTGCAGATCTTCCAATGCACCATTGTTGCTACTTTGTCATGCCGCTGCTTGTAATCAGTCTGTGCAATCTTCTTGCAACAGCTTACCAAGTGGTCCACTGTTTCTTCAGCTTCTTTGCATAGGCGGCACTTACTGTCTGTTGCTGTCTTCTCAATTTTGACTTTGTATGCATTTGTCCTTAAGGCTTGGTCTTGTGCAGCCAGAATTAGTCCCTCGGTCTCTTTCTTCAATTTTCCTGCTCTTAGCCATTGCCAGGTCTTGTTATTATCTGCTTTCCCAGCTATTTTTTTCATGTATTGGCCATGTAGTGCTTTGTCTTCCCATGCCTCTATTCTGTTCTTCATTTGGTCTTTCTTGTAGGCCAGTTTGGTCTCTCCAGTAGTCAGTAAGCCTTCCTGATATACTAATTTCAGTGCATCTTCATCATTGTTCTTCAGATATTCTTCCAAAGCCATTTTTTCTTCTTCAACCATCTGATGTACTTGTAGCATTCCACGCCCACCTATTTGCCTTGGTAGATAAAGTCTATCAATGTCACTGCGTGGATGAAGGGCGTGATTCATTGTCATTATTTTTCTGGTCTGCCTATCCATTGCTTTTAGTTCTGCTTGAGTCCAGTCCACTATTCCAGCTGTGTACCTAATGACTGGGATTGCCCAGGTGTTGATTGCCTTTATGGTATTTCCTCCATTGAATTTGGATTTTAAGATCTTCTTCACTCTCTTGATGTATTCACCTCTAATCTTTTTCTTGACTTCAGTGTGCTTGATGTTGTCAGCTTGAAGGATACCCAAGTATTTGTAGTACTCTTCCTCATCCAGACTCTTAATGTTATTTTCGTGGGGCATCTTGATTCCTTCAGTTTTCACTATTTTTCCTTGTTTGATAGTAAGTGTGGCACATTTGTCCAAGCCAAACTCCATTACAATATCTTGGCTATATATACGGACAGTGTTGAGCAGCGATTCTATTTCAGATGATGTTTTTCCATACAGCTTCAGATCATCCATATAAAGGAGGTGGGATAGTCTGGCAGATGTTTTTGATGTTTGATAGCCATGTCCTGAGTTATTCAGTATTGTTGACAGAGGAAACAGTGCAATAACAAATAGTAATGGTGATAATGAATCTCCTTGAAATATTCCTCTCTTGATATTAACCTCTCCCAGCTTTTCACCATTGATCTGCAACTGTGTCTTCCATTGTGCCATCGATTTTTGCACAAATTTTCTGATGTTTCTACTTACTCCTGTTATTTCTAGGCACTTGATTATCCAATCATGTGGCAGAGAGTCAAATGCCTTTTTGTAGTCAATCCATGCCACATTCAGGTTGGTCTTCCTTCTCTTGCAGTTTTCCAAGATCATTTTGTCTATTAGGAGTTGATCTTTTGTTCCTCTGCTATTGGGGCGGTTTCCTTTCTGCTCAGGTGGAAAGAGATTGTTTTCAACTAGATGCTGTTGTACTGCATCAGCTACCACACCAGTTAGTAATTTGAATGTTGTTGGTAAGCAGGTAATTGGCCTGTAGTTACCTGGTGTTGCCCCTTTTGCTGGATTTTTCATTATTAGGTAGGTTTTCCCAGTTGTTAGCCACTTTTCAATTTCTCCTCCTTGTAGTATATTGTTGAATTGCTTGGCAATGAGTGGGTGTATAACAGTTAGATGTTTCAACCAAAACCCATGCAGTTCATCTTCACCTGGTGCTGACCAATTTTTGATTTTCTTTGCTCTTTTTTCTACCATTTTTGTTGTTATTACTAGTTCTTTCATTTCAACTTCTGTTTTATTTGCATCCACCTCTTTTAACCAAGCCGCATCCTTGTTGTATTTCTTTGGGTTATCCCATATCTGCTTCCAGAACTGCACTGTTTCTTCCTTGTCAGGTACTGACTGATTCCTTGCAGTTTCTCCATTGATGGATTGGTAGAAACGTTTCTGATTGGATTGAAATTGGAGGTTCTGCCTATAGTTTGCAATTCGAGCTTCATATCTACTGATTTTCCTGGCTATAGCTGTTATTTGTTGCTTTATTATTTCCAGTGCTTCCTTGATCTTCCTTGTTTCTAAGTGGTATTTCTTGATTAGGTATTCTTTGGTCTTCTTGTTCTTCAGCTTCTTTTCTTTCATCTGTTCTAGCTTGCTTGCATGTGATCTTAACTTGCTGATCTTATTTTCTAGTCTAACCTTCCATTTTTCTGGTGCACTGTTTGTTTGTTTTTCTTCTTTGTTGATTTTGCATCCCAGGTATTCAGTTATAACTGCAGCTGTGCTGTACATTAGTTGGTTTGTTTCTTGCAGTGAATTGGTGCTTATACTTGCTATTGCAGTATTTGCATCTTTTAATGCTTGTGCTAGCTGTTTCTTTGGAACAAGCTTCAATGCAGGCAGCCTTATTCTGTTGTTTTTGTGCTGTTCTAGATGCTCAGTTATTCTTTGTTTCAATTCTTTTATTTCTTTAGTTAGAGGGTTTTGTTCTTCCTGAGGAAGAGGTGCCTGGTTTCCAAATGAGAACAGTTGTATATCTCTACTGGATTCTTTCACTGCCAACTCCCCCTGGTTTGCCTCTACATTCTGAATTACTTCTTGTAAGGCTTTGATTTCTTTGCCCTGGGTAAACCTTTGCAGTTCGTCCAATTCTGTTTCTGTGAATACTTTATTTCGTGTTATAAATCGGCGTTGATCTGCTAGTCTCTGTTCTGTTATTTCTGATTCTGGATGTTGTTCTTTCCAGAATTCGTGCATTCGTTTTAGATATCCTCGTCTTGTTGGACTTGATCTGTAGTAACAGATCATTATTTCTTTGTTTTCCATCACTGTGTATCTGCGACGGGTAAACACCTTTTCTTCCAGTAGTTCTGCAGCTGCTGGCCCTGGTTGCTCAGCCAACAGTCCTGAGTCCTGTAACCCATTTTTCACCAGATATCCAGGAACTCCAATATCTAGTGCGGACCTTGTTAACCCGGGCGACGTCCGAGCCGGTATGGCATTCTGAAATTTACGTCTCACCATATTTTTTATGGGAGAGACACTCTTTGTCTGACTCCTCTGATGAGACCTGTCCAGTATGGTTGAACCTCTGGCATAGCTCTCATCTTCCTCAGAGTAAACAAGCCCCACAACCACGTCAAGGTAGTGCCTCACTGGGGGTTATTATTATTATTATTATTATTATTATTGAGATAAAATTTAAGTGTAATAAAACCCTTTTCATAAATGATCCATGATGATTATGTCTGGCAACACATACTAAATATGGAGGGGAAGTAGACTAAAATTATATTTAAATTTGATTAAAAATAAAAAATAAAATACTTTTTTAAATAATAGAATATCGTTCAAGTATTGTAAAGATCTTTTTTCATATTAAAAACTCAAATACAGTTTTTCATGGGATCTGAGGCATTTGAGGTTATATATTAGGCTCAGGCTGCAAACTGTGCATTCCTAATTTTGTAAATTTTGTAATTTATCCTAAAGGTTATGTGTTCCAAAAATTAAGGGAAAAATGACTACGAATTTTATCCATATAATACATTAACACAGCTAGCAAAGATACTATCTATTAGAATAAATTACTTCTCTTGTATGTCCTAAAAACAGTTTCTAAATATACATGTTTATTGAGAGTTAAATCCCATTTAGTTCACTAAAGCTTACTTCCTGACAAATATAGATTAGAACTTAAATATTCAAAAACTTTTACAAATTATTTAGCCCAAAATCATACTATGTCAGAAATGTGCTTTCAATCAATAATGCTGAAAATATTACTTATTTCAATGAGACTTGTTCAGGACTTATTCTAGTCATATTTCACTAGAAATAATATCTTTAAAAAGCATTTCCCATTAAATAATGTAGTTCTACCTATTCTCATATTATAGGATCTGTCTTTTTTTATGCATCAAACCCATCAACTGGAGTCCTGAACTATTGAGAATTCACTCAAATCTTCCAGAATTCCAGAATATTGACATATAAAGTACATTTGTGCTATTTCTATTTGGGAAATCAGAATTACTCCTTAGTTCTGTAATAATTCAGCTTACAAAGTGGTTTAAAGGTTTTGGAAGAATAACAAATACATTAATACTTTTAAAATCAATTATCCAAAGTATATTAAAAAAACACACTCTTTAGCTGTAAAATATTAGATTAATTTTTTTAAGAACATATTTCATCCTCTTTGTTTGGGATTTGTATGCAAAACAAAGAAAATATCATACAACCCAAAAAACCCAATTGAGTCAAATAAGGATAATCTAATACAGATCTTGAAAGTAGTACTTCCCAAGTTTTAATCTCAGACAGATGATTTATAAGCATAGCAGGAACTTTGTAATTATTAGAGAGTGGGTCCCACTATAAAAGGGCATGTCCAAAGCACAGAACTGAACTGTCAATCCCTTTCATTTCAAAGGTAATATTAAACATATGTTTAAAATATTCAAATCAATAGAATTTTAAAATTAAGACATGGACTGGATTGAGTTAAATGTATATAATGAAAGATTAACCAAAAACTTGATTATAATGGTTCTTCACTGTTATAAAATATACGATAATACTCCATTAACAAAATTTACTTTTACAAAATGAAGTAGAACATGAAATGTTTCCTTTTTAAAAACATATAAGGGATTTATCTATTCAATGAACTATTTAAGAATAATGCTGTAATAATTTCTGGAAATGATACAACTAAGCAAGTTTTTAGGATTTTTTAAAATCCAAATAAAACAAATCCATGTTCATACTATATAAATTTAGAAAACTGTCTATTTTAATGCTTTGTTTTTAAATTATATTCACTGTTTTGAATATAATTTTGAATTTTGTTTTTAAATTATATTCACTGTTTATATATTTACTTCTAAATATCTTGAGAATTACAGCTGTGATATCAAAAATAATATACAAATCGGAATAAACACATTTATAAATATGTTCACCCTCACCTATTCACAAATTTATATGAAAACTGTTTTAAGATAAGATACTTAATTTTAATACATGATGACACATCTATCTTGTTTCAAAAATTAATCAAGATTAAAATAATTCAAGGCTTGATTGACAAGATATTTGATACATGTGCTACAGAAAAATTATAAATTATTCCTCTCTTATATCCTGAAAACAGTCTCCAAATATACATGTTTACTGACCGTTAAAATCCATTTAGTTCACTGAAACTTACTTCCTGTCAAATAGTTACAGATTCCACCTTAAATATTCAAATCCATAGTTAAAATTACAATGAATCTGATTTTCATCTATTGTTACTTAAACCAATAATTATTGTGGCACTTTTTCTTCTAGATATAGCAATTACAGATACAGCCTGTAAAAACATTCTTCATCAAGTGATTAATTCTGTCACATCCAAACACAAGAGAAGTAACTTTTTCTGTACAGTACTATAATTTTTATCCAGAAATAATATAAAAAGAACACTGATCTCACACCTGTGTTATAAAAGGTAAATCCCCAAACTTCTGGTGGGCAATAGTAGAAATCCCATCTTCATCACTGCTTGTTTCTTTTCAAGCACACAGTGGTTTCTTCCAATTGCATGTTCTGGTCTTTCCCACTGACATTTGATAGTGAAAGGAGAATATAAGCCAGGAAAGGAGAAAATGTAAAAAAGAAATGCTTTTCTTTAAGAAAATATTCTGACGCATTCTTGCTTCACAGAAGATCTGGGGTTGCATCTTAGAAGGGACTCCTTGAAAAGTTTTTTTAATAATAATATTTTATTATTGTAATTGTCATTTTAATGATAATTAATAAGGAACTATCATTCCTAGTTTCCACTTTGACTTTTTAATCAATTTAAATGGCATGATTTTTATCCTTTAAAAGTTAATTAATATCTGCAGTGTTGTGAAGACAGAAAAGGAACATTTCTATTCTTATTTCAAATTTTAAAGCATCTCCCCAATTTTAAAAACAAAGTCAATAACTTTGATCATACAAACTAATAATATTCTTTTCTGTATGTTTTCACCTTTAGAATCTTCATTTCTGCACCACCTCCCATTTTGAAATCTTATACATAAAAAATTCAGATACATATATCCTACATGCACAAAATAAACACTGTGATGGCTTCTTGTTTTAAAAAAGGCTGTTGTTTCCCAAGGCACTTCTGAGCAAATTTAATATATCATCTTTTTAAAAAATCCCAAGCGACTTTAATATCATTCTAAGTTTGAATACCAGGAACTTCTGTTTTTTTCCTCTATCCCAAGATGGTTTTCTTTCTCGTAACATAAGCCGAGAAAATAGACAAAAGAAGCTGATTCACTGAACCTTGCCAAGTCTTGCCTCCCCCCCCCCCTTTTCTTCAGCTTACACTACTTGTCGGCTCCCAGCATAGCAACCTTCCCAAGCAGTCTTGGCAGAGTTCCAGCTTGTGCCAAGCTATCAGAAGTTCTTGTTTCCAATAGAAGTCCTTTGAAAATCAATATATTATGCATATATTGTGCACAATTACCATAGTGCATTATACAAACCATGATATCTGTAAGACAACCTGGCTGAATGAATGAGTGCTGTTACGGGGATATGGTTTGTAACCAACTCTATTGGTGGTCAAAACCATATCCTGGCAACAATGTCCATTCTCCTACCAAACTCCAGTAGAGATTTCATGGATTTTACGCTGTACGATAACTTTTTTTCTTTATTCAGTAACCCGGGACAATTATAAGCAGCACTCAGCAATAGGAAATTTTCTTAGAAACATCAGCAAAGAAACTTTTCACATAGGAGGATCTTTCTATAGCACAAACAAACTCAAAACATTGTACTAAGATTTTCTTGACACTGGCTGATAGGATAGGATAGGATAGGATAGGATAGGATAGGATAGGATAACCTTTATTGTCATTTGTTTCTGTGAACACATTGGCACACATTAAAAAATGAAATTCTGATGCCCACTTTCAAGAGAAAATAAGCCGAAATGTTGAAAATCTACCCTCACTTGACACACGCACACCTGAAGCCCTTATAAACAGAGTACTGACACTGACATCCCCTTAACTCCGCTGAAGATGTTACCTAGCGTGGTAATGAAACATTCGGAAACCAACCCACAAGCTCGGAGAATGACCCTTCACCTCATTATCAAGATTATTCAACCTACGAGATGAAACACACTTGTTCTTGATGAACGTTTCATCATCCCTAGCAGAAAATTTTGAAAATGTCTTCTGGGTGTCCTGCCTTGGCTATTTGGCTGACATATTTAAACAGCTAAATGAACTTAATCGGATGCTCCCAGACACAGTCATAACATATTTATCATAGAAGACAAAGTTTGTGCATTCTACAAGAAAATCTCCCTGTAGATAGGCCAAGTAAAAAAAGGAAATATTGCATCATTTCCCAATGTGTCAGACTTTATTGAACTAAATTCTGTTGTTGACACTGAAGACATTAAAACTGCCATCAAAAATCACTTGGAAAAATTGCACACTGAGTTTAATCTATACGTATGTTGTATGTAATATGTATATGTTGTATATAGTATGTTTAGATGTGTGTCATGTATGTGTTCACTTTGAGAGCGGTCAACTAAATTTCATTTTTGATGTGTGTTATTGTGCTCACAGTAAAAAATGACAATAAAGATTATCTAAATTTAAAATCTAAATTTTCCATTCGTGTCAAGAGGATGTGTTATTGGAATTTGTTGGATTGCATCACCCTTCATTATGGCCCTTCCTCTCAAAAGAAAGAAGCACTTCTGGAAGTGACATCAGACTGCAATTAGAAGGAACTTTTTAATGAAAAAACACTGACCGAGTTCTGGAGCCAAGTTGCAAAACTGTACCCGGAAGTGGGGGGGAAAGTTATCAGAGCATTACTGCCATTTAATTCAACATACTTGTGCAAGAAGGCGTTTTTTTCATTGACGTGTATAAAAAAAGGAATTGTCTTCAGCTGGAATCTGACTTTATTCTATCAGTAAGCACTCTCCAGCCATGAATGCAAAGATTAATGTCAGAGAAATAGGCACAGGTTTCCCATTAAAAGTCTGGTAACTGGGTGTACTTTATCATTTTTTTCCTTTTTTTTTTTTTGATCATCAAGTTTTGCTAAGCCTTGCTAAGCCACTAGAGGTACTCAAATATTGTCATGTCCTAAAAGTGATACAGTCTATGAAAAGGTTGAAAAGCCCTGCTCTAGATGACTTAATACTGATGTAAGACGGGATCTATCTGACCTCATGATGCTTTTATTTGTCTATCAACATTGATGGAGATGATACAGCACTGTTATGTGCCTGGTGTAGTGGAACATTTAGGACCAAGAAGGAGAGTGAAAGATAGAATGGCAAACAGATGAGTGGAGCTAGGCTTAAAGGGACAAATTTGATCTGTGCCAGAATGTGCTCCCCAGATTTCATATGAATCAGATTACATTGATTACAAAATCATAGGATGGGTAGAGTGACCCAAAACTCCAAAAATTATCCATATCTATCAAGTCATCTTTCATGTTCGTAAAAGAACTTACTCAACTGTTGACAAACAACTTTTATGAACAACCAATTGCTGCAAATCTGCTTTTCCTTTCAACATTATATGATAATTCTTTAAACTATCCTCCATGTCAAGAAATCCACAGTTCTTGAAGTTTTGATAGATAAATACTGAGGATACAGCCAAGAGGGCATACACTTGTTTAACAGATAATGACTGCCTAAGAATCATATTAACAACTGATAGTCATACTGGATTCAGTCATAAAGAATCCAATATTTTTAAGTGGCAAAATCAAAGAGTCATGCAGTCATTATTATTATTCAATGTAAACCACAAATTAAAAGAGTGACTTGATGGAACTTAATTGTTAAGCAGCTTCAGTTTTATTCACAACAGATATTACACTAAAATTGATAAAAAGCCTCTATTTCTCCCGTAACAGGGATTAAGAAATTATTATTATTCAATGTAATCCCTGTTACAAGAGAAGTAGAGACACCATAGGGACAATATAAATTAAAAGAAAGGAGCAAACCCAGAAGCTACTGTGTGCAAGATATAATGTAATCTCTGGTATGCTGTTTTACAATTAATAACATTACTAAAGCTCTTAGCATGATTTGTTATGTCACATCAACATTTCATCACTCAGTTATAACACAGGAAACACGGTCCTTTTAAAAAATGTAATCATATTTGGGAAATAGGTATGGATGACTGCAAGATTTTTCTCACTTTGTCATTTAATGTCACTTTATTCATGAGTATTTTCCATAATATTTTAAGATGCTGCTTTTGCCAGCAGTTTTAAATTCTCCATGCATTATAAATTTGCAGGAGGAATATAAATCTGTACCTGGGTTCAGATACACATGGCATAATTCTATTTTGGTTTGCCAGTTGCAATTGCTGGTTTAGTGTTTCAGTACTCCACCAAATGCAATTTATTGAATAAATTATGATTAAATAAATAGCAAATTAGCCTATATGAACCTAGCCAACATTACATAGGATTCCCCACTAAGCGTTCACAAAGGTCATATAGAATCTACTCCATATAAACACTGAAACAGAGACAAAAGTCGCCCCCCCCTTTAATCGGTAACAACTAACAGAATAAAATCCATAGGAACTCCCATATGAATAATATTAATATTTAATGTGCTATACAGTTCTCTAATAAAATATAGAGAAAATATTTAAAATTGTCTCTGTTACTGAGTTCATGAACTCAGTATAAATATTTTGATTCAAAAACAAGCTGTTATATATTTAATCAGTCCACAAAAGAGGAAATTCCAGCATATCATAAGTTGCATTGCTAACATCCAAAATATAATGCCCATCAGTCAGAAAGTTAAATCCAAATAGTATCTACTTCAGAGTCTCCAAGCCAATACACCTAAATATTGAGTAGTCCCTTCAATTCACCCACTTTCCAGGATATTTTTTTTTAAAGAATTCTGTAAAAGTAGAATAAATTCTCAATCCAATACAGGTAATCCCCGAGTTACGAGCGTTCACTTAACACTCGTTCAAAGTTACATGAGTGCCCCCTAGTGTTTACGAGCAAGTCCCAAAATTACAACTATTGCAGCACCATGGCAGTCATTTGCCCTTACGAGCGACTTCAGTGGCACTGCAACATTCACCCTATCCCCCCCACTCCTCACAACAGCTTCCCCCTCCCTTCCTGTCGTGCCGGACTCACCTTGCAAAAATCCTCTCTGCCATGGCTTCTTTTCCTTTGAGGGTGAGGAGAGTCGGCTTGGAAACGTTTTTTGCGCCAAGAATGGAAGTTTCTGGAGTCCATGATTTCACACGAGTGTTTGAAGTTGCGCTAAATCATGGACCTCAGAAACTTTCATTCTCTGTGTGAAAGGTGCCTGCTCCTGCCTCCAACTGAGGAAGGCCACGCCCCTCGCATCCACGTCCAGCCCGCCGGACCTCACCACACTGGGGGAGAAAGTGACCCTGTTGTCCCTGGAGCCTTGGAGGCCTCCTCCAAGCGGCCCAAAATGGAGGCCGGGGGAGGCTTTTGCATGCGGAGGTTGGATTCAGCCCTCGGAGGTCTGCTCCAAGCCGTTTGCGCTCGGAAAGTGGCATCCAGAGGTTGGATCAAGGCCTTGGAGGGGTCTTCCTAGTCGTTTGCGCCAGGAATGGTTGAGTGAGGCATGCCTCCAACCTCCAGAAGCATGCAGCCTCTGTTCCTGGAGCAAACGGCTAGGAAGACCCCTCCGAGGCTTGGATCAGGCCCTTGAAAGTTCCATTCCAGGTGGCAGCAGCTTGGAGCAGTCTTCTGAGGGCTGGATCCAACCTCCGGAGGCATGCAGAAGCCCCCCCCCAACCTCCGTTCCTGGTGCAAACGGCGGCCGTGTGCTTCTGAAGTTGGAGGGAAGCAGGAGGCAGGCACCGCAAACAGCACAAGAATTTAGGCACCCATTCTCTGCAAAAGAGGATCGATGTCTGAACTTGTGCTATATTACAGCACCCAGGGGCTTCCATTGACTCTTCTGTCCCTCAAAAGCAGGAACCATGGCAGAGAGGAGATGGATCTTTTCAAGGTGAATTCGGTGCAGCAAGAATGAAGGGGAAACATGAGGTATCTTAGTGAGTTGGGGAGGCCTTGGGGGCCTGTTCCATCACTAGGCCTCCATGGCCTTCCCCACCTTGAAATACCTCATGTGCACTTAATGAGCTGCATGCGTTTTAACGAGCAAGGGAGTGATCTCATTCGAGGTATGAGATTCACTCTACGGGTTTTTGACTTACGAGTGGAATGTGCAGGCTCCATTACACTCATAACTCGAGGACTACCTATACAGTTGAGAGGATTGTTTGTTTTTTCTAGAGCTCAGCAGAGAGCTATATATATTCTTTTTTATAACTTTCTTGCTCTTAAGGAAGAAAGACTGTAAGAAACAGATAAAAGTCTCTAACCGCAAGTGATATTTTAATTCAGCAAACTGTACTCTGGTTACAAAGCAATCATAAATTTTGTCAGAGAAGAAATCTAGCTTCAGAACTTCAGTATAATTCAAACAGCAGTGTAAGAGAACCATTAAGCCACTTTTCAAGAACTCCAGGAATTGAACAGGAACAGAATCTTCTAAATGAGAAAGACTTACCAATGAATACTGCAAGATAATAAGAAAGTGCCAGATATCCAGATAATATTACTTCAAAAATTGTAGCTTTAAATATATGCTTTGAATTGTAGCTTTAAATATGTGCTTTGACTTTGACTTTTATATTAAGAAATTCCAAATGCCAGTCATAAATTCTCTACTATTAATCAATAAAAACATATTTTATTTTCAACAAAAAAGAATGTACTGTAAAGATTGCGTGCATATGAATGAAATCTTTTAAAGGTTTTTTTTAACCAGCATTTCCTACAACATAAATGCTAGAAGGCAGTGCACTGATTCATGGACTGTATTAAGCTATAATGTATGCATTATATGAATGCACCCACTGTATTTGTAAACCATGATGTGTGAATCCAGCCAACTGTGGTTTCCTTGAACAAACGTCATTAAGAAAACCAGCTGAATGTAGTGTATGAAGCTAGTCAATTTGGCAACCAAAAGTCCTAAACACATAGATGTGATAAATGGCTTAGAAAGCTTTAGAGAAAAAAATATTCTAAAGGACAGGCCACCTTCATCTGTTAGTTACTACAAATAAAAATTGTACAGAGTTTATTACATGCATAAGGCCTAACTTCATTTTGCCTTCAGTTCCATTTCCCTTTAACTGAAAGGATTGCTAGGGATAAAATATGCCCTAGAGCAGTGGTGGCGAACCTATGGCACGTGTGCCAGAGGCAGCACTCAGAGCCCTTTCTATGGGCACACGCGCCATGCCCCGGAGATGGCAACCATCCCTCTTCAACCAGCCACCCGCTAACTCGCCAAGGTCACACGTGGCCAGATGCATCCCAGCATGGCTGGTTTCCCTCCCCCCTTCCCATCCCTCCTGGCCTCGCATGCTCTCCTTTTCCCGGACATGACCCATTACATTGCCTCCTCAGCTGTCAGCTGGCCATTCAGCTCAGAGGTGGCTTCTCTGAACTGCTGGGGGTGGGCTGTGGAGCCCCAGAATGTGCCAGTTGGGGCCAGCAGGCTGTGGCTGTCAGCCCCCATGCGCTCGCTGGCCTCTGTGTGCGGGGACCAATGGTGTTAGGCAGCAGCTGCCCCGGCCCCTGCCTTGCCTTGCCCTGCGACAATGGCATCCCCGCCCTGCCTCGCTTCACCTCACCTCACCCCACAGGATGAGCCTCCTGCCCAACACCCCACCTGCCAGAGACCCCCTGGATCTCCCCCAACCCTACCCGGCTCCCACAGGCGTCCCTCCCCACAAGCAACATCAAGGTGACCATACCCACCTTGGCCGCCCACCCAGTCTACCATGACCACCACAGCCACGCCCACCCAGTGGGCCACGTCCACCTGGCACCCTGAGATAAATAAATGGGTTTTGGGTTGCAATTTGGGCACTCGGTTTCTAAAAGGTTCGCCATCACTGTCCTAGAGAACTGTAAGTAGTCCTCAACTTACAACCACAACTGAGCCCAAAATTTCTGTTACTAAGTAAGACAATTAAGTGAGTTTTGCCCAACATGGACTTTTCTTGCCACAGTTGTTAAGTGAATCACTGCAGTTAAGTTAGGAACATGGTTGTTAAGTAAATCTGGCTTCCCCATTGATTTTGCTTGTCAATAACCCGGGACTCTGCAACCTTCATAAATACAAGCCAGTTGCCAAGTATCCAAATTTTGATGTGACCATAGGGATACCACAACAATCATGAGAAAAAGAGTCATGTCACTTTTTTCAGTGCTGTTGTAACTTTGAATGGTTCTTAAAGAAAAAAACATCGGTTTTTCTTGCCTAGGTGTAAAACCTTGCTTTTCTCCACATTAAATTTCATGTTGTTGGATAGAGCCCATTGTTCTAGTCTGTCAAGATCTTTCTGGATCCTGAGCTCGTCTCCTGGGATGTTGGCTATTCCTGCCAGCTTAGTGTCATCTGCAAATAAATTGAGTTCCCCTTCTATTCCAAGTCATTTATGAAGATATTGAAGAGCATTGGGCCTGATGGAACCTTGTGGTACCCCATTGCTTACTTCCCTCCACACAGATGTAGTACCATTAAGCAAGAACAAGTAATTAGTATAGCCAGGTTGTTGTTAGTAAGCAGATATAAAATGTAATTAAGAACACTTATACAGAAATAAGAGGAATAATAAATATTTCAGGAACCCCACAGTATTGGAGCAAAACTGATGACCATAAAATGCCCTTCTAATAGACTTGATACTAGTTTATTTCCCTGTCTTTAACAGCAAAATCTTGAGCTGAAATTGACTAAAATCTCTGCCTGCCGACTTCTACTTCTACCTGCGGATGACTGTGTTTTTACTGTGTTAAAAGCAGGCCAGGTGTTTTTTCTCATTTTGTCTGATCACTTGAAATTTCAAGTCAATTAAAAACTATGAAAAAATCTTAGCATAATAGTAAAGCAAAGCTCACAAAAAATGAATAACTCATTTACTGCAAAGGCAAAAATAGCATATTAACAGACGCACAAACAAAACGCAATATGCAAGCTAAACAAGACTAGACGCACGAATACGCATGCGCAATAGGCTAAATTGCTTTGCTTTACTTTTCCCGAGCAGCCGCGCGAGACCCAGTCTCATACTGGAAGGCGTACTCAGGCACGTGCTTCAAACTCTACTCGGACGAAAGAAAGCGTACCTCCCCCCTTTGCTTCAGAAAGCTCGTTAACCTTTTCCTTCAAATTCTTTCTCAAAGCGCATGCGCAGGAAAATGCCACACACCAACATCAATAGCGTTTTCCTTCTCTTTCTGCCTACCTGGAATACGGACGAGGCTCTGTTTTCTGCCAGGCAAAGCTGTTTCTTTGCTAGGAATTTTTAGAAAAACCGAAGCGGCTTCTCCCATGGTTGAGAAAGTACGGAAGAGACGGCAGGCGGTAGCAGTAAAAAGCATTTGCCTCTCCCGCCTGCCTTAAGTCCCAGGGCAAAAAGGAGGAAGAGGCGGTAACGAACTGCTTGACGGTTTGCGTAGGTGCCGAGCTCGAGACCTGGAGCACGTGGCCAGCAACCCATGCGGGAGAGAAAAACATGGGAGCCGGTCCAAGCACTGGCACTGCAGCTTCGTTGCCTCTGATCCTGCTGCTGGTTGTGTAACTGTCGTTTGACTCCTATGCAATATTTACAACGGGATGTCTGGCACGTACGAAGCTATAGGAAAGGTTTGCACCTTAAACTACGAGATAGCTGCAGTTTAGCATAGTGTGTCGTGGAAAAAAAGCACCTGAACTTAGTTTGTGGTTAAGTATGTTGTGAGTACTCGGAAAATAGAGTTAATAAATACTTTCCAAATCTGGGTAAGTTACCCAAAATTGGATAAAAGTGCTTTTTCTTCGGGTAACGAGACATGAATCCATTCATTAACCAGTCACAAGGACGTTTAAATTGAATTAGTGTGTTACCTGCTTTCGTTAAAAGGGACTTTATGATCAGCAGTTTTAGATAATGAAGAAAACGTGCGAACTACTAGAATAAACTATAGTTAAATCAGTCATGGGGATGTTATTACTACCACGGTTGGATAAAGTTCGCTATTTTGCTTTCCTCTTTAAGATCTGGATTATATCACACAGTAATCTAAGCTTTACTTAAGCATCATTTATAAAACAAGTGCCTGGCTTTGCACAGTACAATGAACATGATTGAAGAACATACTGTATTATAGTTAGTTTACTAATTTGGGAAGTTCACCTAGAACATGTAACTTCAAAATGCATATATTTGGTTTCTGCACATTAACATTTGGTATTCTAATATAGATTTTTGTGCCAATATAAAAGCTCTATTGTAATACATAATTCACAATTCATAAATTGCAGTGCTTTCAATTTCTACAATACTAAGTTATGACCAAGGAAAGCATATTATGCTGTAATACCATTCCTTAATTTCCCACAGGAAGGTTTTTCTGACCAAAGAGATTGGAATTTCTTCATGAATAAGGAATGCCCAAACATTACCAGATGCTAGTTCAAATATGAAAATGTATTTTTGAAATAGTACAGTTGAACTTTATCACTTGTTCCAGTTTTTATGCCATTCCTGTCAAAACTGACATTTATTTATAAATACACTTTATTGGACACCCATCTTATCTCAAAGTAACTCTGGGCAGCTTATAATCATAAAAAATAAAAACTGTACAGAGATAAAAACATAAAATACCAACCTGGACTGGATCTTGCAACATAAAACACTATACATAGCCAAATATAGCAGATCAATTAAAAGATGGGGAGGACAGGAGCAGGACGAGGGGGTATCTGTTATTAATCAGTTAAGCACCATCACTGTGATTCTCCCCCATTGGAGCCCAAGCCAACTGGCAGAACCAGGTTTTTAGGCTCTTATGGAAGGTCAGGAGGGTTGGAGCCAACCTCACTTCCAGGGCCAAAATGTTCCAGAGGGCAGGAGCCATTACAGAGAAGGTCCTTCTCCTAGACCCTGCCAGCTGGAATATTTGGGTCGATGGGGCCTGCAGCATGCCTCCTCTGCACAGACATGTGGGTTAATCCCAATGAGAAGAGACGGTCCTTCAAGTAGCCCGGACGCATGTTATGAAGGGCTTTAAAAGTGATTACCAACAGCTGGAATTGCAGAATTCCAACATCACCATCATTATTATTATTATTATTATATTGATCAGCAGCTAATGCAGCTTGCAAAGCAGTGGTGTTACATGGGTCACTCTTGGGGCCCTTGATACGGTAGTACTAACTTTTAGCATAATGAACCTGGCCAGGGCCATTTTCTGCTTGGAATTAATTGAATCGGCAGATATTTACATAATGGTCCTCAGGACTTCATTCTGTCATGTACATAAAACTGTTGATGGGAGATTATAAAGAAATGTGTTTTGTACTATCAGTATGAATCCTATCCTCATGTGCTAATTGTATTATTGTAACAGTCTTTTATTCAGATTACCAAAGACATTGCTCCTAGCCTTGATTCATTTCTAGAATTTTATTCATACTACCCTGGACATGTATGTATGCAATACATATGTACATATGTTTATTGTGTCTGAATATGTCTCTGTATTTAAATAGACATATATTCATAGATGTGGATTAAATGGATTTAAATACACTATATATATAGTGTAGTTATGTGTGTGTGTACATATATGCATGCACATACAGGTAATATATGTGAATATATTAGATTAGATAAAATAACCTTTATTGTCATTTTTATTGTGGGCACAACGGCACACATTAAAAATAAAATTTAGTTGCTTGCTCTCAAAGTGTACACATACATAACACACAATTAAACATACTATATACAACATATGTATAGACCTACACCCTTACATATGTGTGTTTTAGTATGCATGTGTAGGTATATAGCTATGTGGTCAAAGTACCAGTTATCACCTTTAAGCCTATAAAATTTGATTCCAGAAAAATTGAAACTTCTCTATATAATGCCTCTACATATACAAAAAATTCACATACTGAAATTGGCAGAAGAACTTTCGTTGAGTTACCTAAGACCACAAGAATTAGGAATACTGTAAATAAATATCTAAAAGGCTAGTTCAACAAAGTCTTGTGACAGCTTCCATGGACCAAATAGACTTCATGCAATAAAATATCAGACTCTTCAATTAGCAGAGGATAACTGCTATTTGCTCATTAAATGAGATTCAGCTGAACTATTAGTGCAACAATATAAAAGGTAAAGTTGCAAAGGGGAGGAGGTTACAACTCATGTAATGTTTTCTGCAACATGAGTGAAACAGGCTTAAGTGGAATTTTCTTGTCATTCTATATCTAAAGGATAACACTAACATTATTAGAAGATTCTCCCCTCTTGGGGTTTATTTTCCTTCTAGAAAGTTTTCAAGTTTTAGTTATGAGTTCTCCAAAGCCATCTGGTGGATTTCTAGAGGAAGTGCAGCAACATACTACATACTGATTTATCTCAGGAAATTCTTTTGTATGTCAAAGCTTAAAACCAGGCCCATCTAATGAAGAAAAATGCAAGATGATACATAATAGCCACTTTATAAGCTTTCTGACCACATGTTTTTCAAAAGAAAAGATCCATTTAAAATTATGAAAAAATTGCCATTCTAGTCAGACCAGTTTTTAGCATGGAACATAAAGATAGAGACACAACTCTTTACTGTGGCTATACTAAAGAAGAAGCTGATGCATACTGAGGCATAGTCCAGAATTATAGATCCCTCAGCTAATAAATTCAAGTCTTATTCTCTGATAATAGAAATTTCTTACTTGCATAGTTTCATAACTAGCCAAAAGAAGCTGACAAGAGCAGTGATGATTGCTGTTTATTAAACAGTACAGTGCTCAGCCCCCTACATAAGCAAATCATCAACAATATTTATTGTGAGCTGCCCAGTAATTGATATGGGAAGCTATATATGCTCAATAAATAAATAAACATCTAAAGTATTCTTGGATGCTAATTCTGAATATATTATTTAAATAAATGTGGGTAACATCAAAATCTGCATATCCAATTCTAATATAATAAGTTTATTGTTGATAAATAGAGAAAGTTTATGCCTCAATCATGTAATAGAAATATGGACATCATTGCCAGCATGTAGACATAGATATTTTGCCTTCTGTTACCTAAGACAATATAAGCATATTGATTAGTTACGGGTTTTTTCTTGACTTATTAATGTATATATAGCTTATTTTCCAGCAAATTAATATTACCATGGAAAACACTGGAAAGATCTTTGTTCCATATTGAAGATATTTAACAATTTCTAAGTGTTCATATGGGCATTACTCAGCATAACTGAAGTAATTACCTTTCTAAAGGTGGAGATTGATCCCTTCTGTTATTATAATATGTATATGTCCATTGTCTTTCCTGGTTCACCCCGTATTTGACTGTTATTTTATTTTTTAAAAAATAACACTTCTGTAACTGGTCATAATTATTATCAAAGAGATTGCTACTAAGGTCGCAGCTCAGAATATGAAAATGCCATTCCATCTTTGAATGAATCTCAAGTAATACATGGCCTGTAATAATTGAATCAGCCATCCTTGGCATATGATAATATTTCTCCTTTACGTTTGCTAATTTAATTTCCTTTATATGCAGTAGTGTATAATTATATGGAAAGAAACTAAGGTAAGGGTTATGCTGCTGGAGAAACTCATGCACCAGATTTACTGACCTGAAGTTGTGGTTTTTAGGCTAGCCTTTTCCAAGATACTGTCTTCTAAATATATTGGACTAATTTCCATGGTCATCCTGTGCTACCATGTTTCCCCGAAAATAAGACCTGGTCTTATTTTTTTGTTTTTTGTTTGCCTCCAAAAGAGGCACCAGGTCTTATTTTGAGGTGAGTGGAAAAGACACCCCCCCCCCCAGCACTGACAGTGCCACCCAGCCGGCCCACTTCTGCAGCCAAAGGAGCAGCTTCATTCTGCAGCTGAGAATGGCGCTCCAGCCTGCATTTCGCAGTCAAAGGCCTTTCTGGAAGGCCATTGCAGCCGAGAACCGAGTTATGGATTCATCTATGGCTTGGTTCTTGGCTGCAGAGGCCTTGCAGAACTGACCTATGGATTGAATCCGTAGCTTGATTCTCAATTGCAGTGACTTTCCAGAAAGGCCTCTGACTGCAAAATGCAGACCTGGGGACACTGCAGAAGTGGGCCAGCGAGGAGAGGCCTGGCTGCAAGGTAAGTGGGTGCAGGGTGCGTGGGGCAGCTCTACATCCCTGCCCTAGCTTGATTTTTAGGTGTGTACCTTGTCCCCAAACTAGAGCTTATTTTGGGGGGAGGGCTTATATTAGGCCCGCCCCAAAAAATCAAGATAGGGCTTATTTTGCGGGTAGGGCTTACTTTCAGGAAAACACAGCTGGGAAAGTTGATCAAACACATGTGGAGGATACCAGATGAATACTTATGAGTTATGAGTGCTAAGAAGTTAAATTTTTCACTAAAAGCTTAGCAAAGTATATACAGGAAATTACACATATGCTGGAGAAATACAAAGAGAATTTGAGAAATCAAAAGAATTGAGAGTTCCAGCTGTAGATAAAACTTTACACAATTTCACAACAGGCCACACCAGAGAAATTATCAGTTTAGTTTATCTCTCTAAAACTTTTTCAATATGGAATTCCTTAAGACTCTTCAAGCCTACCTGCAGAGGATTGTCATCTTAAGAAAAACATATTCTGGAACTTTCCAGAAACTCCTTAGTTCCCTTTCCATTTATGAGAGGATCAAGGAAAAGATGAATAAATTCAGATGATCTTCTCTGATAAGGATTTTACAACAATCTCAATATTAGGTTGGTTTCCAACCTACTAGTTTAGTGGAAAGCAATTAAAATCTGCCCTGGAATAGATATTGATAAAGTAGTCCCTCTTCCTGTGGATTGTATATTGTAGCTTTTCCTCAGAGTACCATTGCTCTTTTTGGTAAAGACTTGTATTGCTGAATAGTTTTGTAGAGTTCTTGATACTCTCTGGGGTTAGTTGTAGGCCATTTTGAGCCTTTTTGGTTTGAGCAATGTATAAATTGTAATAAATCATCCCAAGCAAGGCACAGAGGAATACTGGGCAAGTTCTAGGATGCACACTGTCCTTACGAAGTGGCAAAGAGGCTCAGCCAATTTGACCAAATATGCATGCCTCCATGAGAAAACATGGAGAAAACTCTTCAGTCTGTAACCACTTATACAATCACCAAAAATAAAAAACAGAGGCATGGATATGCATCTAAAGTTCCAACAGCAGGTTTAACTTGATTACTGAACTAACCTATTTATGGGGGGGGAGGTGTCACACCATATGTTGAATTATATTGATACCAACTTGTTAGATAACACAGTATATTGAGCTCCCAAAAAATAAAACCCAAATCAAGGCAAAACTACGAACTAAGTATATTACATAGATATAATGGTAGCTCTGTTTTACCTGGTTAATTTTGAAATGCAAATCTGGCCATTAATGTAGCTAATCTGATCTTTAAACTTTGAAGAAAGAACCATTTCTTGGGATGGGGCAAAGATTGTACTATCCAGAATCTTAACTGTTAATCAGTAAAGTTTCCTGCTCTTTTATAGGATTCTTTTATTTTTAAAATAAAAAATTGAGCCCTTCAGACACTTTTGAATGGGAAGAGGGCTGTCCTTTATAAAGTAGGATATATAAGCTACCTCTATACAGATACCTGAAAATACTAAAACTTAATATACTAGGTCAGTCCTTCCCAGTTCTCACCCCTACAGATATATTTGGGCTGCAGTCTCAATGAACTCAGAACATAACAAAGACTGACCATCATTCCCAGATGACTAACAATCTTGAGGGTAGAAATCTCAAGTTGGAGAGGGCTAGGCTTGAGATCAGAACCAAATCAAGAGCTTGTACTCCATTTTCAAGATGAAGAGGGATAGTGTAAGAAATAGAAAAGAACAAGATCAACCTTTCTTTGACAAGTTGCCTTTCCTCCCTGACTCTAGGGCTTAAAATCTGTGTTAGTAATGAATAAAAGGATCCAACTAAATATCAGCTATGAGAAGGGAGAAATAGCTATCAGAACAATACCTTCAAGAGGCCTCTATTAAGTTAAATATTAGACATTGACCATTTGTAGTCCTGACTGAGAAGGCTTGAATAAAAGATTTCATATAACTATCTCACAAGGTTACAACTATAACAATGCCATGTGATGTGTAAGAACCATTAAGACAGTGCTTCTCAACGTTTGTGTGACGGCGACCCCCGTCACACAAACGTGCTGCGCATGCACGGTGGCACCCCCATGCACGGCGTGGCGCCCCCCATGCATGGCGCGCATGGGCGGCGGCGCCCCCCGAGGGGGAAAAATGGTGGATCGCCTTGTTTGGCGACCCCCGAAAAATGGTTGATCGACCCCAAATGGGGTCGCGACCCATAGGTTGAGAACCGCTGCATTAAGAGGTATATATGTGTATGAGGAGGTTTTATTTCCAAGCAGTTGCCCTCTAATATGGCAGAGATGAATAGACATTGCATTTCAGAGGCTAGTTAAAAGAGGGGTACAAAATAACTGCATAACCAGCAAGATCCCCTTTCTTCTGCTTAAAGTACCACTTTGCCTTAGTACCATGGTCATGAGGAAAGATAATCAGCAATTGATCCAGATGTCAATGGAAATAAAAGGGATAAAAACTGATCAAATTATCAGAGATAAAACTAAAAAAAAGTAAAGTTTTCTGTGAGTTGAATTTGACTCCTGGGGATTTCATAGATAGGTTCATGAAGTTTTATTGGTAATGAAATGATTTTCAATTGTCTTCTTCCAGGATATGTTTTTTTATTTTACTTCTGCCTAGTCAACAGCCCTGAAATTCCCTGGTGATCCCCAACCAATATTAACTAGTGCCCATTCAAATATGTTTCATAGATCAGCTGTTACCATCTGCTGATACATCAAAAGAAAAGAAAACCCCCCAATCCTTCCCTAAAAAGGGTGCAGCAGATGCTCCACCCAACATGACCAATAACAAGGATCTGAAGCTATTCCATAAATCTAAAGGCTATTTGGTTATTTATCCCCTAAGACAATAACAGAAAACTCAGATCTTGATAGGTAAAAACTCTTTTATCATGAGGAAATATGAATGATAAGTTTTACATTTAGTAGCAAGTAGGACGTTCCAGAATTTAAGATACTTTTTTTCTAGAACATAAAAAATCTTTGTCTTTTTTTGTATTCTCAACCAATATAATATGGCCCTCCCATGTTAAAAAAAATAAAGGAGTAATAGGCTACAGCTAGCATAACACCTTAGTCATTGCTAGGATAGCTTACCACAATACATTGCACAGAATCTGCATTTGCAGACTAACCAAAAGCTATTGATGAAAGTGCAGCAGCCAATTTGACATTAGAGTCACATAATATCAATTTTGTGGGTGCTGCCTGAGTTACCAATAGACTTTCAATAAAAATTCACAGTGCTAATATTAACCTATAAAATCTTCCATGGTTCTGCATTGAGATATAAATAACCAGGATATCGCAAGAGCTATGGTGGTACAGTCTTAGAATGCAGTACTGTAGGCTGATTCTGCCCACTGCGAGAAGTTCAATCCTGACTGGCTCAGTCTTCCATTCTTCTAAGGCTGGTAAAATGAGGAACCAGATTATTGGGAGCAATATGCCGACTCTGTAAACTGCTTAGAGAATGCTGTACAGCACTA
This sequence comes from Crotalus tigris, assembly GCF_016545835.1. Taxonomy (NCBI): domain Eukaryota; kingdom Metazoa; phylum Chordata; class Lepidosauria; order Squamata; family Viperidae; genus Crotalus; species Crotalus tigris. The sequence goes on from NW_024100449.1 coordinate 1,483,462, forward strand.
TGAAGTGGTATATAAATCTATTGATATTGCTATAATCTTTGGGCAGAATCAACCTATCAAAACTGTTCATCTCAAGAAGAGATATTGAATATCTTCCCCTCCCTTAGTGAGGTTCAATGGGAGAGGGGGCAGAAGAAAGTGCTTTTCTGATTTGGCTACAGCACACTGGAATAACCTATACATGGAGATCTTTCTATTTTCCTAGTGGTATTAGGAAAGCAGTAAAGGCAGAGCTGTTTCACAGAGTGTAATTTAATCTGTAATTTTAACCACAAAGTTACCATTAGTTGGGGAGAAAGTAATGAATTATATAAATACTGTACAACTGTGTGACAAAAACTAAAATTTTCAGACGATAATATTCTTCCGAACTATGTAACTAATACATGGAATTTGAACTAAAATGGATTCTCCTTGCCCTAACTATTATTAAAAGACTGATATTGTAGCATTGGGAAGATAATCCATACATTCAATGGATTGAAGATCTGATTCCATTTGCCACTTATGAGAGGATTGCCTATAGACATATACTTTGTATAGGCAAATATAATGAACTGTGGGACTCATTTATGCAGAATAGAATAGGTTAAAATAGTTGTATAAATGTATCAGAAACATATTTGAATAATATTTGCATTAGATAATATATAGAATTGGTACTATTAATAATGACATGTATTATGTTTTTTTCCTTATGTTTCACTTTTTTGTTAGAGCACTTTTTATGTGTGTTTTTTTCTTCTTTTTGACAACATGTATCTCTATCAGTATCACAACATTCACTTGTCTTTTGGTCTTTTTTCTCTTTTTATTACTTAAAAAGGAATATAATATAAATTTTAAAAAGCATTCCTCATTAAGGGTTGTATAATTTACTGCATGCCTTTAACTGTAAAATATGTACTGTATTCCACTGTAATCAAAAGAAATCCTAACAGTTGAGGTATTTTGATATACATGCAATAAAAAGTCTATTGTAAATTATCAATGTCACTCAGTCTGATGGCACAAACTCATCCCTCCAATTAATTTTACCTTATGTAAAATATGGGGCCAGATTGAATTTCTGGATGAAGGCTATTACAAAATGTACACAGAGTGAGAGAGAGAGAAAATGTGTCTGCACACCATCCCACCTCTTACCTTACAGAAGTGAAGAATCACAAAGAGATTATCTTTTCTTTCCTTCCACCTTTTCCAGTTTGGGGCTTTTTCCAGAGAACTAGGTCTTTGCATAATGTCTCCAAAGTAGGCTAATTTGAGCCTGGTCATTTGTGCCTGTATTGAGTATTCTGGGTTGATTTGTTTGGTGATACATTTGTTTGTTTTCTTGGAAGTCCATGGTGTTCTCAGAAGTCTCCAAAATCAAAATTCAAAAGCATCAACACTCTTCCTATCTTGTTTCTTCAAAGCCCAACTTTCACTTCCATAGAATGTCATCGGAAACATCATGATTCTTGTACAATTCTGATTTTTACATAAAAATAGGATGGCTATACACTATGTATTTGACATAATATGACAATACTTTAAGCAGAAGAAAAAAGGACAATCAGAACACATTCATATAAGCTGAATGGTAAATTAGTATAGTGCTGTGGGACACATTCAAGCCAAAATGTAGGATCACATATCACACAAAACCAAAAAGGAAGAAGTATATTAGTTCTTCGTGTAATGTGTGAAGCAGGCATTTGTTTCAATTCAGACTAGTGGGTGGGAGCTGTTGCAGAGAAAATACACATCTGAATAGTAAATGTGAAGTATTGCTGAAAAGGAAACTATAAGCTGGGCATCTTTCATATACAAAGAGGAATGGTTTTCCTGATTTTTTTTGGGGGGGGTTATGTTTAATTGGCAGCCATAACAAACTATAATCATTATATAATTAGCAAGAAATTAAAGATCCCATTAGGTACTTAAAACAAGCTAGATTAAGTTCTGATTATTTTTTAATAGAGAGGAAGCCTGATGTTCCCTGCATGCCAAACATCCCTCAAAAAAATTGCTCACTCTCTCTACAACCACTTCACACAATGGCAGCATGTGCTAAATAGCAAATGTCCTGTACATGCCCTGAAGGCACCAGGAACCTCAGTAATGTGTGAAATATGTATCTTATGCAGAAATGTTCTAGGTGGAAAAGATGCCTTCTAGCGACAGCAAGACATTTGCTGAGGTAGCTTGCCTATCTCAGAAATATTTACATTCCTTGAATGTCCAAAGTGCCTCCTTAAATGGAGCCAGAAAAGCATCTACCACCATTCCTCTTCTCAGGACTATGATAAGATAAAGAATCATTCATATACCAAGGTCTGTTCCTCTTTATCACTCACAATGTTACCATATCACATGTGTAACAACTATAATTTGTAACAACCAGCTATACAATAGTCCTAGCCTAATTGGTGAAAGGCTTTAAGTCAATGGAAATGATTCCAAATAGAAAACACAGAGATTGTGGTTCACTCACATGAAAATATTGGGAGGTGGGAGCATGGGAAAGCTAAGTGCAACAGTGAGGTGGGTGATGATGCCAAATGGGTATTTTCTTGGGTGGTTTTTTCCTGTGTTTTTGAAGATTTTTTTTATTTAAAAAATCTGCATTAAGCCTTTTAAAAGGGGGCTTTGCTGCAGTTTTCAAGAATTCAAAGATAAAATAGGCAAACATGCCAGATAGAGTAGCTAGAAAAAAAGAAAAAGAAGCTAGATACCTGAGGTAGCCATTTATCTGCAAGCTGCTTTAGTATAAATCACCTTCCCAAAATTATGGATGCCCCCAGGCCTTTTTGCTGCTAATTTTTGATAAAAATTAAAGTAGTGTAGAGATGGTAATATAGAGAAAGATGGTAGTATAGAGAAAGCAGTGCAAAATGTGTCCTTCTTACATCTTTTTTCCTCTTGAATGTATTATTAACAAAAGCACATGAACTAGAGAACAGTAATAATTTGAAAAATTTTCTGATGGAAAAAGTGGATTATATATTTAAATAATTAACACAGCATGTCCCAGAGGGTAATATCATTATAAATAAATGCTTGGGGAAATTCCTTAATCTAGTCATAAACATGGTTCCCTGACTTATATATGATTTATATCAGCTTCTTAAGCTAATATATATTGTATGTAGAATATTGGATACAATTTGTTATCTATTATGAAAGTTGCGCTAGAGCTGGCTTCTTCTCAGAAGCCAAGAAGCAATCTCTAATGTAAACTATAGTCAGGAATATTAGCAAGGGGTCAGAACACAAGCACAACACATAGCACCAGAATTTAACCAGCCACATTTTAGACTAATGTGTTGCGCAAATCCATCCAAATAGTTGAATGTGAAGTGAACCAAGAAAATAGAACTGTTAACTGTCTTAAGTAATAAGCAAAAATGTGGTCAGAATAAGCAATTATGCAATATATGATATGTCAAAAGCAGTAAAAAGAACCCAGAAAAGTCTAATGAAAGGTCTGGAGTTTGGAGAAGATGGAACAAACATAGAAAGTAAAATTTTTATAGTAATGTTTCAATGCCAGATGAGCTTACACATTTTTTATGAGAAGGCCAAGGGGAAAAAAATAAAATTGATGTCATTTAAGTGTATTCAACATTAAATTGTTGATTAAATACTTTTAACATTACTCTCCCCATATTGAACGATTTTTCTCTTCTGTCACACTGAAAAAATATTACAATTCAGTGGGAATTTTTAAAAGGGCTCTGGGGGCTCCTCCCAGCCCTTGGGTCTCAGACTTTCATCTCTGTCTTAAATAGAGCAGCTGGCAATGCAGTCAAAGCCAGTCAAAGCTCTAGGGTGGCCCTTCTAGCCCTATTTGCCTTTTGCCTCAAGCTCTAGTTACAGCAAAATGAGCTGTAGGTGAAATCTGGAGTTTCTCACCCTCTATGTGTGTCTCAGTCTGAAAACAGATCAAACTATATTCAGGAAAGATTTTCCCAATTTAGCTGCCTCTGGGGGAGAGTTCAACTCCCAAAATTCTAATAATGGACCCTTTGATTGTGGAATAGCGATAGCACTTGTATACCGCTTCACAGTGCTTTACAGCCCTCTCTAAGCAGTCTACAGAGGCAACATATTGCCCCCAACAATCTGGGCCCTCATTTTACCAACCTCGGAAGGATGGAAGGCTGAGTCAACCTTGATCCAGTAAGAATCGAACTGTGGAACTGCTGGGAAATTCTGAGACTTTAAATTTAAATCCACATTTGGAAAGTACCCAGGGAAAGTACTGAAGACTAATCTATGAGATGTGCCAGTGAAATGGTCTCTTCACTGAAACCTGAGACATCTTCATAGTTAGATACAGATGTTAAGGGCTCAGGGATCATGAGATTATATTGTTTTCCCCACTTCTCAGAGAAATCAGATCTGACTCTTGCCTTTGAAAGCCTCACTTTTTCATAAGAAACTATACTGATGTTCAGCATGTCCCTCCTGTAGACAAAGCTTCAGCGAACAGACCTTGTGTTCTTTGAGCTACAAGAAGTGGCTTGAGGTCTGTCATAAGTCATGAACGACCTATCCCTCATCTATCTTACCACTTTAGACTATTGACAGGACTTGACTTGAGATCCAAGAAAGCAGGAGGGAGGCCTCTAACCATCACCTTAATATATGCGCATATGAAAAATGGCCAGCTAGCCCCAAAGGAAAATTCACTGACAGAAGGCACTTGAGGTCATTCAAGAGCAGATGTCACCCCAGCTGGGGACATAGAAAGAAAGAGAGAAATTAAAATGAGAAAACTTTGATGAACCCAGCAGGTTTTTTTTCATTTATCATCCAGCTTTTAGTTCTTCTGGGAATAAAATAAAGAAGCTAAGAAGAGACTGTGTCACCCAAAGGTCTGCCTCTTCTCCCTTCTTGCAGAGATAATCAGCCTAGGTAGTTGCTTCTTGCAGGGATGGAGGATGGGGGTGGTAGCAACAAAGAATTTTATCTGTGATCAGCACTCTGGTTTTGCTGTAATGAAAAGATTTGCATAACAAATACTTCATTGGTTGCTCTTGTTCAGGTTGATATAATTCATTTTCCCCAGCTAAATAAATCCATCTACCACTGAGGAGTAAAAGAGAAAGTGGCCTCTCCTCTTTCTTTTCCTCTAATTCTATTCTATTCTATCCTATTCTATTCTATTCTATTCTATTCTATTCTATTCTATTCTATTCTATTCTATTCTTCTTAGTTAGATTTGTGTTTATGTTCTCCAATGCTCTGTGTTTATACTGGTTTTCTATTCCTATTCTAATATAATTAAAGATTTGAGGTTTAGTAATAAATTAGTGGTCCATCTTGTATCCACTACATTTAGTTAAGAAACTACATGTGTTCCATCATTATTTATTTATTTATTTAATTTATTTATATGCCGCCCAATCCCAAAGGACTCAGGGCGGCGTACAAAATTAAAACAATCATCGAGAATAAGACAATAAAATAATTCAATCATACCGCAAGTCCGATCATGTCCCGGCCCTTTCTATGCTCCATCAATGACCTTCTATGGATTACATTTTTCACTGATTTTATTCCTAGAAATCTCCTCCAAAATTTGGAAATTTATCCTCTATAGCAGGGCTTTTCAACCAGTGGTACGGGTACCACCTGTGGTACATTGGCACCTGGCAGGTGGTACACGACCATCCTAGAAAAGTAGCGGGGGAGGGGAATGAGAGCGCTGCCGGGCAGGCAGGCAGGTGTCTTGCTCGGCTGTGCCTTGGGGGGCACTTTTTTCAGTGCCATTGTAACTTCGGACAGTCACTAAGCGAACTGTTGTAAGTCGAAGACTACCTGTACTTTATCACTTTTTTCCCTTTTTTTTTTTTTGGTCATCAAGTTTTTGACACCTTGCTAGGCAACTGGTGGTACTCGGATATTGCCATATCCTAAAAGTGGTACAATGGGTGAAAAGGTTGAAAAGTCCTGCTCTATAGGTCTGCCAAATCCAAATTTTTGTGAAATTATCATGTAGGTTTAAAGTTGAAATGCTTAATATGTTTTGTTCTGGGGCAGTTGGTCCTAAGGCCTAAGCCAGTGATGGCGAACCTTTTAGAGACAGAGTGCCCCAAAACTGGCTCCCCGCCCTGCCCCTGCTCTGCCCCCACATTGCCTGCCCGCAGGACCACTCACTGTCTCCAGGGCCTGCCGCAGATCGCCCAGCAGCGCCATGGCGGCCATGCCCTCTGCCCATGCTCTGCAGCATCAATTGTGCAGGATGGGGCATGAGGGCAGAGTCTTGTCTACGCTGCCTGGCTGCCATGTCCTTGGCTGCGCTGCTCCATGTGGGCCACACTCAGGAGTGACTCTCCTCCAGGGAGGCTGCTGGTGAGGAGGGGGTTGCGGGGGAGGCAAGGCTGGGGCAACGGCACGTATGCCCACAGAGAGGGCTCCGAGTGCCGTCTCTGATATGCATGCCATAGGTTCGCCACCACTGACTTAAGCAATAGTATCTGATGCAGTAATACAGATGACAAAAGTCACTATGGTATTCATAAGCACAGGTCAATCAGAATCAAAGGTAAATAAAGGGCAGAAAACCAAATTTCAGGCCAAAACAAACTATCAAGCAAAAATCCAAATCAAAAGCAGTCCAGCAACAGTCACTCCAACAGAGCCATCTAGGGATGGATGTATAATCTAAGGACATTGTTCCAGCACTGATATGTTGCAAACAAAGAGCTTTTATGCTCCTCTTTGTAGACACCTCTGCAACTCAACCGTTAGTATTCAGGCAACCAGAAAGATTATTCAAGAATAATAGCTTATTTATATAAAAAAAAGCTGTTACTTATTAGAAGTTATTTCTTGTAAATAATCATTAGTTTGCCTGTTGGCTCTTTGGTTCTGCACCATAAAACATAGCACCTCCAGGTGTTTGCTTTTTCCTCTACGTTGGAGCAAATATGGCATGCTGAAGGTCTTCTAATGGACCTTTGACACTGCATTGTTTCATTGTTCTGTGTTCAGGGCTTTCTACATTTAAGTCTTGTCCTCTGAATGAATCCTCCATATATGTAAAAAGAAATTATGAGCATCATTCACTAGCACTGACATTCCCAATGACATTCTTTATAACAGAACAAACTAGCCAATGTTTTTTTACCAGCACTTGTGCATGTCTCTATTTCCCCATTTTTAAAAAATATTCTACTGAGATATACAAATCCATTTATTTGCTCTAGTTGGGGCTATTTAAGTATAACTTAATTGTTCAATCCATTTTCCCTGTTAAGCATATTAGTCTTTAATACATTAATTTTCAGAACCATATTTCTCAATGCATCATATATCTGTCTCGGTCAACAGTGTGACATCAATTCCATGAAGAATTCCACACATGTTCATAATCTCAGCCAACACACTTCTCTAACATATAGCGGTATGTCAATGATATATAATATAGAGGTATATCAGAGATGCATCAGTGTGATTTTATTACATTAAATAACCAAGGGGACATTTTACTGCCTAAATCAATATTAAATAATTTGTTAAGTTTCTCAATTCTCACACTCACACTTTATCTTCTTCAATACTGGTCTTAGCACATTCAGCAGCTCCATCTTTGTGATAGTATTCCATAATTCAGGCCTATTCATTTAATCATATTTTTATGATCAACAAACTTACAATAAAACTTCTTTCTTATACTATATTCAGTATAAGACCTATTCAAGAGCAAAAATCTGATCTGCACATCATCTGCCCTGCAAAAGGCTGAACTATACTTCCAATTTGTGCTCATTGTTCCATCTTTAGTTAATGTTATATCAAGGAAGACAAATTAATTTAGTGGCTGTGGTTTTTATCATTCATATGTAAAATATTCACTTTATTTTCCTTAAAATGCTTTCACTGTCAAGGTACAAGAAAAAACAAACAAACATGGTGACGCAGTGGTTAGTATGTAGTACTGCAGGCTAATTCTGCTGACTGCCAGCTGCTTGCAGTTTGGCAGTTCGATTCTCACAGGCTCAGGGTTGACTCAGCCTTCCATCCTTCCGAGGTCAGTAAAATGAGGGCCCAGATTGTTTGGGGCAATATGCTGACTCTGAAAACCACTCAGAGAGGGCTGTAAAGCACTGCGAAGTGGTATATAAGTTTAAGTGCTATTGCTATTGCTATTAAGGTAGCCCAAAATGTTGGGAAAAAACAATGGGATGAGGCTGCTCTTACCCATGTTTTCTTATGGGTTTTTCCAATATCCATGCACCCAGGCAAAACAATTTATACACACTTTGTTGGTAAGTAGACAAGAATAAATATTAGTTTAGGTTCTGATTAAAAAATAGTTCTAACAGGAGAAGAAGGGGTAGCTGATGGAATGGAAAAGGAAGCCTTTTAAATCTAGACTGAAAGACCAAGATGCCAGCTTAAATCTACAAAGTGAAACCCTGATTGCAACTAAAGAACCTACAACCCAAAAAACAACAGAAGCAGAAGAAAGTAATACCAAGATGGAGGGCGTTAAAGATCAACAAAGTACAGCTTACTGAAAACTTAGACAATCAAATAACAACTATTAAATTGGACATGACTCTCTACTTAAACCAGAAGAAACCTGAGGAAGAAAAAGACCAGATCGAATTGAAGACAACTATACTAGAGCAAATATGGGGATCTGAGCCACCAGGGCGACAACTTAATGATTATAAATGGGCCAGTTCCCCCAGAAAATTGACAATTAGATGGTCTCCTTTAATTCAAGTAACATGCACAAGAATGAAGGGAGATCTATCTGATAATCTAAAAGCATTGGTATGGAAGCCTGGTTGGCATAAAAAGAAAGATAGAGTTAGGTTTAAAAAATGGGGTCTTTTTATTTGTTAGGAGGATCCTAAAGTTTCAACTAATGGGCTAAAGGGAGATTTTGAGATGAAGAGAAATTTGATTATTAGATTTAAATATTGTTGAAAAATAATAAAAAATAAGAGATTAGTTGGCTTAATATTGAGGATTTAGACTTATAAGGAGAATGAAAATTAACTGTTAGGAAATAGCTTTGAATTATTGTTTAGCCCAGATAATACAGATGATGTAAAGTGTTTGAGATAATAAAGGATACTCCATTATTAAGTGGTGACGTATTAGGATGAGAAATAGAAAATGTTTATAAAATAAAATAAGGATATATTTAAGTAAGTAATATGTGTATTTTAGATATTATAACTTTTATGTAGTGAGATAAAGGAAATTTGGGTTACCCGAAACTCAAATACTATGGATATTAAAGGTTAAATTGGAGTACTACAATTAAAAATTAGGTAAAACTTAAAAACAGGATATGAATATGTATAAGCAAAAAACATATTGATAAATATGATAATGAAGTTTCAATTGAGTTTGATATAATTAGAAATTTACTAGCTTAAATATGATATAGCAAATGTTGGGAAATAAAGAAGAATTTTTTGATGATGTAACCTGAAATACGTACTTAAGATTTTGTTATTGAACTATTGACTAACCCAATCACCACGTTGCTTTCCAAATATTCAAATGTAAAATTGGAAAACCAATAAAAAATTTGTTATAAAAAAAGAAAAGGAAGCCTTAAAAACTTACAGGAGGACTGTGGGAAAGAAAAGTTGAGAATTGAGGATTATGGCTGGCAGCTAAAATCACCACCATGCACATACATCATAATATGGATTCCATCCAGAGAAAAGTGATGGATACCTTAAAATGGATTGTGCAGGGTTTTTGCACTGCTGAAGGCTCTTTAGATTGAGGGGACAATCTAAGGGAAAAGTCTTCAACAAGAAAAGAATATTTTTTTGCTTATCATAGGTTGATAAGTTGGGTAGATTAAAGATGACGGAAAAGAAGACCAAAGGTTTTACTTATCAAAGGATCGCCAGACTGGCAGCATTTTATCTGACTGAGAGAAAAAGAAGAAAAATTGACCACTCACTATTTGCCCTTATCTTCAAAGTAGGCTGGTGCTTTGCAATAGGCCAGTTTTCCATTATTAAAAAACAAACTTTTTTTCCAGATGGAAAAAGTGACCTAGGACAGGGCTTTTCAACCAGTGGTACGGGTACCACCTATGGTACATTGGCACCTGGCAGGTGGTACGCGACCATCCTAGAAAAGTAGTAGCAGGGGAGGGAAATGAGCTGAACCGGTAGCAGCATCACACAAGCCTGAGCGAGAAGTGGCTGGAGCTGCATGGCTGTCAGGGCTCAGAGGAAGCGCCAGGGTCAGCGCCAGGCTCCAGCTGGAGCTCGGCGCTGATCCTGGCACTTCTGCTGAGCCCAGAAGAAGTGCCGATCAACTGGAATGTTGCAGCATCTCCAGGGTCTTGTGATTTACATTCAGATGCTTGGCAACTGATTCATATTTATGACGGTCACAGTGTCCCAGGGTCATGTGAAGTGACCAAAGCCTGCTGCAACCACCCAGTAGACGGGGGGAATAAAAACCAAACACCCCCCCCACCCCACCCCCACTGCCAATCCTCAACAGAAATGCTCACAACAATGAAAACCTTGGACAGAAGGAAGAGCGCCTCCGGGTGGGCAGGCAAGTGTCTTGCTCAGCTGTGGCTTGGGGGGCACTTTTTTCAGTGCCATTGTAACTTCGGACAGTCACTAAGCGAACTGTTATAAGTCGAGGACTACCTGTACTTTATCACTTTTTTCCCTTTTTTTTTTTTGGTCATCAAGTTTTTGACACCTTGCTGGTGGTACTTGGATGTTGCCATATCCTAAAAGTGGTACAATGGGTGAAAAGGTTGAAAAGCCCTGACCTAGGACACATCCATAGGTGGCATATTGGGAACTAGAAAGGAAAGTAGTAAAATGTTCGCATTTTTCCGCACTTATTGCGTCTGCAGAATCTCGCCCCGCCGCCCTGTTTAGGGTGACCTGTTCCCTACTTAACATTCGGGAAGCCGGGGAGCCCTTACAGGGTAGAGCGGAGGAATTTGTGCAATTCCTATCAGACAAAATCGCTCGGATTCAGACAGACCTAGACTCCGATTGGGCAGGGCCTTCTGAGATGACTGGGGCAGGTCTTAGCTCAGTTTTATGGGATGAATTTGAGTCTGTGACTGCTGAGGATGTTGACAGAGCGGTGGGAGCAATGAGCGCCTCCACTTGTTTATTGGACCCGTGTCCTTCCTGGTTGGTCTCGGCTGCCAAGGAGGTGACATGAGGCTGGCTCCAAATGTTGGTCAACGCTTCGTTGAGGGGGGGGTCTTTCCCGCAATCCTTGAAGGAGGCGGTTGTGAGGCCCCTTCTCAAGAAGCCTACCCTGGACCCGGCTGACTTAAATAACTTCCGTCCAGTCTCCAATCTCCCCTTTTTGGGAAAGGTTGTAGAGAGAGTGGTGGCACTCCAGCTCCGATGGTCTCTGGATGAAGCGGATTATCTAGACCCTTTTCAATCTGGCTTCAGGCCTGGCTTCAGCACAGAAACCGCTTTAGTCGCGCTGATGGATGATCTCTGGCGGGCCCGAGACAGGGGTTATTCCTCTGTCTTGGTGCTACTTGACCTCTCAGCGGCTTTTGATACCATCGATCATGGTATCCTTTTGCGATGACTTGAAGGGGTGGGAGTGGGAAGCACTATTTTACAGTGGTTCTCCTCCTACCTCTCTGGCCGGTCGCAATCGGTACTGGTGGGAGGGCAGAGGTCAACCCCGAGGCCCCTTGAATGCAGTGTGCCGCAGGGATCGATCCTCTCCCCCCTCCTATTTAACATTTATATGAAGCCGCTGGGTGAGATCATCAGACAGCACGGGTTGAGGTTTCATCAGTATGCTGATGATACCCAGTTATATATCTCCTCCCCGAGCTCTCTCAGTGAAGCGGCCGATGTGATGGGCCGTTGCCTTGAAGCTGTAAGGGTCTGGATGGGGGTTAACAGACTCAGGTTCAATCCTGACAAGATGATCCCAAGGATCATGTCGACTGTCCAGTGTTGACTCTTGCGGGGGAAAATATACCCCCTTCGGAGCGGGTTCGCAACTTGGGTGTCCTCCTTGATCCACAGCTGAATTTGGAACATCATTTGACGGCTGTGGCTTGGAGGACCTTTGCACAAGTTCGTCTGTTGCACCAGTTGCGACCATACCTGGACCGGGAGGCTCTCCTTACAGTCACTCATGCCCTTGTCACCTCACGTCTGGACTACTGCAACGCGCTCTACATGGGGCTACCCTTGAAAAGTATTTGGAGACTACAGTTGGTCCAGAATGCAGCCGCGCGAGTGATAGTGGGTGCTCCTCGATACACCCACGTTACACCTATCCTCCGTGAGCTGCACTGGTTGCCTATTGGTCTCCGGGTCCAATTCAAGGTGTTGGTTATTACCTTTAAAGCCCTATATGGCTCAGGGCCTGGCTATTTGCGAGACTGCCTACTACCTCATAGTTCCCTTCATCCGCTTAGATCCCACAGGCTGGGCCTCCTTCAGGTCCCATCGGCCAAGCAGTGCCATTTGACGGGGCCGCGGAGGAGGGCTTTCTCTGTGATGGCACCCACGTCTTGGAACCAGCTCCCCCCGGAAATTAGGACCACTCCCACCCTGTTGGTTTTCCGTAAGTTGCTTAAGACCTGGCTTTTCCGGCAGGCCTGGGGTTTATAAAATCTGACCCCTGGATGACTGTTCTTGTACTGTTTGTTTTGTTATGTTTTATGTGTTTTTATTGTTAGCCGCCCAGAGTCCTTCGGGAGTGGGGCGGCTTATAAATTTTAAAAATAAAATAAAAATAATAAATAAATTTGTTTCCTTCCAAAGGTGAAATGTCTATGGAACATTGAAGTCTATAGAAAATCCACACACAGAGATCAATATTTACATTTTGATTCTCACCACCCACTGGAGCATAAAATGGGAGTTATCAGAACCCTACACCACCAAGCTGAAGGCCTGCCTACCAGCAAAGATAGGAAAGAAAAAGAACTAAAACACATCAAGGAAGCCTTCAGAACATGTGGCTATTCCAACTGGGCCTTCATCAAATCCCCCAAAAGACCCAGCAGGAGCTCCTCCATAACAGAAGAGAACAATAAACAAAGCAATGTTGTCTTCCATACGTTGCAGGAATATCTGAAAAGCTCAGGACGATCTTCACTAATACAATATACGTGCATACTTTAAACCCCAAAATACACTAAGGCAGAAGCTTGTCCATCCCAAGGATAAAACACCCTGACACAAACTAAACAACATGGTATATGCAATACAATGCAGTGAAACATGGGCAGATCTGTACATTGGTGAAACAAAACAACCACTTCATAAACGCATGGCACAACATAGGAGAACAAACCCATCAAGACAAGATTCAGTAGTCCATCTGCATTTAAAAAACAAAGCCACTCTTTTAAAGACAGCAAAGTCCACATTTTGGACAGAGAGGATCGCTGGTTTGAAAGAGGGGTCAAAGAGGCAATCTGTGTTAAAATTGAACAGCCCTCTCTCAATAAAGGAGGAGGGATAAGACATCATGTATCTCCAGTCTACAAAGCAGTCCTTTCTGCAGTTCCAAGAAGGCTCCACACCCATTTGCACCACTCAGGTGACCTTGAAGATACAGATAAACCTCCCAGTGGCCTCAATGACTTTCTAAAATAATGCAAATGTCCAACTGTCTGCAAGGAATATAAATCCTTCCATTCCCTACCATCCAGTCAGAGCTGAAGAAGCTTCTTGGATTAGAAGTGAAACATCTTAAAAAAAAACCAAGGAAGTCCAGTTGCCTCTTGAAAAAGCATCTTTGGTCCAAAGGTGAAAGAACTTTGCTTTGTCAAAGAGAAAAAATAGCATGCTAAGAAGGAAGCACAGTGAAAATTCCAGCATGCTTTAAAAAGTAAGGCATTTAATCCATGAAAAAGCCACTAAATTTGGAATTTTCATTATACTCTGCCCACATCCACACTCTAGTGCTCCTGGCTTCAGATATATTTAGAATTGCATCTGCTAGAATTCCCAGCTAGCCTTGCAATTAACTGGCTGGGGATTTAAGGAGTTACGTTCCCAATTTATCTTCCCTCAGTATATTGGGGAAAAGCTAGTTGTGTTTGCAGCAAGTCCAACATGAATAAAAACCTTCCAGCTAGTTTTGTATGTTAATATGCATTTTTTTCATCAGCATTATTTTACATACATTGTTTGTGTGTAAAATCACCTTTTCCTTCATAACCTCACAGCCAGTGACAGATGAAAATATAAAAGTCCTGATGCTACGCAAGTCAGAAGGATCAGAGTTGCCCTGGCAGGTATTAATATAATAAAGCAACTCCTTCTGTCAAAGACTGGAAATGAATGATTGGGGCCATTCTGTTCTAGTTCATTCTGCCAGAACAGTCCATCTATTAATGGCATATATGAGTCAAAATAGATGAGCTTCTTTCTTAGAGAGGCAGTTCTTGCAATGGATAATTACAAATGCTTCCTTTCTGAATGTAAAGCCTTAGCACACAAATCTTCTTTTTCGGGAAAAACTAGTCTCAGTGGAGCTGCAGGTTGAAACACCCTCCATATCTGGGATTACTTCTAATGAAACAAACAACAGGCAGGACCCAGTAGAAAATTTCCACTGGGAACTGTTACAAAGCCCCTTCACCAGCCCTACATTACAACTAACAATCAGCATGATGGATTATAGATCTCTTCTTACAGTGAGAATGATATTCCCAGGAAATATGGAGAGTGCCAGAAGGGGAAAGGCTGATTTACACGATTTTACCAGGTTGGTTCTAGAAAGCAACAAAATCAGATGTCACTCAGAGATTAGCAGTTGATGCACTGCCCTCAGTCCATGAAAAGCCAATTTTGTATGCTGGAATTACACATTTAGGTGTCTAGATTAAGCATCACAAGGGATGTACAATGGTCCCCAATGCAACTCACCACTTGACAGTCACCTTCATCAAACTGGCCCAACAAGTTTTGTTGCATCAAAAAAGGAGACAAGATAGCAAAGATCTCTTTCACTGATCTTGTCCCTTCTTTCCCAAATGGTCCCCAGCATTAAATAGGATGCTAGATTCTTCCTCCCCTCTTCCTTCTTTAATCTCTTAATATGCATACTCTTATTCTGATTTGTGCATGTATTGGACAAGTCCTTATGGAAATGAATTAGTGTTTCAGAGAAAGGTGAGCAATCTGATGGACCAGAGAGATGGATATACTCCATGTTTTTGAAGCAGCAACCCTAAAAATGCAGTGATTATAAAATTTGAAACATTGCTGTGATCCTTGACCAGTGTAGCCCCTGGCTTCCCCAAAAAATCGACCCCTGCTTTAATATATCATTTAGTTTTCTGAAATATACAGAACAGGATTTAAACTGCTTCTCTCTTTTTTTTTTTTTTAAGTAAGGCCAATTATCCATCATATGTGGTCTTCCTCTGGAGTGTCTTGCTAAGAAGCAGGGCAGCCAAGGAAACAGCAACCTCTAGTGCTAAGTACTGCACCCACACCATGCCAAATTTAGCAGTGTCACTGAGTCAATTTCAGTGCTCCAAAATGAGATCATGAAGCTGAACATTTTCTGCCTCTCAGCCATCAGCTCAGAAGCTTAATCTCCAAAGTCTGCTCTGTAATTTTCCAACATTTTCTTCTCCCATTGAAAAAAGGAAAAAGAAGGATAATGTGAAAAACACTTTTTATGTTGTTATTTTTTTACTTTAGTTTCAGGATTGAAGTAAATGTCATTCCGTTGTCTTTTAGTGTTTTGAGCATATTTTAACCCTGGAGATAATCTATTGTACTGCTCATTTTTCCATCACACAAAAGCATCCCTGTCTCCTTTTTCCAGATTGAAAAAGCTTGTGGATGGAATTCAGATTGCTGAAGAGATAGTGGTACTATCCAAAATAGGACACCCTCATAAACACACCTTGTGGCATTCCATAAATAAGTAAGTGCAATAGCAACACACCCACTTGTGAGAATGTCACCAAAATGCTGTTCTTCTCTGAAATAATTTTGAAAAATACATTCTCCTTCATTCACTTCAAGAACACTTTTAGCCTAGTGCTGCAGGTCATAGTGTCAGTATCATGAAATTTGAAACCAGCCATTAAACAGTGCATGAACTGGACAGCATTTTTATATTTCATAAGGGCTTAAAAACATGGTGCAAATTTATTATGAGTGGCAATTACCCTTGAGTAGGTGTTCACTCTTTCCCTGGGTTTTAAATGGCAGATGTAAATTCATAAGCCTAAAGAAGACCCAGTTAAATCAAAACTACTTCCCAACACATTGATTGCTTTCTGGAAATGTTTGATAACATTCCATCCTTCCAAAAGTCTGTTGAAAATCCTTTGTGTGGCAATTGCTGTTTTTTCCCCTTATAACACTTCCCTCCAGAGATAAGTGCCAAGAAAAATAGCCCAATCCAAGTCATGTAATCGAAATATGCTCTCCTAGATGCAAATTTGCTTTGAGTCTCTTTGTGGTATCATCCTATTAAATCATTTCAAGCTTCTCTATACAGCAACTGACTCTGGGAGACCAGCTTCTGCCACAAAGAGGCCCAAAGATGATGTATAAGGAACTAATAACTAACTCAAGCTGGTACCTGCAGGCTTACTGGACTGCAATTCACATCACCCCAATCAATATAGCCAACAGTTGGGAATGAGGATATGTACTCCAGAATATTTGGAAATATGGCAAAGGTTGCTTTACAACAATGCAGAAGATCCTGCAATGACAGAAGACTGAAGCTTGAGGGATAGAGTTCCTGTTTACATGAAAAAGTTTTAAGAGTTCAAATTAGAATTGTAAGCTGCCCAAAGTCACAAGGTTAAGTTGGACAACTATAGAAAATGAATATAAACATACATACATGTAACCTGATAAATCAGGAAAGCTCTTGTCAAAACCCAAGAAATTGATTCTGGTCAATGAAGATAATGTAAATAAATTATGTTATTATTCTAACATATCTTTTAAAGTCTTAATCCTATCCTGTATGATGTAGCATACCTTATAATATTATTAAAATGATACAAAATATATTCAAGAGTTTTATTCAAGAGACAGAACACTAAAAAAAAAAAAGAAGTCTCTAGATCTCGGGTTGTAACTCCATTTAACTCCCTGCAGGAACATTCACAAATGAGAAGAAAAGAAATATCTTTTGAAATATTTCAAGAAATCCTGTGGTAGGCAACTTATAGCAATGTTCTTTTTGGGTGGATCCTGCATTCACTGAAATTTAGCAGCATAATTCTTAAAATTCTTAAAAATTGGCATTGCATTTCCCTGCCATTTTGAGGCACGAGACATATAAAATTGCAGTTGTGGCCCAATAAACTATAGTGATTAAAGTGGTGGACTGGGATATGCACAATGAAATCTATTCTCAGAAATGGAAGTTCATTGAATATGTTTATGCTGGTCTCTAAATTGGGACAGTATGGTTATATGGAGAAAAATTTAAGGAAAGCTGGCAATTGATGCAATTTTGAACTCTTAACAGGAAAGCTGGTAAGTAAATTTAGCCAATAAACAACAAATTGGGCTGAAAAAGTAAAAGATCCCTCAAGACAAACTCAATTCAGGGTGAGCTTATTAACATATCATGTTTTTTCTGCCAATAAGATAGAAGAAACTTGCCATTTTCTTCTTCCAGGATGTCTGCCTGCCCTCCCATCCCAGCTTGGCCCTTTCCTCTGATCTCTTATCAATGTACAAGCCATGTCTGACTTCTTAATTTTTCAAGATCAGCTAAATCATTTCACATATCTCTTTAAAAGATCCAACCCCCTTGCAGTTAAATGATGCAAAATTCTGATTTTACCCACATGTAGTGAAGCCATTTTATATGAATACCCATAGGCCTTGCCCTTCTTTCCCCAAAATTAAGTGCAACCTCCAGCCACTGGAAGACCTTAAATTTATACCTTCTTTCTCAATCTGTACCCTTCCAAATGTGTAGGATTCATGCAGCTCACAGAAATCATAACCATCATGCCTTAAGGCTCCATGAAACATTTGCACTTTCCTATTTGATCTGAGTTTATACAATTTGTCAAATCATATCAGATTAAGGAAGATATAGAAATAGAGATAGATAGATAGATAGATAGATAGATAGATAGATAGATAGATAGATAGATAGATAGATAGATAGATCTTCCTTCCTCATCACACCAACTCACTTTCACCCATCACCATCACTTCCCTTCTCTCAGTATATTTTTGCAGCAATTTCAACAAATCACTTTGATCAAGAGACAGTCAGGGAACGAGGTTGTACACTCTGTTCCTTGGTGTGCTTTCCCTGCATTAAAGGCAGAAAAATGGCAATTTGCTGCAGTCAGCGTTTCCACTTTTCTTGCAGCAGCCTTGGGCAATGAATCAAGGGACAGGGCGGAGGGGAACAGAATGGAGGTAGGAGATGAAGTCAGGCTTGCACCATTTTCTGAGGAGCATCTTATTCAAACAAAAACAAGAAAAACCTAGAGCTGATTTAGGAAGGTTTAAAACCTCCATTTCAAGACAGTAGCAAAATGCAGTTATTACAAGGGGTGGGGTGGGCAGAGGCTATACACTGCATTGTGTGGATCTGCATTACTCTTAGTTTGAATCCCCATAGAAATGAAAAGCTGGCTGTATTTTTGCCATTTCTGTCTCCCATTCTTGTACTTTTTATCCTCCTTTCTGTTATGTTGTCCCCTTTTATGGAAATATAGACATTCATATACATCCTGCAGAAACAGAATATAGTATTATATGGCTGCATTCACACAACTTGCTTCCCTTAAGTACTGATTTATCATGTTTTCAGGATTTTTTTTATATACCACATCCGTCTGTCTGTCTGCCTGCCCGCCTGCCCGCCTATCTATCTATCTATCTATCTATCTATCTATCTATCTATCTATCTATCTATCTATCTATCTATCTATCTAGGCGGTGAACATAGTGTACTGTATATAACACTCTGTCTCCTATTTTCGGCATTTTCTGTGAGATGGGTTGTGCTCAGAGTGACTGACCCGAAGTCATCCAGTTGGTTTTCTAGGTAGGCCCAGAACTCACAGTCTTCTGGTTTCTAGGCCAGTATCTTAACCACTATGCCAGGCTAGCTAGCTAACTACATAGTCTGGGTTCATACAACATGCTAAACTCTCCACTAAGAAACCTAAACAAATACACTGGTTTCTGTTATGTCCCGAGCCTTTGCAAACGGCTCGGGCGTTTGCAGGCAGTCCCGGGCAGGTGCAAAGCTGCCCGGGACCAGACAGGCTGTCGCCAGCGCCGTGCGCATGCGCGGGTGCTGGCGCGGGAAAAGTAACCCATTTACCCGGGAGTTGCCTATATAAGAGGCTGCGAGGCGTTTGGGCGAGGCTGAAGCCATCTTCCTGTAAGCTGAACGCTGAATAAAAGAAACTGAGAACTCCAGCTGCTTCTCGTGTCTGTTTTCCCGCCAAGGACGCAACACTGGCGACGAAGGTGGGATGCCTTGCACTACCTGGAAAGGAAAAAGTGTAAGCTTACCCAAGGAGTCCTGAGCGGCGGAAGAGGAACGGCGTCGACTCGGCAGCTGCCCGCCAATCCGGTGCGCATTCGGGGGTAGGCTGGCTGATAGACCCGTCTCCTGAAGATCCGAAGATGGCGAAAATCGGAAGGCTTTCGGAATTCGACGTCTCACATCCAGAGCGGTGGGAGTCCTACGTATCCAGAATGGAGAACTACTTCAAGGCAAACCAAGTGAGGGAAGATAGCTTGAAGGCCGCCACCCTGCTTTGCGTTTGCGGCCAAGACGCCTTCGAAATCGCAGAAAATCTTGTAGCACCTGTTCCAGTAGAGTCTGTAAGCTACGCAGACCTGAAGAAGCTGCTGAAAGAGCACTTCCACCCCAAGGTGTCCGTTATCTCATGGCGCCACACCTTCGAGCAGAGGGATCAACGGTCCGGTGAAACAGCCAAGGAATACATCGCCGCGCTACGGAAGGCCGCCAAGCCCTGCGAGTTCAAGGACCTCGAGGAACGACTGAGGGACCGATTCGTGTGCGGGCTAAGGCATCGAGAGCTACAACAGAGACTTTTTGCCAAGGAAGAATTATCCTTCCAAGACGCCTTAAGGGAAGTCACCGCAGAAGAAGCAGCAGGCGGCGCCATCAAAAACATGCGGCCGATCAGAAACAGTGCAGAGGGTGCGTCCGTGCACCAGGAAGACGTCCGACGAAACTCCGAGGAGGATCCGGACGAGGAAGTCGACCGTCTACACCCCGCGAAGGAAGAGAACCAGAAGGGAAGCTCTTCGGCTCTGCTCAAGTGCATCGGCTGTGGAGGTCGCCACAGGAGAACCGACTGCAAGTTCCGCTCCGCTACCTGCCGGGCATGCGGCAAACAAGGGCATATTGCAGCTGTGTGTCTGAGCCGACGAAAGGCACAACCCCAAGAAGAACGCCTGAAAGGTACCAGATTCCCCAGCCAGAATAGGGTAGGGTTTTGCGCTTCGCGAAGAAGCATCTGTAGAACAGGCACACACAAGCCCATGAAGAAAAAGCTGTCACTCAACGTGAAGCTACAAGGGGTTCCATTATCTATGGAACTAGACACAGGGTCTGCCCTGTCCATCATTTCATTGCATACATTTAGGAAGATTTGTTCCAGTAGTGGGTCTAAGGCCAAGTTAAGGCCTTCTGATATTGTATTAACAGATTTTCAGAACTCAAGAGTGTGTGTTAAGGGGGAGGCCACCCTTAACGTGCAATACAAGAGCTTTGAAGGTCCACTAGACTTATTAGTAGTAGGGGGTGAACGAACGAGTCTCATAGGACTCGATTGGTTTGAGGCCCTGGGGATACACGTCACAGGACTCAACAGCTTACAAACACTCGACCTACAGGAAGTCTGCAAAGAATTTGCAGATGTTTTCAGCCCCCAGCTGGGCACATTCAAAGGACCACCTGTGTCCTTAAAGCTAGACCCCACTGTCACTCCCATTAGGATTAAAGCAAGAAGGGTCCCTTTTGCTTTAAAAAGTAAGATTGACACTGAACTAGACAAACTAATCCAACAGGGAATCCTAGAACCTGTTGATTCCAGCCCGTGGGAGACCCCCATTGTCACGCCTCTAAAGGCAAATGGGGACATTCGCATTTGTGCTGATTACAAATGCACACTCAATAAGGCATTGCAGCAACATGCCTATCCTGTTCCTGTGGTCAGTCACATCCTGGCCTCTCTCAAGGGGGGGCGTGTTTTTGCAAAGCTTGACCTAGCTCAAGCATATCAACAGCTGCCTGTTGATGATGATGCTGCCATAGCTCAGACCATTGTGACCCACAGGGGAGCCTTTAAAGTAAAAAGGCTACAGTTTGGAGTAAATGTCGCTCCTGGGATTTTCCAAAGCGTAATGGAAAACACACTACGAGGTATACCAGGGGTCTGCCCCTACTTTGACGATGTCTTGATTGCAGGAGACTCCACACACATTCTAGCTGAAAGACTTAGGGCTGTCCTGTTAAGATTCAGGGAATCAGGCCTCAAGCTCAGAAAAGACAAATGCAAGATCGGGGTGCCTTCTACTGAATTTCTGGGATTCAAAATTGATGCTGCTGGGATTCATCCTGCTGAATCCAAACTAACTGCTATTTTACAAGCACCCAGGCCAAAGTCTAAGGCCGAACTTCAGGCCTTCCTAGGCCTCCTGAATTTCTACAATTCTTTTCTTCCACATAAAGCTAGTGTAGCTGAGCCTCTTCACAGGCTACTAGACAAACAAGCTGTGTGGCTGTGGTCACAAGCACATGAGGCTTGCTTTAAAGAAGTCAAGGCCTTGCTCACTTCTAACAGTGTTCTTGCACATTTCAACGAGTCTCTTCCTGTGTGCATCGCTTGTGATGCATCCCCCTACGGGGTTGGAGCTGTCCTGAGTCACCTCAGGTCTGATGGAACTCAGGTTCCTATTGCATACTACTCCAGAACACTGTCTTCTGCCGAGCGCAACTACGCTCAGATAGACAGGGAGGCTCTGGCTGTTGTTGCCGGAATTAAAAAATTCCACGATTTTCTATATGGCA